>NC_090385.1:93655711-93968211 GCF_036365525.1 Heterodontus francisci
TCGTCCCTTCTCCTCCTCCCCCCCCCACCGTCGTCCCTTCTCCTCCTCCCCCCCCCACCGTCGTCCCTTCTCCTCCTCCCCCCCCCACCGTCGTCCCTTCTCCTCCTCCCCCCCCCACCGTCGTCCCTTCTCCTCCTCCCCCCCCCACCGTCGTCCCTTCTCCTCTCCCCCCCCCACCGTCGTCCCTTCTCCTCCTCCCCCCCCCACCGTCGTCCCTTCTCCTCCTCCCCCCCCCACCGTCGTCCCTTCTCCTCCTCCCCCCCCCACCGTCGTCCCTTCTCCTCCTCCCCCCCCCACCGTCGTCCCTTCTCCTCCTCCCCCCCCCACCGTCGTCCCTTCTCCTCCTCCCCCCCCCACCGTCGTCCCTTCTCCTCCTCCCCCCCCCACCGTCGTCCCTTCTCCTCCTCCCCCCCCCACCGTCGTCCCTTCTCCTCCTCCCCCCCCCACCGTCGTCCCTTCTCCTCCTCCCCCCCCCACCGTCGTCCCTTCTCCTCCTCCCCCCCCCACCGTCGTCCCTTCTCCTCCTCCCCCCCCCACCGTCGTCCCTTCTCCTCCTCCCCCCCCCACCGTCGTCCCTTCTCCTCCTCCCCCCCCCACCGTCGTCCCTTCTCCTCCTCCCCCCCCACCGTCGTCCCTTCTCCTCCTCCCCCCCCACCGTCGTCCCTTCTCCTCCTCCCCCCCCCACCGTCGTCCCTTCTCCTCCTCCCCCCCCCACCGTCGTCCCTTCTCCTCCTCCCCCCCCCACCGTCGTCCCTTCTCCTCCTCCCCCCCCCACCGTCGTCCCTTCTCCTCCTCCCCCCCCCACCGTCGTCCCTTCTCCTCCTCCCCCCCCACCGTCGTCCCTTCTCCTCCTCCCCCCCCACCGTCGTCCCTTCTCCTCCTCCCCCCCCCACCGTCGTCCCTTCTCCTCCTCCCCCCCCCACCGTCGTCCCTTCTCCTCCTCCCCCCCCCACCGTCGTCCCTTCTCCTCCTCCCCCCCCCACCGTCGTCCCTTCTCCTCCTCCCCCCCCCACCGTCGTCCCTTCTCCTCCTCCCCCCCCACCGTCGTCCCTTCTCCTCCTCCCCCCCCCACCGTCGTCCCTTCTCCTCCTCCCCCCCCCACCGTCGTCCCTTCTCCTCCTCCCCCCCCCACCGTCGTCCCTTCTCCTCCTCCCCCCCCCCACCGTCGTCCCTTCTCCTCCTCCCCCCCCCACCGTCGTCCCTTCTCCTCCTCCCCCCCCACCACCGTCGTCCCTCCCCCCCCCCCACCGCCCCTCCCCCCACCACCGTCGCCCATTTCCCACCCCCCTTTTTTTTAATTTCCAAAATATAGTTTATTCATAAAAATTTGTAAAAAATACATTACAAAACAGTTCCAAACAGCACCAGGTCAGCCATGGTCAAACCTGGCTGTGGTGCCTTCTCACAAATCAAACTATTGATCAATGTTATTTAGGCTGCCTCCTGAATACTTACTTCTTCGCGACAGAGGTCATATGAAGTCCCTGAGACCTTATCCCAGCAGGCATCAACACCTTTGGGGGAGGGGAAAAAAGTGAGGGGAGAAAATGTCATAAATGAAACTGCATGTATTGCTCACAAAACGATATATTGACCTTCAATGTTTGACATTTCATAATTGCATCTGTATTTAACATTAGGGTCAAGTGTTTGAGTGCTTTCTAAAAATACTGCCATATAACGCTAGTGAACTGTTCTACCGCTCTACCTTTTATTATGCATTTAATAGCAATCCAGGAAATTAAGGATAATCCTATGCTAGTATGAAACTCAGTTCATGTGTGCTGTATGTGCCATGTGTTACGACCAAGGCGGGAGTAATGCACTGTTAATTCAGTTCCACTACTCCACAGGTCATAGCATATCAAATAAAGTTTCCCACCTACCGAAAATTACTCGAATTAAACACTGTATTTATTCCTCAGAATAAAGCACACCATAGCAGGTTTCTCCAAACAACAACAAATTAAGTATTTATTAAAACCAATTTTAACAGATGAGATATCTGTACATATTGTCATGCAGCCCCCCACCTGCCAAGAATGAGATATATTAATTTTGCCATATGAACATTGATTTTAAACTATTGCTGGAGTGAAGAAATGACTTGTTTGAAGATCACCAGACACTGGGCTGGAAGGACATTTGCATACGAAGACACTGTGGAGATGAAGGGCTATTCCCTGCTCCAATTAACCCAAATGGATTTTGATCACCAGACATTGAAAGTGTAAGGAAGTGCATTCCAGGCCCTGCTAAGATGATTCAATCCATAGAGCCAGGACTGGTTACACCCGCTGGTCACATGATGAACTGGCTAGTCCAGGTTTTTTGAACACAGGACAGTTTGAAATCAGAAGGCAGTGTGCAACTGAAGCTGGAGCAAGGAAGCGTCTCTCCACCTGTCTTTCTCCCAAGCCACCGGACCCACGGAAGACACGCAAACCTCGAGAGAGAAAAGAATCCTACATTGGAACAAGTTGACGTGTCAACTGGTCCCCAACGAATTGCAAGACTTACCAGCAACCGAAGACCCCCCCACCTGCCAAGAATGAGGAAAATTAATTTCACCACATGAACATTGATTTTAAACTATTGTTGAAGAAGGAACTTGTTTTAAAAAAGCCGTTGGAGACTTTGGCTGGAGAGAGACATTAGCATAACAGACAAGTACTTCAAAGGACAAAGGAACTATTCCCTGCTGCAATTTAAAAAACAATGGTCTTTTGATTACCAGACGTTGAAGGTGGATGGCTAGCATTCCAGGTGAACTGCTAAGATGGTTGAATACACAAACAAACTTGGTCGGAGCAGTTTGGTCACATGACTGGCTGTTGAATTTTTTTTGAATTTGAACTTACAACAGGGATTTTGAACTCGAGGATGTTTGCTCCTGGACTGAAAAGACCCCTCTCCTGTCTGCTCTCATCTCGGTCTCACCAGCTTCAGAAACCGTTGAAGACATATGAACCCCAAGAGAGAAAAATCTCTCAATGAAACGAAAGACTTGTTACAAAAGGACTACAGTGAGCTCGAAGCACAGTAAACAAGAAACTCTTCTGATATTCCTCAAACCTCTATTTTTTCTGTCCCTATTTGCATGTGCGTATCACGTATGCATCCTAGCGTGGGGCGTGGCGGGTATCCGTACATGTTGTTCGAATTAGTTTTAATAAAATTTCACTTTTCCTCTTTAAACGTAAGAGAGCCTGTTTATGCTCATTTCTTTGACTTATTGGAAAGTGGTGAACAAGAATTCATAAAGCAGGGAGCTCAAAATACTGTGTTTAAAACATAAGCCCTGTTACCATACGACTGGGTGAAGACAGTAAAAGACTCCAAGACACTTTTCACCTGGTCATAACAAACTACCAGATATTGCCTCAAACATTTCCCCTTTATTCCCCCTACATTTTCTGTCTCTATCTGCGTGTGTGCTTATCGCGGATGCATGCTAGCATTGTCGCATATTTGTAGTCGTTAACCGGAATAGAGTTTAAGTTGAATAAACTTCTACCTTTCTTGTTTAAATCTAAGGAAACCTGTTTGATTTCTTTGCCTTACAATTGGAGCAGTGAGCATGGATTCACTTAGGGGGAGCTAAAAACAGTGTTTTCAAATTAAACCCTGTTACGATTGAACTAGGCAAAGGCTGAGAGGGAACCCCCTAAACCCCTTCTCACCTGGTCGTAACAGTATGAACACATTTTATAACTTATTCTTCCTAACACTCATGCACACGCGTACATTCAAAAACCAATGATTAACCGGTTTTAAAAGATTGGTTTAAATTAGAACTATTGCTTAGGAATAATAAAATAACTGGATTGCAACTTCTGGTAGAATATTTCTGGATTGGTGAGCTGTCCCAGATTTGAACAGTCAGATGCCACTTGGAAGTTTCCAGGTGAAATTAATGAACAGTCTGTGATGGGTAGGCGTTCAAGGCAATTCATCTGCAGCAGGTGTCTCACAGATCTCCCAGCAAAAGATGTAGCAACAGGTCTACTTGGATTTCTAAGTTGCAGTCCAACAGTAGAAACTTTCTGAGACTTCAGGAGTTTCCAAAAATATAACCATGCAACAGGACTCACAGTTGAGGTAGAGATTTTTTCAGAGACTGGAGACTACCATCCTATCAGCAAAGGAGCCTTTCTCCAAAACATTGATTCTCCACAGAGTGTTGCAACTCCTCTTCCTGGGTCTTTTCTCTCTCTCCAGACATAAACAGCAACAAGAGTTTTAGCTTCCATGCCATCAATTTGCAACTCCTTCAAAGTTCTTGTAACCTTATGAAGAAATTAGGATTTCCCTTGATACAGGAATTATTTTTCAAGGGAACGATTTTCTGGGCTGTCTTCCTGCCCCTTCTAGCAGTAAACAGGTCATTTGATTTCTTTGAGTGTGTTCTCTTGTTCTGGTCTCTCCAACAGGTTCCAGCCATCTGGTCTTTCTTGCAAAAGAGAAACTTAAAAACTCTGTTGCAACCAGTCATGTGACAGTCATTTCTCTCTGCTGAGTGGTTTAGAAAAAGAGATTGCCTTGCAAGTGCCCTACCCAGTTCAGCATTCACTGTTCCCAGAGAAATCCCTCTCAGTCTTAAAGGCAGACACCTCATTTAAAAAAAAAGCACTTGTAACACCTCGCCCTTGGCGAAATTAAACGCCATTCCTGAATGCGTTTCGTTACATTGTAAACCAAACATTGGAATAAACATTTTAGCATACTTTCGCATTCATGCATACATTCATTCAACTAGTAATTAACACAATTTTGCTTGTACCTTTGTTCTCGTAACTCAACAAGGTTAAACCCATGATAAAGCATCGGCGATAACATTGTCTTTTCCCGAAATGTGTACAACTTTCAAATGATAAGGCTATAACAAACTCCATCTAAATATTCTGGAATTTCAGTTTGACTTTTTTACGAAGGTTGTCCTATTCAGCCAATTGCAACCTTCCAAACATAGTCTCCCAGTTGTTTCATGCTTTCCTTCCTCGTGTCCCTATAGATAATCACCTCAGCCAAGTGAACTGCATAGTTAGGAACACTGGCCACTACTGGGTTCACTATTCTGAGAAGTTTCTTGAGTACCCATTAACCTGTGTGGTAAAACTTGATACTGAAAAACCCCGTTCAGTGTAACAGAAGCTGATTCTTTGGAGGTGTCAAAGGAATTTGACAGTATCCCTTTAACAAATTTATCTCTAAGATACATGGCGCTGCCCATTCTGTCAATACAGTCTTCTAAATGAGAAATTGGGTCGGAGTCTGCCTTTGTTCCCGCATTGACTTTTCTGTCGTCTATGCAAAGTCGAGTTGACCCATCAGGTTTAGGCACTAATACTATTGGTGAACTTCAGCTCCTTTGACTAGGTTCAATTAAGTTGTTTTCCAGCATGTATTGGATTTCTGCTTTTACTTGGCCTGTTGTCTGGACTTAAGCAGTAAGGATGCTGTTTTAAAAGAACGGATTCTCCGATATCCACGTCATGTGCGGCTAAGGTTGTACATCCTGGCTTATCCCTACAGACTCTTTTAAATGTTGTGAAAAGCCTGGTTAGGTCATCATGTAGTCCAGCATCTAAGTACAAAAGAATGTTCTCCAATTTTCCTAGCCATCGGTATTAGCTAACTGGATAGTAGGTTCAATCTAAAAATTATCTAGGCCTCCTCCTGCCTCATCCTCACTATTCTTTTCCTTCTCAATAGTCCCCATTACCTGAAGAACCTGTACTGGCTTATCTTCCTCCCAGCCATAATTTTGCTTTAACATACTGATATGACACAGCTGATTCTTTTTCTGGCAATCAGGGGTGTCAAACAAGTAATCTACCTTACCCACTCTTTTGACCACTTTATATGGACCAGTGAGCCGAGCTTTTAATGATTCACCCAGTAACGGTAACAATACCAATACTTCATCCCCTGGTTGAAAATTTCGGGTCTTTGCATTCTTGTCTGCCCATTTTTTCATATTGGCTTGGGATGCCTTGAGGTGTTCCTGAGTCACATTGCAAGCTTTTGTGAGCCTTTACCGGAACACAGATGCATGGTCTAGTAATGAAGATTCATTCCTTTGCTCTAACAAACTGTCTGAGTTTTAGAGGACCTCTTATTTCATGTCCATAAACCAATTCGAAAGGACTAAAACCTGTTTATTCATTTGGTGAATCTCTTGTGGCAAATAAAAGAAAGTCTAGCCCTTTATCCCAATCATGGGATATTTGTGACAGTATGCTTGAATCATTGTTTTGAGAATTTGATACCTCTCTAAAGTTCCCTGTGTCTGTGGGTGACATGCTCAAGATTTTAACCATTTGATACTCAAATTAATCATGACGACTTGAAATATTTTGGACATGAAATTAGAACCTTGATCCGATTGAACTTCAAGTGGTAATCAATAATATCTCGTAAAGAATTAGGTTAACTTCTCTACTACTACTTTAGCAGTAATTGTCCTAAAGGAATGGCTTCTGGAAATACCGTAACCATATCCATGATAGTGAGTATATATTGATGTCCCACCTTTGTTTTTGGCAAGGGTCCTACGCAGTCTACCGGCACAGTGGTGCAGTGGTTAGCACCGCAGCCTCACAGCTCCAGCGACCCGGGTTCAATTCTGGGTACTGCCTGTGTGGAGTTTGCAAGTTCTCCCTGTGTCTGCATGGGTTTCCTCCGGGTGCTCCGGTTTCCTCCCACATGCCAAAGACTTGCAGGTTGATAGGTAAATTGGCCATTATAAATTGCCCCTAGTATAGGTAGGTGGTAGGAGAATATAGGGACAGGTGGGGATGTGGTAGGAATATGGGATTAGTGTAGGATTAGTATAAATGGGTGGTTGATGGTCGGCACAGACTCGGTGGGCCGAAGGGCCTGTTTCAGTGCTGTATCTCGAAATAAATAAAAAATAAATAAATGTTTCCTCAATAACTGGTATGGGAATTAGTGGTGCCAGTTTTCTGGTAGATTGCGGTTTTCCCACCATTTGGCATGTGTGGCATGTCTTACAAAATTTCTTCACGTCCTTTGTAAGGTCTGTCCAGTAATAATGTTGATTTATTTGTGATTTGGTCTTCCGAATCCCCAGATGTCCTACTTGAGAAATGTCATGTGCTCACTTTAATTCCTAGCGATACTTAGGTGGTACTGCTATCTGTTGAACAACTTTCCATTCTTTGTCTGCAGGTCTATGAAGGGGTCTTCATTTCCTCCTCAAAACCCCGTCTTCAATATAATGGCCTTCTGGAACTCCTTTCGCCTCAGCTTCTGTCAGAGCCGACTGTGCTATTCTATGTAACTCTGGATCAGCTTGTTCTGCAATTATAGGAGATTTGTAAAACATCTCACCTGGATTATCCAAATACCCAAATAAAGTTTCAGATACTTGGCTATCTGTCTGTGGTGCCAATTCTACCTCCGACAATGGAACCTTATTAGCCATTGTTTGGGTTACTACACATGCAGGAAATATTTCTGGAACTTGTTCCTGTAATTGTTCCATTTCTTTAACTTCACTTGATTTGTGACTATGGGAGAAACTGATACTTTTGATCTGGCCAAATCATAGGTCAATTCCCTCTACTGGCAAATTATGGATAACTCCTACAGTTACTATCCCAGAAATTAGGTTACCCTCTAGAAGTACTTTATATAAAAAGTACGGTATATACTCTGTGCCAATTCCGTTAACTAAAACTTTAGCATTCAGTGCGCTCTCTGGTGGAAATGCTATACCTTTCCCCAGTAAAAGAGTTTAGGTTGCTCCTGTATCCCTAAGTATAATAGGTTTTCCTGCCTCACTTAAGGGATATGGAGTTACTTTTCCCTTTGACAAGAATTCATTATAACTTTCAGATATCTTATTCTTAATCTCTACAGTAACTTTGGTTTTTGTGTCTGGTTTTACAGCTGTCCTTAAATATACAGCCTGATCTGCTGTACTCTTAGTCGGAGCCCCTTTCACTGCATTAGCTTTGTGTACCCCAACAAGTCCCATGGGTTTATCTCGCAACTTCCAGCATTCTGAACGAAGATGTCCTACCTTGTGGCAATGATAACACTTCTACCCTCAACACCTTCCTTTCTGACCTGAGGAGGTGATCCTGGGGCATTCCCAGCTATTCCTTCTTGTCCCCGGCTATTTGCCTTCCTTTCGCTCTCCAACCTTCTGACCTTGGGTTTGTGGGGGTGACGGAAAAAAAGGTTTTTGGCTTATTTACAGGCTCAATTTCTGCTGCTTGCCTGACTTTTTAAACTTTCAGGTTCTGTACATGAGTTCTCACTACTGGGGAGGGATTGAATGTTTAAGCTCTTCCAAGGCAGTCAGTTCTCTTCTCGAAGGTTCTCATATGCAGTTTCCATCTTTACTGCCCTTTTCCAACGATCAAAATTAATTTGCTTTACCCTCTCATATTCTACATACGTCTGCTCAGCCACTCTCTGTAGGTTCTTAAACTTCTGACAGTAAGCTTCAGGACTAAGTCATATGTAGCGAGAATAGCCTTTTTTGCTATCTCGTAATCTGCAGGAGCCTCTTTAGGAAGCCTGGCATAAATTTAAGGCTGCATGTGATGACAGTACTGGCACATGTGCAAATGTAGCCTGTTCCAGTAAAATGTCAAAATCTACAACGTTCAGGCAGCTGCCAGGACTAAAGATGGCACTGCTCAAATCACAGGCAATGTAAACCCATGGCAGCACACAATGGCTGGAGAGAGCAGGCAGGGGAAGCAGGGAGAGAGCAGCCGGAGAGATGGGGGGAGGGAAAGCAGGAAACTAATGGCTGGCGAGGGTGGGCGGGGTGGGGGAAAGCGAGCGGCCGGAGAGAATGGGCCGGGGGGGGGGGGTGGGGGGGAGCGCTTGCTCCCCCCCCCCCCCCCCCCCTCCACTGCACTCTCCCTACTTCCCCGCATTACGTGATGTCATCTGCGCATGTGCCAACCGGTTCTGGCAATGTGGAATGCCGCGCATGCGCAGGAGCCCATTTGCGCATGTATGCAGTTTGGCGCAGTCTGATGACGTCCACGGCCGGCTGCGTTGTCAGGAATTACTTTGTAAATTTAATGAGCTCTGCCCGTCAACCTGCTTTGCATAAACACTGTCTCCAGCTTTCCTTTGACCACTTTATTTGTTTAGCTATTATTTCCAACCTCTACATCCCTTTCCTCAAACTTCGAAAGAGCTTGCATAAATTTAAACAGCTTTTTGCTGGATTCGGGGCTGGATTCAGATTCTTCTTGACCAGAATTTTCCCTGGAGTCAAGACTACCTCTTTGTCTGAGTTCCATCTCTTTTAATCTAAATTTCCTCCTCCCTTTCACTTTCTGTCTGATGATCAAATTTTCTTATTGCTATTTCTTTCTCCTATTGAAGCCTACGTTTTTCCACTTCTATCTGAATCTTAGCCACTTCCACTGCATCACCCTCTAACTTACTATCTTCCTCCAATTTTAAATGTTGGACTATTACATCAAATATCTCTGCTTTTTTAGCACCTGATTTCAACTCTAACCCCAATTATGTTGCTATTTCCATCAATTTAACCTTGGTTAACGTTTTCAAGTCACTGAGGGACACGTTCTCCTTTCCCAAAAACTCTGCTGCAACTGCTAATGCCATTCTGATCATATAGCCTTTACCCTCTACAAGAAACCTGCTTCCTTTTTTTTTTCCTCTTTCAAATTATTACTCCCATTATGATTCACGTAATTAGCATTGGAAACGATCCCAGACGAGCCCCCAATTAATATATTGCGACCAAGGCGGGAGTAATGCACTATTAATTCTGTCCCACTGCTCCACAGTTCATAGTATATCAAATAAAGTGTCGCACCTACTAGAAATTAGCCAAATTAAACACTGTATTTATTCCCCAGAATAAAGCACACAAAACCAGGTTTCTTCAAACAACAACGAATTAACTATTAATAAACCAATTTGAAACGATAACTAGATAAATCAATATGTATGAACAGATTTTATAACTACTTATTCTCCCTAACCCTGATGCACACGTATACATTTGAAAACCAATGGTTAACCGGTTTTAAAATTTTGGTTTCAGTTGGATCTGTTTCGTAGGAATAATGAAAATAACTGGGTTGCAACTTCTGGTACAATATTTGTGGATTGGTGAGATGTCCCAGAGTTGAATAGTGAGATGCCACTTGAAGTTTTCAGGTGAAATTAATGAACAGTCTGTGGTGGGTAGGCATTCAAGGCAATTCATCTGCAGCAGGTGTCTTACAGATCTCCCAGCAAAAGATGTAGCAACAGGTCTACTTGGATTTCTAAGTTGCAGTCCAACAGTAGAAACTTTCTGAGACTTCAGGAGTTTCCAAAAATATAACCATGCAACAGGACTCACAGTTGAGGTAGAGATTTTTTCAGAGACTGGAGACTACCATCCTATCAGCAAAGGAGCCTTTCTCCAAAACATTGATTCTCCACAGAGTGTTGCAACTCCTCTTCCTGGGTCTTTTCTCTCTCTCCAGGCATAAACAGCAACAAGAGTTTTAGCTTCCATGCCATCAATTTGCAACTCCTTCAAAGTTCTTGTAACCTCATGAAGAAATTAGAATTTCCCTTGATACAGGAATTATTTTTCAAGAGAAAGATTTTCTGGGCTGTCTTCCTGCCCCTTCGAGCAGCAAACTGGTCTTTTGATTTCTTTCAGAGATCGTTCTCTTCTTCTGGTCTCTCCACAACAGGTTCCAGCCAACTGGTCTTTCTTGCAAAAGAGAAACTCAAAACTCCCTCGCAGCCAGTCATGTGACAGTCATTTCTCTCTGCTGAGTGGCTTGGAAAAAGAGATTGCCTTGCAAGTGCCCCACCCAGTTCAGCATTCACTGTTCCTAGAGAAATCCTTTTCTCAGTCTTAAACGCACACCCCTCTTGTTTTTTTTTTAAACAAAGCACTTGTAACGCATGTAATTTTGTATTTGTGTTCCTGAACGTAGTGACTTCTAGTGTGGTATGGGTCCACAATCTGGCTTGTTTTCTGGCACTTTGAAGGGGTTTCATGTGTATATTGAAACAATGAATGTTGGCATGATATTTCGTTTGTGTCCCTTCACAGCAGTATTTGAACATTTCTCAGCTGATAATAAGCGTGGACTTAGGAGAGGCACTTGATAAAAATCTGGACAAGGAACGGTCCCTATGTATATTTTTCTGTCAAGTAGAGTTGCTGATCTGAATTATGCCTCAGACTGCATTACAGCATAAGCACATGGGTTCCATGTTATTGTGATTCAGCATTAAATATGATGGTTTTGGGCATATGCTCTCTGTGGGGGTTTTGAATCACAAAGACCAAGAAGTTTGCTCATTGATTTCAATCAGGGGTTGGGAGCAAGCTCCAGAATTTACTTGGCATGGGGTTTATCAGGGGACAGACTATTGTGTCCCATGCATTCCCCTTCTGGGTAGTATCTGCATGGGTGTCATGATGACAGGATTGGAGTTGGCTCTTTCTTCCCTTACTTGAATTGCTAGGTGATGCATCATCTGGATTTGGATTGTAGGGTAGCCATTTGTTCCGAAGATGACACCAAACTCCCAACGACAGCTTGGGAAGAGGACTGCATGGAGAGAGAAAAATGAAATTTCTCTCCACTTTTTTAATAAGCCATATTTTAGTAGCCATGATAATTTGACCTTAATCAGGGAGCTTTTGTTCCAAGATGGTGATGTGAGGAAAGAGCCCTATTTTAACTATGCTGTCGGACAAGTCTGTTTCCATTTAAGTGATTTTACATTAAGACTGGGCCTATATTCTCTGGAGTTTAGAAGAATGAGAAGTGATCTCATTGAAGCATACAAAATTCTTATAGGGCTCGACAGGATAGATGCAGGAAGGATGTTTCCTTTGGCTGGGGGTCTAGAATCAGGGGGCAGTCTCAGAAGAAGAGGTAGGCCATTTAGGGCTGAAATGAGGAGGAATTTCTTCATTCAGAGGGTGGTGAATCTGTGGAATTTTCTACCTCAGAGGGCTGTGGAAGCTCAGTCATTGAGGATGTTCAAGACAGAGATTGATAGATTTCTAGATATTAAAGATATTGAGGAATATGGGGATAGTGCAGGAAAATGTTGTTGAGGTATTTATCCCTCAGATTGGTCATTTATCTCATTGTGGAACTTTGCGTGTAGATTAACTGCCCTATTTCCTTAGCTTGGGTTGTCCTGAGGTCGTGAAAGGTACTGTATGAAGACAAGTTTGTTGCTTATATGGTCAACTGTAACAACAATTGCTTGCATTTTTCTATAGAACCTTCTAACAGATGAACATCCAAAGGTGTTTTACAGAATGGGGGAGGAGAGAGCGGGGAAAGGTGGCTGAGATGAAGATGGAGAGATTAACAGGGGTACCTAGAAGCTTGATCTAAGAGGTGGTTTTGAGGTAAAGATTAGGTAGGGCAAGAGGATTTAGAAAGGCAGTTCCACAGAGTGGGAACTGGGTGGCTGAAGGCATGGCGACCAGACATTGGGGCTATGAAAGATATTGAGGTGGAGTAGGTTGTAGTGTTAGGGAGGGGTGAGCCCACAGAGGGAACAGTCTGGTTCAAGCTGTGAGTGGCTCAGGAGGGGCATGGAATTTAGGCAGGGGCTGAAGATAATGTTTTTTCCACTATTTAGCTGGAGGAAGTTGCAGCTTTTCCAAGATTGAATGTTGGACAAGCAATCTGCCAGCACAGGCGGAGTTGCTTTTATTGGTTAAGACATCTGTATTGTGTTTAAATGGCTGTGCTATTTCAGTGGACGTGTAGCATATTGTTACTGTCTTTGAAAGTAAAACCTTGATTTTCAAAGTTGCTGGAAAAAAATTCATTTGGAAAACACAAGGATTAGGATTGTAATGATGACTAGTAAACATTCGATCAAAGGTGAAGAATAAAGGACATTTAAAATTTGAGGGTAGTGGCTCCCTTTTTCAGTTTGTGAGCTTAAAAATGAAATAGATGGTGCAAAGGGAGGATATGTGCGTCAAGTACCTGGGATGGGCACCCAACCTGTTGATTTAACTGCCTACATTTCTTGTCAGCACTGTATCAAAATCTAAAGGAATTGTTTATCCCAACGTTGCTTCTACCTGTTCCTGTGCTGGTAAGGTACAACTACAAGTTTAGCAAACCGCAAGTTACTGAAGTCAATTGGGTGCTTTTTCACAGAAAAATGCCCTGTTCTATTTCAAATTTACCACATTTTTGAAAGGCATCATAACAAAAGCAGGTCCCTCAGCACCAGAAAAGAAAAACTGTTCTGATGAAGGGTCGCTGACCTGAAAAGTTAACTCTGCTTCTCTCTCCACAGATGCTGACAGATCTGCTGAGTATTTCCAGCAGCTGCAGTATTTTACTTTTAAGAAAAACCATTATTGTTTCTGATGAGGATCTGATATTTCAGTTTCTATTTTTATACAATCTAAAATAGCTGATCATTATTGGTATGTTGCTTGCTCCTAATATTTATATGTTACTGTACATGTGAGCCGCATGGAAGATGGCAGGATCCCCAAAGACACATTGTACAGCGAACTCGCCATTGGTATCAGACCCACCGGCCATCCATGTCTTCGCTTTAAAGACGTCTGCAAACGCGACATGAAATCCTGTGACATTGATCACAAGTCGTGGGAGTCAGTTTCCAGCGTCCGCCAGAGCTGGCGGGCAGCCATAAAGGCGGGGCTAAAGTGTGGCGAGTCGAAGAGACTTAGTAGTTGGCAGGAAAAAAGACAGAGGCGCAAGAGGAGAGCCAACTGTGTAACAGCCCCGACAAACAAATTTCTCTGCAGCACCTGTGGAAGAGCCTGTCACTCTAGAATTGGCCTTTATAGCCACTCCAGGCATTGCTTCACAAACCACTGACCACCCCCAGGCGCTTATCCATTGTCTCTCGAGATAAGGAGGCCAAAGAGAATGCTTATAATTTTGACATCATTAGACAACCATAGTGAAATGTCTATGGGATGTGCACAAAAGTTCTCTTGTGAAATTTTATTCAGTTCAGGTTTTTAATGTAGCTGAGCAGTCAGATAATTGTGCTTTTATCAGGGAAGGCCTTGTTTAAATCCCAAAACAGAAGAAACCCTGTCTGGATTTTAAAATCTTGGTCATGTTGCTTTGTGATTTTGAATAATGTTGAAAAAATGTTTTCTTTAAAAGGCCCATGTGGACTGCTATATTTTTGTTGCAACAGCAAGGGTTGGAAAATCCATTTTGATATTCTTTTGAGGGTGGGAACAAAAAGGTAAGCAAAGTGTTTGTCTTTGGTGTTTAGGTGGTTCCAAGATGGTGCACATGGTGACAGGTTGGAACCAAATTGAACCCCTGTGCCAGATTGTTACTCAATATCGGAGCTGAAAAAGTCTGCAGGGCAATGATTTGTTATTCTTACTAATGGAACCTGGTGAGGCGGAGCTATTCGTCAGCTATAATTTTTCACACTTGGAGTCAATGCCCAAATATTGGTCAAGCTGTAGGAACTGTATAATTTCTCGATTTTGGTGGGTTGTGTGTTTTATGCCGCATAAACTCCCATCACTAACCCTGCACATATACGGGAGTCTAAGCCTTGGCTCTTGCCCATCTGCATCTAAAATCTTTGAACTTGGCTAAGTTGTCTGTCTTGATGGGGAGTGTGTGTTAATTACGGAGCAGGCAAATGCAAGGTACAAGTAAATTTTACTAGCTTGGTTTGGACACGCATAGGCAAAGAAATCCATCATGTGTATCAGATGCCCAGCTGATCAAGAGTAACAAATTGGGGGTGATCACGTACTCTAAGATGGCTTGCAAGTCTAACACATGGTGTGGGTGCACTTGATGCCAAATGAATTGACCCAAAGTCAATCTTGGTTATTTAATCTTTGCATTTTGATTTGTCTTTTGATGGGTCTCACAGATTTTGTTTTTGCTTTTGTGACCCGTCTTGCTGGTTGAGTGGCACCTGTGGTTGTTAGTGAGGCCCTTCGGAATCTTGATGGGAATGCAGTAGCCCCTCATTGCCTTTTAGGGTATTGCTTTCACTGATAACTATATGAACACATGTTATTTCAGTTGATTTAAGACATCTTTAGGTAGCTTGATTTTGGTCATTTGATCACATGTCTGATCTACGGTGGCAGAGTTTTTAGATTATGGTTTGTATTCTGATAACATAGGCCCCAGACAGGACATGAGTCCCATGTAAAAACATAAGAAATAGGAGCAAGAATAGGCCACTCGGCCCCTTGAGCCTGCTCTTCCATTCGACATGATCATGGCTGATCTGATTGTAACCTCAACTCCACATTCCCGCCTACCCCCAATAACCTTTCACCCCCAATTGACATGCCTGTAACTGAGTCACCACAAAACTGAAAATGCTGGAAATCTAGAATAAAAACACAGTTCTGGAAATATACAGCAGGTTCACCAGCATCTGAAAAGATAACACACGACCTAAATCTTGAGTGTCTACCAAGAATGGTCTTCTGTCTTTGCTCGGATGCTGATGTACCTATAGTATATTTTCAGCATTTTCTGTTTTTCAGTCAACAAATATTGTTCTGCAGTTGAGTTTTTCTTCTTCGGAAGTTCTAAATAAAGCATCTTTGTAAGCTTTGTAAGACAGTGAGGATCCTAGTTAAAACATGTACATAAACAAGAAATTGGCTGACCGAGCAGAAAAAATGAAATAATGTCTGGTTGGGTAGGTGTGCCCAGTGACTGGTCTTTGCTGTCCTTGCCATTTATAATCTGCATAAATGACCTGGATTCAAAAATGCAATGTAAATTGATCAGGTTCAATGATTATACTAAACTTGGGGAAGGTGGAGGGAGAAGCTACATCACATAATGCAGCCAAGCGGCTGCAAAAAGACAGATAAAATCCAGAGCAGATGCAATTCGGAACAAATGAGTGCAAGTCATTGCTCATTAGGAGAAACTGGAGATGTGTTCAGTGATGTGGAGCTTGTTGGGTGAAGGATATGTGGATAGTAGATTCAAAACTGATGAGGTACAGCTATTACAATGCAAGCGATCAACAAAGAAAGCCCTGTTGGCATCTGTTAGTGGAAGACAGGTCTGAAGTCACTGAAAAGTTGCATAATGCTCACTCTGATCTGGCTGCACACTGAATAGTGCATTTAATTCTGATCAAAGCCCAAACTTCCTTGTCTAGAATTGGCATTGAGGAGAGTGCCAAGGCTAATTTCTAGAATGAGTGGACTGTGTTAAGAATAAAGAAAAACACATTCTTCAGCCTCAGGTTGGGGTAAATGGTGGGGACCTTGAGACGTAGATACTATGTGGAACAAGTGAGGTTAATCAAAATCGTTATTTCAAGTGAAACTGCAATTACAAAAAAAAGGGGACTTCAGTACAAGCTGGTAAAGTGCAAGTTCAGGTCTCCTGTCAGGAGGTGTCAAGCACAATGATTCAATATCAAGAATGACTTTCTGGGAAGGCTAGTAGTGGCAAAATTGCAATCATTTAAAAAAAAAAGTGACTTCTGACAACGCAGCCAAGCCCTGATGTCATCAGTGCATTCCCAGCTACGCACATGCGCAAAACGGTTTCTTCCTGTCAGTATGGTGCTGCGCATGCGCAGCCTACGTCATGCTGGAACAGGGCCGCTCGCTGCTGCCTTCCCTCAACCATTCGCTCTCAACCTCACTGGTTCCTGCTTCGGCCGCTCGCTCCCCACGCCTTCCATCAGCCACTTGCAACTGCCCTCTCCGCTCCACCCCCTCCTCCCGGCTACTCGCTTCACTGCTTTCCCCCTCAGCCACTCGCTCCCCGTCACCTTCCATCAGTCACTCATACCTGCCCTCATCACTTCCCCCTTCGGCCGATTGCTCCCTGCCACGCCACCCGAAGTAGTGGCGGGGGGGGGGGGGGGGTGGGAACGAGCTGCCGAAGCAGCAAGGCGGGGATCGTGCGGCCGAGGGGTGACGCGGGAGCCAGTGGCCCAAAAAAAGGGAAGCAGCGAGGCCTGGAGTGAGCGGCCGTCAAGGGGGAGGGGATAGCGGGAAACGAGCAGCCGAGGTGGGGAGCTAGCTTGGGTGGGCGCGAGTGGCTGAGGGGGGGGAAAAGTGGCGAGCAGGAGGGAGCGGCGAAGAGAAGTGTGATGGCTTCTGTCTGAATTATAGGCCAGAATCCATTTGCACTCCTATAATTGTGCAAGAGAATGAATCTATTTCCAAAACCAAGTTTGAATAATAAGCATCATATGAAGAACGAATTGAGAGATGCCTTACAATTAGGTTATTTGGTTCTGTACTAGCAGAGGTACTGTTGGGGTGGGATGGAGGCAGCAATCGCAGCCAATTGTGGGGATTTAGGTTTAAGGCTTTGTTTACTTTGTGACAAATTGAGCATCACCATCTTTATTACTGGCAGCTCCAGGGATGTCTCAGACTGATGTTGCAGTGGATGAGGCTGCATTTGTACATGCGTTGTCAGCAAACGCAACCAAAAAAAATCAGTTGAATGCTGTGATGGAAGGAACTGTAGTTTGTATGCATACATGAACTGAATGGACATACGAACATATGAATTAGGAGCAGGAATAGGCCACTCAGCCCCTCGAGCCTGCTGTGCCATTCAATAAGATCTGATTGTAACCTCAACTCCACATTCACACTTCCCCCGATAACCTTTCACCCCCTTGCTCATCAAGAATCTATTTATCTCTGCCTTAAAAGTATTCAAAGAGTCTGCTTCCACCTTTTGAGGAAGAGAGTTCCAAAGACTCATGACCCTCAGAGACATTTCTCCTCATCGATCTTAAATAGGAGACCCCTTATTTTTGTACAGTGACCCCTGGTGCTAGATTCACCCACAAGAGGAAACATCCTTTCCACATGCACCCTGTCAAGCCCACTCAGAATCTAAAATGTTTCAATCAAGTCACCTCTTGCACTTCTAAACTCCAGCAGATACAAGCCTAGTCTGTCCAATCTTTCCTCATAAGACAACCTGCCCATTCCAGGTTTTAGTCTAGTAAACCGTCTCTGAACTGCTTCCAATGCATTTACATCCTTCCTTAAATAAGGAGACCAATACTGCACACAGTACTCCAGATGTGGTCTCACCAATGCTGTATAGCTGAAGCATAACCTACCTACTTTTGTATTTAATTCCCCTTGCAATAAACGATAACATTATTAACTTTCCTAATTACTTGCTGTACCTGCATATTAGCCTTTTGCGATTCATGTACTAGGACACCCAGATCCCTCTGCATCTCTGAGCTCTGCAATCTCTCGCCATTTAGATAATTTTTTTAATTCTTCCTGCCAAAATGGACAATTTCACATTTTCCCACAATATACTCAATTTGCCAGATCTTTGCCCACTCACTTAACCTGTCTATATCCCTTTGCAGCCGCCTTATGTCCTCTTCACAACTTACTTTCCTATCTATCTTTGTGTCATCAGTTAATTTAACAACCATACCTTCGGTCCCTTCATCCAAGTCGGCTGTATAAATTGTAAAAAGTTGGGGCCCCAGCACTGATCCCTTTGGCACACCACTCATTACATCTTGCCAACCAGAAAATGACCCATTTATGCCTACTCTCTGTTTCCTGTTAGCTAGCCAATCTTCTATCCATGCCAAAATGTTACACCCTACACCATGAGCTTTTATTTTCTGCAATAATCTTTGATGTGGCACCTTATCAAATGCCTTCTGGAAATTTAAGTACAGTACATCCACTGGTTCCCCTTTATCCACAGCACATGTTACTTCTTCAAAACTCCACTAAATTGGTTAAACATGATTTCCCTTTCACAAAACCATTTTGACTGTGCCTGATTACCTTGAATTTTTCTAAGTGCCCTGCTGTAAAGTCTTCAATTTTAGCTTCCAACATTTTCCCTATAACAGATGTTTAGGTCTCTGTTTCTGAAGTAGATCATCATCTTGGTGAGCAAGGCTGATAAAACGATCATTTGATCTGCTGTAAGTAATCACTGAAGATCCTGTCAATTACACAGCATGTGACTTGTGTACCTTTTGCTAATTGCAACTGAACTGAAGCAAAATTTGAATCAATGCATTGATGTGAATCCATGCTCAGGTATTCCTGAGATCATTTTATAAGTTCTCATTTGTAAGCTTTCAATAATTCAGCTACTTTGCAGTTTGTGAAATTAACACGGCTATTTGCCAGCCATTCTCATCAAATTCACAGATGGCAGCTCCAATTTCAGTGGGCGTGATTCTGGCGGCAACAACTGATCTGGTTGCAGCTCTTCGCATGCACTTGCCTGTGTAAGGGCAAAAATACTTTACCAAAAGTATTCTTTGTTTTGCAGGTTCAAAGCAATGTAATGGTGCTTGTTGCAGTTACTATTAGCTTGTGGGATTAAAATGCCTCATGATAATTACCCTACCATAATAACATGTCTCTTTTTTTCTTCCTAGGTCACCAACAAAGATCATTATCTCCACTAAGGTAGGTACTGTTGATCTGCAAAATACAGCAATCCTTCTGGTTGGGTGGGAAGATTACAGTTCCAGCACCCTCCCCTACTTCCCTGGGTGGGAAAATAGTAAATCTGTAATCATGATTCAGTTAATGTGCAGTTTTACATTGCTGTCTAATTGAGCTTGTGTTCCAAGTACAGTGTCTGTAACTGAACTAGGGGAAAACTGTGATGACATGTCTACAGCAAATTGTAGTTTAGTCACAGACTTGGTAATGCAGATGATTCTACACACAGAACCTAATCTGGGATTAATAGTACAGTTCCATAGAAGAACTTTCAGATTGGCTTATTTAGTAGGATTCTTGCCTTGCAACAGGAAATTGTGTTTGTGCTTCAGATCAGGAGCTGAGTTCATAACCAAAGCTAACAGTCCAGTGCAGTATTGAGATAGTGCTGCATTGTTGGATGTGCTATCCTTGGGGTGATGCACTATTGTTCTGCCTTCCTGTTCACAATGTTAAAGATCCTATTACGCTGTTCAAACAGGAGGCAATTTTATATCTTTGTTAATCGTTTGTTAGTGCTGCAGAATAGCTGCCACATTTGCAATATAAATCCTGCATTCAAAAAGGTAATTCATTCTCTGAAGCACTTTTAAGACTTCCTTAGTTTTGTCACCGGTAATTTTGAAATTGTTGTTTTGATTGTATTGTATGAACGTGCCTGCTGAGCAAAGACCGTAACAATACAAACAGTATGTTAGTTGCTTTGTCAAGGTGATCAAATCTAGCAGTTCTGTGTGGACAGGAATCTGTTGAGATCTAAATCTTGTCCCTGTGATACAAAGGCCAGTGTCATAGATGACTGGCTCCTAATGTGTTAAACCTGCCATTAAATTACAAGATAAAAGAAAAAGTATGTGAAATTAATTATTTTAGGATGTTGACTTTATTCTAGGATTTTTAATTGGAAAACTCTGATTTCATGAAAATATTTATCGTGAATTATTCCTTTTAAAAATAAAGTAAAATATGTACATCAAAAGGCACACAAGAACTTAACGCTGATGGACGTCACTGCCTACAGTGGAAGAAAACCTTATATTTCTAAATCTGCCCTGCGTGGAGTTACAATCTAGTTGATTGTGTTTGAATCATAGAATGATACAGATTAGAAGCAGGCCGTTGAACCCTTCATGCCTGCACCTGCTCTTTGAAAGAGATATCCAGTTAAGCCCACTCCTCTGCCATTTTCTCATAGCTCTGCAAGACTTTTTCCATTCAAATATTTATCCAATTCTCTTTTAAAAGTTATTATTGAATGCTTTCCAGCACCCTTTCAGGCAGTGCTTTCCCAAGCAGCAACTTGCTGTGTAAAAATCAGCTGTAATGTTTAAATGTTTCAGAAATGCATGAATAGATGCAGCAGCCAGTGCTATAAAATTTCGCAATATGTTCTTTAACTTCTTAGCTGAATGGATTGAGTAAACTGTGGTATTTAGGCATTTTAAATGTATTTTGTCCTGAAAGGAGATTTTTTTTAACTAGAGTTGGTCTTAAATTGCTAAGAGGCTGAGTAATTTCTCTTTCCATCAATGCTGGATTGTGATGTAAGTCTGGAATTAGGGCCTGAACTGGCTTGGAAGTGAAGTGGTGTGTGAATTCGAAGTATTTACCTGCAATACAATAGTGTTTTGTGAAGTGAAGCTGTTTCACACCATTTTTGGTTGTAAGTGCATCCTAATGTGCCGTTGTTTGATGTAGAGCAACTTTGAAAAACCTATTTTTGTCATTATAAGCAGTCATTGAGTTTCCTTTCAAAATGTACTAACATTGAGGAACTATGATTTGCTTGAACCTGTATTTGAACCAACAATGTATCAGTGTTACTGTGTACCACATTTCAAAATAGCTTGTCTTTGGACCATGAAATGTCACCTTTTGACAGAATAATATTGTCTTAAGAATTTTTATTTACACATCACCAAGTAGATGCAGGGTTTTAGTATATGGTGGAATAAACACGTTCTGCTGGATAAATGCATTTATTGAGTACAAATTGCAATTTCATCCTTTTCCAGTAAATGTGATTCCACAAGCATCATATAATTTATAATTGTCATCTTACACCCAGCCAGTGCTATTCAGGTTTTGAATGTCATTTTAAAGGAATTAGAAACATAGAAAATAGGAGCAGGAATAGGCCATTTGGCCCTTCGAGCCTGCTCCACCATTCATTATGATCATGGCTGATCATCAAACTTAGTAGCCTGTTCTGGCTTTCGCCCCACACCCAATTCCACAGGCTCATCACTCTCTGGGTGAAGAAATTTCTCCTCATCTCAGTCCTGAAAGGTTTACCCTGTATCCTTGGACTATGACCCCTGGTTCTGGACTCCCCCACCATTGGGAACATCCTTCCTGCATCTACCCTGTCAAGTCCTGTTAGAATTTTATAGGTTTCTATGAGATCCCCCTCACTCTTCTGAATTCCAGCAAATATAATCCGAACCGACTCAATCTCTCCTCATATGTCAGTCCCGCCATCCCAGGAATCAGTCTGGTAAACCTTTGCTGCACTCCCTCTAGCAAGAACATCCTTCCTCAGATAAGGAGACCAAAACGGCACACAATATTCCAGGTGTGGGCTCACCAAGGCCCTGTGTAATTGCAGCAAGACATCCCTGTTTCTGTATTCGAATCCTCTCGTTATGAAGATCAACATACCATTTGCCTTTTTTACTGCCTGCTTACGAGAACACCTAGGTCTCGCTGCATATTCCCCTCTCTCAGTTTATGGCCATTCAGATAATCTGCCTTCCTGTTTTTGCTACCAAAGTGGATAACCTCACATTTATCCACATTATACTGCATTTGCCCACTCACTCAACTTGTCCAAATCACCCTGAAGCCTCTCTGCATCCTCCTCACAACTCGCCCTCCCACCCAGTTTTGTGTCTTCTGCAAATTTGGAGATATTACATTTAGTTCCCTCATCTAAATCATTTCTATATATTGTGAATAGCTGGGGTCCTAGCACCGATCCCTGCGGTACCCCACTAGTCACTGTCTGCCATTCGGAAAAAGACCCTTTTATCCCTACTCTTTGTTTCCTGTCTGCCAACCAATTTTCTATCCATCGCAATACACTACCCCCAATCCCATGTGCTTTAATTTTACATGCTAATCTCTAATGTGGGACTTTGTCGAAAGCCTTCTGAAAGTCTAAATAAACCACATCCACTGGCTCCCCCATATCAACTCTACTAGTTACATCTTCGAAGAATTCTCATAGATTTGTCAAGCATGATTTCCCTTTCGTAAATCTATGCTGACTCTGCCCGATTCTACCACTGTTCACCAAGTGCTCTGCTATAAAATCTTTGATAATGGACTCTAGAATTTTCCCCACTACTGACGTCAGGCTGACTGGTCTATAATTCCCTGCCTTCTCTCCACCTCCCTTTTTAAATAGTGGGGTTACATTAGCTACCCTCCAATCTGTAGGAACTGTTCCAGAGTCTGTAGAATCTTTGGAAGTTGACCACCAATGCATCCACTATTTCTAGGGCCACTTCCTTAAGTAGTCTGGGATGCATACCATCAGGCCCTGGGGAATTATCGGCCTTCAATCCCATCAATTTCCCCAACACCATTTCTCTACTAATACTGATTTCTTTCAGTTCCTTTCTCTCACTAAACCCTGTGTTCCCCAACATTTCTGGTATGATATTTGTGTCCTCCTTTGTGAAGACAGAACCAAAGTATGCATTTAGTTGGTCAGCCATTTCTTTATTCCCCATATTAAATTCCCCTGCTTCTGACTGTAAGGGACCTACATTTGTCTTCGCCAATCTTTTTCTCTTCACATACCTATAGAAACTTTTACAGTCAGTTTTTATGTTCCCCGCAGTTTGCTCTCGAACTCTATTTTCCCCATCTTAATCAATCCTTTGGTCCTCCTTTGCTGAATTCTAAACTGCTCCCAATCCTCAGGTCTGTTGTTTTTCCTGGCAAATTTATTTGCCTCTTCCTTGGAACTAATGCTATCTATAATTTCCCTTGTAAGCCGTGGTTTGGCTACCTTTCCTGTTTTTACTTTTGCGCCAGACAGGGATAAACAATTGTTGCAGTTCATCCATGCACTCTTTAAATGTTTGCCATTGCCTATCCACCGCCATCCCTTTAAGTAACGTTTCCCAATCCATCATAGCCAACTTGCGCCTCATACCTTCGTAGTTTCCTTTACTAAGATCAGGACCCTAGCTCAGAATCAACTGCGTCACTTTCCATCTTGATGAATAATTCTATCATATTATGGTCGCTCGTCCCCAAGGGGTCTTGCACCACTAGATTGTCAATTATTCCTCTCTCATTACACAATACCCAGTCTAGGATGGCCTATTCTCTAGTTGGTTCCTCAACGTATTGGTCCAGCAAACCATCCCATATACACGCCAAGAATTCCTCTTGTACAGTACTGACTGATTTGATTTGCCCAATCTATATGCAGATTAAAGGCACCCATAATTATAGATGTTCCTATATTGCATGCATCTCTAATTTCCTGTTTAATGCCATTCCCGACATCACCACTACAGTTTGGGGGTCTATGTACAACTCCCACTAACGTTTTTTGCCCCTTAGTGTTTCTCAGCTGTACCCATACAGATTCCATCGTCAGAGCTAATATCTTTACTCACTATTGCGTTAATTTCCTCTTTAACCAGCAATGCAACTCCACCGCCTTTTGCCTTTTGTCTGTCCTTCCTAAATATTGAATATCCATGGATATTCTTTTCCCATCCCTGGTCACCTTGCAGCCATGTCTCCGTAATCCCGACTATATCATACCCATTTATATCTATTTGCGTGATTAATTCATCCAATTTATTGCAAATGTTCAGCGCTTTAAGGCACAAAGCCTTAAGGCTTGTCTTTTTAACATTACTTGTCCCCTTCTCACTATTTTTCATCGTGGCCCTGTTTGATTCTGGCCCTTGATTTCTCTGCCTATCACTTTTCTTATTCCCCTTACTGTCTTTTGTTCTTGTCTTTGATTTCCCCCCCCCCCCCCCCCTCGAGTCCTTGCAAAGGTTCCCATCCCCCTGCCATTTTAGTTTAAATCCTCCCCAACCACTCTAGCAAATACTCCCCCTAGGACATCAGTCCCGGTCCTGCTCCGGTGTAACCCGTCCAGTTTATACTGGTCCCACCTCCCCCAGAGCCGGTCCCAATGCCCCAGGAATCTAAAACCCTCCCCCTCACACCATCTCTTCAGCCACTATCAGTCACCGTAAACTGGTGCATTTGCCATGGCAACGCCTCTACCGTTCAGAGTCTACTTGCCAACCAATGAGCACTCTCTTCTCGTGCAGTATAAGTTGTTGTTTTCCCTTACATTGGTTATTCTTGCGATTGTCCTGATGAGTGCAAGACGAAAAACTTTGACAACATGTCTCTATTTTCAGCAATACTCTTGATTATTTTAGGGCAATGGTAGTATAGTGTTTAGGTTACTGGACTGGTAATTCATATAAGTCTGGACATGATTTCTAATCCTATCATAGCAGCTAGGGAATTTAAATTCGGTAAATTAAAGCAAATCTGGAATGAAAAGCTACCCGTGGGATCCAGGGCAATTTGGCAAATTGGATCCAAAATTGGCTTAGTGGTTGGCAGTGGGTAATGGTCGAGGATTGTTTTTGCGAGTGAAAGCCTGTGACCATTGGAGTACCGCAGGGATTGGTGCTGGGACCCTTGCTGTTTGTAGTGTACATTAATGATTTAGACATGAACATAGGAGGTATGATCAGTAAGTTTGCAGATGGCATAAAAATTGGTGGTGTCGTAAATAGTGAGGAGGAAAGCCTTAAATTACAGGATGATATAGATGGGTTGGTAAGATGGGCGGATCAGTGCCAAATGGAATTTAATCCTGAAAAGTGTGAGGTGATGCATTTTGGGAGTACTAACAAGGCAAGGGAATATACAATGTATGAACTACAGAGGGTCAGAGGGACCTTGGTGTACTTGACATAGATCACTGAAGGCAGCAGCACAGGAAGATAAGGTGGTTAGGAAGGCATATGGGATACCTGCCTTTATTAACTGAGGCATAGAATATAAGAGCAGGGAGGTTATGATGGAGCTATATGCAATGCTAGTTAGGCCACAGCTGGAGTACTGTGTTCAGTTGTAGGAAGGATGTGATTGCCCTGGAGAGGGTGCAGAGGAAATTCACCAGGATGTTGCCTGGGCTGGAGCATTTCAGCTATGAAGAGAGACTGGAAGGGCTAGGGTTGTTTTCCTTGGAGCAGAGAAGGCTGAGGGGGGACATGATTGAGGTATACAAAATTATGACGGGCATTGATGGGATAGATAGGAAGAAACTTTTTCTCTTAGTGGAGGGCTCAATAACCAGGGGGCATAGATTTAAGGTAAGGGGCATGAGGTTTAGAGGGGATTTGAGGAAAAATGTTTTCAGTCAGAGGGTGGTTGGAATGTGGAATGCACTGCCTGAAGAAGTGGTAGAGGCAGGAACCCTCACAACATTTAAGAAGTATTTAGATAAGCACTTGAAATGCCATAGCTATGGGCCAAGGGCTGGAAAATGGGATTAGAATAGTTAGGTGATTGATGGCTGGCACAGACACGATGGGCCGAAGGGCCTGTTTCTGTGCTGTATAATGATGACTCTATGACTCTAGTATTAGTAATAGTGACCATAAAACTACTGGATGGTTGTAAAAAACTATTTGGCTCATAAATGTTCTCTTGGGAAGAAAATCATCTGTCCTTACCTGGTCTGGCCTACATGTGACTCCAGTCCCAATTAATATGGTTGACTCTTAATTGTCCTCTAAAATGGCCAAGCAAACCACTGAGTTATATTCAAGAAGATGGCTCATCATCACCACCTCGAGGGCAATTAGGGATGAGCAATAACTGCTGCCCTTGTCAGCAACACCCCCATCCTATGAATAAAATTTTTAAACATTTACTGCTGCCCCTTGGTTTAAATTTCTTTGTATTTTATTCCCCCTCTCAGTCAGTGGCCCCTCCTATTCCCCCCCCCCCATGGTCACATTGCCCCTAATAACGTAGATATTCCGAGCTTTGCACACAGCTCTGTTTCATCTGTAAATGGTGCAGCACCTTCAGATGTACAGTTAAACATGCTTGTCCAAAAATTGCTGTCCATGTTACATCACTCCATTGTTAGATTTGGGAAAACAGCATCTGTCTGCCTCCCCATTGGAATGCATTGAAAGCATTGTGATGCTGTATTTGTGTGGTGGATATGAACTAAACTTGCCACAAAGTGAAGTCTTGCCATTTCAAGTGGAAGTAACAATGTAGGTGTTAATTACTGCCCATCAATCTCTCTGGCACTAAAAATTAACTATTACAAGTATGGAGTCTAATTCCTTCAAATGAGCAAATTTTTTTGAAAAATCTTTTAAAAAATTTTCTCAATCCAATCTTTCCTCCTGATTTTGTTTTCTGTACCTGATTTGATATTGAATTAACCAACTCTGCTTCACACTTGTGTGCCTTGCACTGTATAATTCACAATCATTCAATTTGATTGGTTAAGGCACACACAGTTTGTTGCCCAGTTTCCCTCACTGTGCCATTATCAGCTCGTGCCTTCAACTTGCCATGCAAAAAATTTAAAAACCTAAATGTGCGAGGGAAATTTTAACTAATGGCAAATGCCCTGCTCCAGCAAAATCTAGGCCTATTGTTTCTGATCAATCCAACTTTGTAAATTTATTTTGCCCTGTATTTTCTGAAAACCACTGAATTGGAATGCTTCTGTTCCTGTTCCCACAGTGTTACCTCTGAAGGACCCTAAGGATCTAACCTTGGCCAACTCCTAATTGTCATTTACATGCTGCCCCTTGACTATGTCATCTGAAAACACATTAGGTTCCACGTGTGTACTGATGACGCACCCCTCTACTGCATTACCACCTCTCTCAGCCCCTCCACTGTTTCTAAATTGTCAGATTGCTTGGACCAACATTCAGCACTAGAAGAGTAAAAATTTCCTCCAACTAAATATTTTGATCCCAAGTAGAGCATCTGACCACATATCTGCGCATCTCTAAGACTGCCTGCTTCCATCTCTAACAACACCCGACTCTGCCCCTGCTTCAGTTCATCTGCTGAAACCCACATCCATGTCTTTTTTGCCTCCAGACTTGACTATTTCAATGTACCCCTGGCTGACCTCCCATCTTCTACCCTCTGTAAACTTGAGCTCATCTAAAACTCTGCTGCCCATATCCTAACTCGCACCAAGTCCCTTTCACCCATCATCCCTGTGGTTTTTTTTTTATTCATTCATGGGATGTGGGCGTCATTGGCTATGCCAGCATTTATTGCCCATCCCTAATTGCCCTTGAGAAGGTGGTGGTGAGCTGCCTTCTTGAACCGCTGCAGTCCATGTGAGGTAGGTACACAAACAGTGCTGTTAGGAAGGGAGTTCCAGGCATTTGACCCAGCAACAGTGAAGGAACGGTGATATAGTTCCAAGTCAGGATGGTGTGAGATTTGGAGGGGAACTTGCAGGTGGTGATGTTCCCATGCATCTGCTGCTCTTGTCCTTCGAGGTGGTAGAGGTCGTGGGTTTGGAAGGTGCTGTCGAAGGAGCCTTGGTGTGTTGCTGACCTACATTGGATCCCAGTTATGTGATGCTTTGATTTTAAAATTCTCATCCTTGCTTTCAAATCCCTCCATGCCTTCACCCCTTTTTATCTCTCCTCCAGCTCTACAACTATCCGAGATACCTGCACTTTTCCAAATCTGGCCTCTCGCGCATCCCTGATTTTGGGTTGCTCCACCAATGATGCCCATGCCTTCAGCTGCCAATACCCTGAGCTCTGGAGTTCCCTCCCTAAGTCTCTGTCTTTTTACCTCTTTTCTGCTTTAAGCCACTCATTAAAAACTGCCTGTTTGACCAAGATTTTTGACCTGAGCTTTAATATCTCCTTCTGTGACTGTCACATTATGTTAAACACTTGTGAAGTGCCTTGGGATATTTTACTATGTGAAAGAAGCTATGGTGTTATCGTGTATTTGAACTAGTGTTTGGTGCTTTGCAAGGTATCAAGCCCTGTGGATCAATGGCGGGTAAATTCAGTTGAGATACAGATCGGCCATGATCGAATTGAATGGAAAGGGCTGAATGGCATGCTCCTGTTCCTATGTACTGGACATTCTATTCCACAACAGTAGTGCTCTTTACTGTAGAGCGCAAAGTTCACCTGAAAGCTATGTATATATTTTTTCTACCTCCCCCGTGGTTGTATTAGTCATTTCATCTCTTGATTTCAGGTGATTATTTATAAATTCCTCAGGTTTTGTTCCAATGGTTTTATGTCTTTTGATTTTGTCTTTGATGAAAGTATTGGTTATCCATTATATTCTCTAAATAATGCAGAGAACTACAAAATGATTTTACTTCTGCTCCCCAATTTGATATAGAAATTCTACACTATTAAGAGTATTACATCCTATGAACATACGAATTAGGAGCAGGAATAGGCCACTTGGCCCCTCGAGCCTGCTGTGCCATTCAACAAGATCATGGCTGATCTGATTGTAACCTCAACTCCACATTCCTGCCTACCCCCCAAAAACCTTTCACCCCTTGTTTATCAAGAATCTATCTATCTCTGCCTTAAAAAATATTCAAAGACTCTGCTTCCACCGCCTTTTGAGGAAGAGAGTTCCAAAGACTTACGACCCTCTGTGAGAAAAAAAGTTCTTCTCATCTCTGTCTTAAATGAATGACCCCTTATTTTTAAACAGTGACCCTAGTTCTAGATTCTCCTACAAGAGGAAACATCCTTTCCACATCCACCCTGCCAAGGCCCCTCAGGATCTTGTATGTTTCAATCAAGTCGCCTCTTACTCTTCTAAATTCCAGTGAATACAAGCCTAGCCTTTCCAATCTTTCCTCATAAGACAGCCCAGGTTTTCATCTAGTTGTTACGAAAGTGCCCCTGTGTTTTGTTAAATATATTTTTCAAGGATTCATTTTAGAAAGATTGAAGAAATGTTAAACTTTGGAGTTTTCAAAGGGGGTCAGGTAAAGTCCACTTGACTTTGAAAAGCAGTCCCTGGAAATGTTTTTTAAAAGGGGCACTGAGAGGTCTTGAGGAAAACAAGCCTTTCTGGGAAACTACCAGACTTCCAGCAATAAAGGAGCAGATATGTCGGCAAATCTCAGAGAGGTGTTTAAAAAAAAAGGTAATAATAGGGGATTTCAACTTCCCCAGTGTTAACTGGGATAGTCTTGGTGCAAAAGGCTTAAAGGGGGTGGAATTCTTAAAATGCATCCAGGAGAGCTTTTTGAGCCAACACGTAGAAAGTCCTACAAGATAAAGGGCGGCGCAGTGGTTAGCACCGCAGCCTCACAGCTCCAGGGACCCGGGTTCGATTCCGGGTACTGCCTGTGTGGAGTTTGCAAGTTCTCCCTGTGTCTGCGTGGGTTTTCTCCGGGTGCTCCGGTTTCCTCCCACAAGCCAAAAGCCTTGCAGGTTGATAGGTAAATTGGCCATTATAAATTGTCACTAGTATAAGTAGGTGGTAGGGAATGTAGGGACAGGTGGGGATGTTTGGTAGGAATATGGGATTAGTGTAGGATTAGTATAAATGGGTGGTTGATGTTCGGCACAGACTCGGTGGGCCGAAGGGCCTGTTTCAGTGCTGTATCTCTAATCTAATCTAATCTAAAAGGGTGGTACTGGACCTAATCTTAGGGAATGAAGCCGAACAAGTGGTAGAAGTGTCAGTGGGGGAGCATTTCGGGGATAGTGACCATAACTCTGTGTAAGATTTAAGGTAGTTATGTTCTGGAAAAGGACAAAGATGGACCGGAAATAAAGGTACGGAATTGGTGGAAGACGGATTTCAATATGATAAAACAGGATCTGGCCAAAGTGGACAGGGAGCAGCTACTTTAGAAAAGTCTACATCAGACCAGTGGGAGTCATTCAAAAAGGAAATAGTGAGAGTTTAGGGCCAATGCCTTCCCGTAAAGGGGAAGGGTAGGACCAATAAGTCCAGGGAACTCTGAATGCCAAGGATTGGATGAGGATAAAAAAGGAGGCTTATGGCAGATTCAGAGGGCTGAAAACAGCAGAGGCCCTAGAGGAGTATAGAAGTGTAGAGGGGTACGTTTTTTAAAAAAAAAAGAAATTAGGAGAGCGAAGAGGGAGCATGAAAAAACACTGGCAGGCAAGATCAAGGAAAATCCCAAGGCGTTTTAGAAGTATATTAAGGGCAAGAGGATAACCAGGGAAAGAGTAGGGCGCATTAAGCACCAAAGTGGCAATCTGTGTGTCGAGCCGGAGGAATTAGGTGAGGTTTTCATCTTTGTTCACTATGGAGAAGGACGATGTAGGTGTAGAGATCAGGGAGGGGGATTGTGATATACTTGAACAAATTAGCATTGAAAGGGAGGAGGTATTAGCGGTTTTAGCGGGCTTAAAAGTGGATAAATCCCCAGGCCCAGATGAGATGTATCCCAGGCTGTTATATGAGGCAAGGGAGGAGATTGCAGGGACTTTGACACAAATTTTCAAATCCTCTCTGACCACAGGAGAAGTGTCGGAGGACAGCGAATGTGGTACCATTATTCAAGAAGGGTAGTAGGGATAAACCAGGTAATTACAGGCTGGTGAGCCAAACATCAGTGGTTGGGAAACTACTGGAAAGAGTTCTGAGGGACAGGATTAAGCTCCACTTGGAGAGGTCGGAATTAATCAAGGATAGTCAGCATGGCTTTGTCAGTGGAAGATCATGTCTAACAAATTTGATTGAATTTTTCGAGGAGGGGACTAGGTGTGTAGATGAGGGTAAAGCAGCTGATGTAGTGTACATGGACTTCAGTAAGGCGTTTGATAAGGTTCAGCATGGGAGATTGTTCAAGATGGTAAGAGCCCATGGGATCCAGGGCAATTTGGCAAATTGGATCCAAAATTGGCTCAGTGGCAGGAGGCAGAGGGTGACGGTCAAGGGTTGTTTTTGCGATTGGAAGCCTGTGACCAGTGGTGTACCGCAAGGATTGGTGCTGGGGTCCTTGCTGTTTGTAGTGTACATTCATGATTTAGACATGAATATAGGAGGTATGATCAGTAAGTTCGTAGCTGACACGAAAATTAGTGGTGTCATAAATAGGAGGAAAGCCTTCGATTACAGGACGTTATAGATGGGTTGGTAAGATGGGCAGAGCAGTGGCAAATGGAATTTAATCCTGAGAAGTGTGAGGTGATGCATTTTGGGAGGACTAACAAGGCAAGGAAATATAAAATGGATGGTCGGACCCTAGGAAGTACGGAGGGACCTTTGTGTACTTGTCCATCGATCACTGAAGGCAGCAGCCCAGATAGATAAGATGGTTAGGAAGGCATCTGGGATACTTGCCTTTATTAGCCGAGCAGGGAGGTCATGATGGAGCTGTATAAAACGCTAGTTAGGCCACATCTGGAGTACTGTGTACAGTTCTGGTTGCCACACTATAGGAAGGATGTGATTGCAGTGAAGAGGGTGGAGAGGAGATTCACCAGGATGTTGCCTGGGTTGGAACATTTCAGCTATGAAGAGAGACTGGATAGGTTAGGGTTGTTTTCCTTGTAGCAGAGAAGGCTGAGGGGGGACATGATTGAGGTATACAAAATTATGAGGGGCATGGATAGGGTAGATAGGAAGTGGAGGGGTCAATAATCAGGGAGCTCAGATTTAAGGTAAGGAGCAGAAGGCTTAGAAGGGATTTGAGGAAAGATTTTTTCACCCAGAGGGTGGTTGGAATCTGAAACACACTGCCTAAAGGGGTGGTAGAGGCAGGAACCCTCACAGTATTTAGATGAGCAGTTGAAATGCCATGGCATACAGGGCAAGGGCCAAGTGCTGGAAAGTGGGATTAGAATAGATAGGCTTGATGGCCGGCGTGGACACGATGGGTGGAAAGGCCTGTTTCTGTGCTGTATATCTATATGACTAACAACAAGCTTTTCTGGGAAACCACCTGATTTCCAGCTCAATAAACATTAGAGAACCTTGGACACTGAGAGAAGTTATTTACAAAGAAGTGACCAGTCAAGATTGATGGAGGTCAAATAGTTGAACTCCTGTTGTCAGTTTCGCTTTTGAATTGTTTTGAGTTAAGGTTGAACTGTATAAAAAGGGAGACAACTTCCGAGGAGGGGAGAGAAGACCACAACCCAGCTCTTGTCTAAAAGACTCTGAGAAGTCCCCTGTGTCAACTCATCTCGTCTCCGTCTTTGAAGAAAAGCCTGCTCAATTATTTCTCAACTCCGCCTGAAAAGAACTATTCTTTTTTTTAAAAATCCCAGTGACCCGTCTACATGTACTCGGAGGCCAGACTGTATGCTAGTTTTGGAACACAACGTATCTGATCTGCTGTTTCTTCCAGAATGAGCACATATTCAACCCAAGTGGTTTTTTTTTGTCTGTAATAGAGTTCTTAGAAACAAAAATCCCTTTATTTTTCTAGTTAACTGGTGCACGATTGCGAGGGGCTAAGGTAAAAAGGGAACTTTAATATTTCAATCTGAGTGTTTATGCATTACTGGTTAAGACTTGTTTTATAATAAATTGATAATTTTGTTATGTATTAAAGAAACCTGGTTTGGTGTATTTTATTCTAGGATAAACATAGAGTCTGTGGGCTGAATTTTACCAGCCCCACGACGCCATGGGTCGTGGCGGGGAGGTCCTTAAAATGCTAACGGGAGCTGCCTGCCATGACCTACGACGCCCAGAAGGCCCCTCCGGATATTAGCAGCAGCATCGAGGCCTCTGTGGCAGCTTGGCCTTCATTAAAATGTTAAAATAAGGATAATTAAAATGCAGATGAACTTAACTGCTGACGGCGGCTGTCCCAAGCCGATTTTACAGCCAACCGGCCACAACTTACATGCCTTCGGAACTCCATTGAAGTTCTGAGGGGAGGGGGGAGGAATTAAATTATCAGGGCAGTGAGGGGTGGGGGGGGGGGTTGGTGGTGGTATTGGAGGAAGGGGTTGAGAGTCAAAGATACTGAAGTCCAGGGGGTGAAAGTTCATAATTTATACCAATTGTTTTTTTGGGGAGATGGGTTATTTTATTAATTGAAAACTGAGTGGGGGGGTTGGAAAGGGGATGGGAAGTTTTTCTGACCTTTTATTTGTAATTTCTGGCAGCTGGCACCTTTAAAAATTTGATCGTACCCGAAGGGCTTGAAGCCCTTTAAAAATGGCACCTGCATGGTGACGCCGGTCGCCGTTGCAAGGGACACAGCGGACGCCCCCTCTATGTCATCAGGGGCGGCCACTTTGCCCCCTCCATTTAAATGAGTCCCCGCGCGTAATATCTCCAGGGCTCTGCGGCAACACTTTCGTGCCGGAAGGCTGCCAATTACACAGCGCGCCGCTGTGGAGATCGGAGTGTTGATAAAATTCAGCCCTATGACTGTATTGGTAAGTGGCAAAAAAATTTATATATAGAGTCATACAGCATAGCAACAGGCCCTTCGGTCTTCGACCGTAATGCCTATCTATTCTAATCCCACCTGCCTGCATTAATTCCATATCCCTCTATGCCTTTCTCATTCAAGTACCTGTCCAGATGCCTCTAAAATGTTGCAACTGTTCCTGCCTCCACCACCTCCTCTGGCAGTTCATTACCCCACTATTCTTTGTGTGCAAAATTTACCCCTTTGATCCCCTTTAAACCTCATCCCGCTCACCTTAAATCTATGCCCTCTAGTTTTAGTCACCCCTACCATGGGAAACAGACTCTGGCTATCTACCCCATCTATGCCTCTCATAATTTTGTATACCTCTATCATGTCCCCTCTCAGCCTCCTTCGCTCCAGGGAAAACAGACCCAGCCTATCCAATCTCTCTTTATAACTCAAGCCTTCCAAACCAGGCAACATCCTTGTGAATCTTTTCTGCACCCGCTCTAGTTTAATCACATCTTTCGTGCAGTGCGGCGACCAGAACTGCGCACACTACACCAAATGCGGCCTAACCAACGTTCTGTACAACTGTAACATGACGTCCCAACTCTTGTACTCAATGCCTCGGCCGATGAAGGCAAGCATGCCATACGCCTTGTTCGCCACCCTGTCTACCTGTGTTGCCACTTTCAGGGAACAATGTACTTGCACCCCAAGGTCTCTCTGCTCAAGAACACTCCCCAGGGCCCTGCCATTCACTGTATATGTCCTGCCCTGGTTTAACTTCCCAAAATGCATCACTTCGCACTGGTCTGCGTTTAAATTCCATTTGCCAATAACTTGCCCACTTTCCCAGTTTATCTATTTCCTGTTGAAACCTTAGACAACCTTCTTCACTGTCCACTATACCACTAATTTTGGTGTCATCTGCAAACTTACTAATCATGTCCCCAACATTCACATCCAGGTCATTAATATATATGACAAACAACAGATGGCCCAGCACTGATCCCTGCGGCACACCACTGGTCACCGGCCTCCAATCTGAAAAACAACCCTCCACTACCACCCTCTGCCTCCTATCACCAAGTCAATTTTGTATCCAATTTGCTAGCTCACCCTGGATCCCATGTGTTCGAACCTTCTGGACCAGCCTACCATGCGGGACCTTGTTAAAGGCCTTGTGGACAACGTCCATCGCTCTGCCCTTGTCAATCCTCTTGGTCACCTCCTCAGTCAAATTCATGAGACATGATTTCCCGTGCACAAAGCCATGCTGACTATCCCTAATCGGACTAGGCCTTTCCAAATGCATATAAATCCTGTCTCTCAGAATCCCTTCCAATAACTTTCCCACCACTGATGGTGGTAAGGCTCACCAGCCTGTAGTTCCCTAGCTTATCCCTGCTGCCCTTCTTAAATAAAGGCACAACATTAGCTATCCTCCAGTCTTCCGGTACCTCACCCGTGGCTAACGATGATACAAAAATCTCTGCCAGGGCCCCAGCAATTTCCTCCCTTGCTTCCCATAGCATCCGAGGATACACCTGGTCAGGCCTGGGGATTTATCCACCTTAATCCACCTCAAAGCCTCCAACACCTCCTCCTTTGTAATGTTGATATGCTCCAGGATAGCGCTGTTCCCTCCCTTGAACTCACTAGCTTCCATGACCTTCTCCATGGTAAATACAGAGGAGAAGTATTCATTTAAGACCTCTCCCATTTCCCTTGGCTCCACACATAGATTACAACACTGATCCTTAAGGGGACCTACTCTCTCCTTAGCTACCCTTTTACTCTTAATATACTTATAGAATCCTTTAGGATTCTCCTTTATCTTATCTGCCAGAGAAATCTCATGGCCCTTTTCGCCCTCCTAATTTCCTTAAGTGTACTCCTACATCCCCTATACTCCTCAAGGGACTCTCTTGATCCCAGCTGCCTATACCTGACATATTCCTCCTTTGTCCTGGCCAGACCCTCAATATCCCTCGTCAACCAAGGTTCCCTAAACTTGCCAGCCTTGCCCTTCCATCTAACAGGAACATGCCGACCCTGAATTCTTCCTATCTTACTTTTAAAAGCCTCCCACTTGCCAGACATCTCTTTACCTGTAAACAGCCTCTCCCATTATAGGTTATGACCCGTGGAGAAGTGGAACTTGAATAAACAGTGCCCTCCTCCCCCCTCGTTCGTAACACTAGTGAACCTTCTCTGAACTGCTTCCAACACATCTGTATCCTTCTTTAAATGAGACCAATACTGTACACTGCACTCCAGAAGTGGTCTCCCTCTATAACTGAAGCATAACCTTCCTACTTTTGTATTCAATTCTCCCCGCATTAAATGATAAAATTCTATTAGCTTTCCTAATTATTTGCTGTATCTACATACTAATCTTTTGCGATTCATGCACTAGGACACCCAGATCCCTCTGCATCGCCGAGCTCTGTAATCTCTCACCATTTAGAGAATATGCTTTTTTATTCTTTCTGCCAAAATGGGCAATTTCACATTTTCCCTCATTATACTCGATTTGCCACATCTTTGCCCACTCACTTAACCTATCTATATCCCTTTGTAGCCTCCTTAATTCCTCTTCACAACCTAGTTTCCTACCTATCTTTGTGTCATCAGCAAATTTCGCAACCATACCTTCGGTCCCTTCATCCAATTCATTTATATAAATTGTAAAAAGTTGAGGCCCCAGCACTGATCTCTGTGGCACACTACCTGTTACATCTTGCCAACCAGAAAATGACCCATTTATGCCTACTCTCTGTTTCCTGTTTGGCTAGCCAATCTTCTATCCATGCCAATATGTTACTCTCTACACCATGAGCTTTTATTTTCTCAATAACCTTTGATGTGGCACCTTATCAAATGCCTTCTGGAAATATAAGTACAGTACATCCACCGGTTCCCTTTTATCGACAGCACATGTTACTTATTCAAAGAGCTCCAATAAATTGGTTAAATATGATTTCCCTTTCACAAAACCATTTTGACTTTGCCTGATTACCTTGAATTTTTCTAAGTGTCCTGCTATAAAGTCTTCAGTAATAGCTTCTAACATTTTCCCTATGACCTGCCTGTAATTTCCTGCTTTCTGTCTTCCCTTTTTGAATAAAGGAGTTACATTTGCTATTTTCCAATCTAATTAAACTTCTCTGAATCTAGGGAATTTTGGAAAATTAAAACCAACGCATCAACTATCTCGCTAGCCACTTTTTAAGATCCTAGGATGAAGTCCATCAGGACCCAAGAACTTGTCAGCCCACAGCTCCAACAATTTGCTCAGTACCACTTCACTGGTGATTGTAATTTTCTTGAGTTCCTCCCCCCCTTCTGTTGTCTGATTTACAGCTGTTTCTGGGAAGTTAGTTGTATCCTCTATGGTGAAGACCAATGCAAAATACCTGTTCAAGTCATATTTTCCATTATTATCCTGCACTTTAATTTTGTAATGTATATTTTTAAAGACAATATGGTGACAGCTTAGGTATTGCAAAATTTCTGGCCTGTTACTTTAGTGCAATAAAGGACTTTCTCAATAAGGAGTGATTTTTATTTCAGGTTAAATACAGACTCTCTGAATGAAACATTGAATACTCAATTCTATTTTTGCAATTGAAGACTTGAAATTTCAAAACACAATGTGTCATTGTATTGAAGGCTGAACAGGAATATTGGTATCTAATGTAGTTCATTTTATAGATAAATCTTTGTGGAAACAGCCTGGTACAATAGTAGATTCACAGTTGTTTTTGTTCTTTATTCCTAACAGGATAAAATAGACAATGGAGCACAGAAACTTGATCAAGATTTTCCATTTGATCGTGGTCATGAAGCTCAAGATGAGGTCTGTTATTTCACCTGTAACCCATTTATAATATTTTTCCTGATGTTTCAAGGCCAACCCATCTGGTCTTTAAACTTTTATGACAAGATGTCGATTAATATTTTTGCCATCTGTGGTAACCATTTGAGATGCAGGATTCAGCAAAAATGGCTATTGAGAATGAGATGATAAAGTCATTGAAAATGGAATTGGGTAAATATTTGAAAAACAAGAATATAAAAGAATATGGAGAGACACAGCAGGGAAATGGGATTCAAGTAGCTAGTTCCAGTTGAAGAGCTGGCAGTCAATGTACAGTTGAGCTGAATTGTTGTGGTACTGATTTCCAAGTTTTGTTACTGATCTGTGCACAGTTAACCTTTTGGTCAATTAGGCAAGGGAAGCGCTTCAATTGACCTTGGTGGCCCGTGGGCTGCAAAGGGAAAATACTAGTCAGAGTTGCTGCTGATGATTGTTGCTTGAAAGTGCAGGCACATAATCATTGAATGAAGACAGAATTAGGCTGGGATATGATGCCCATAATGATCAAATAGAATACAGGCACTTGAGCATAGATTTTTGAATTAGACACACACAAATAGGAAAATTTGATCAATTTCATGGAGATGTTTTTAAATCAATTTCCTGGCACACAGGACATCAATTCTACATCACAACCACATGAAATGGATGTCTTGGGTAGCTACCTACTATAAGTATAGAACAGCCATGGAAAGGATACTGTAATATTTAAGATTTTTTCTTGTAGGAACTTAAATTTTAATAAGCTTTTCTATCGAGTCTGATTTTTTTTTTTTGCCCCAGCATCATTTCCCAGTCTGAATCACCCTATTGGAAGTATTTGGAAAAGGAGGACAAGTAAGAGATGCCAGAGAAGTCAGGGTGCATGAGAGGTTCTTTATGCCCACCTGCATCAGTACACTGAGAGGAGCATATCTCTCATTGACCAATGATTAGTGCGTACCAAGGTTTCTATTCCCAAAGGCACCTGAGACTGCAGATCCAGTTTGACCACCTATGTAAGTTCTTGATTTAAAAATAATTTTGGAGGCATCCTTGAAAGCACTAAAGCACTCCAATCACACTGTCAGTGGTGCTGCATGAAAGAAGACTTGCCAGGATGTTCAAAAGCCAGCACACTGTGGCCACACCTACCAAGATGCCATCTGCCATGTTGCCACAGCAATCTAGCAACAACCGTAGGGATTTGGCTTCACAGAGTCCAGTGCTATCAGAGAAGCAGATACAGAACTGTGCCATCTGCAAAGACATCTACAACTCCCACACTCAACAACATGAACAACTTGTGTCCCTCCATGGCACCATCCCCATTGGTTAGCAATGCAACCATGTTTTCGAGCACAGCTAATCTTGGTTGCATTGCTAACCAATGGCGATGGTGTCAGAGAAGCAGAGAATTACCATGCTTGTAATTACCTTCACCTTGCAATCATCAAGCATTGTCAAGTGCTAGTTTACTCTCAGTTAATTGCAAACTCGAACACGTACCTTGAGTTTTCCTTCTATTTATTTTCACCTGCCATTACAGTCCTCTGTTCGCTCTGCCCCAAAATCAACCTTGGCAAAGGCTGATAATGAGTTGAGGTTTTTTGTCATTTTTTTTTTCCCCCCAAAGCTATCAGAGAAACAATCTTCTAATCAAATGGGTCTAAACTGTACTCTTAGAAAATCTAGGATTTACCCTCTTGGCTCAAACGTGAAGAGGTATACGGGCTAGATCGTGGTCAGCTGCCAGTAGCCATTCACTGTATCCCAGCATGAATCACTGCCTACAGTGAGGAGAGGAAAGTATGAAACGAAAGCATTTGGATTTGTATAGGAACAAGAGTAGGCCATTCAGCCCCTCGAACCTGTTCCGCCATGCATTGAGATAATGGCTGATTTGTGACCTAACTCTACATACCCACCTTTGCTCCATATCAGATTTTTGCTAACCAAATGTATATCAGTCTCAGATTTAAAATTAACAATTGATCTAGTATCAATTGCCATTTACTGAAGAGTTCCATAATCTTTTAAATTCCAGGGAACACAGCACTAGTTGGTGTAATTTGTCTTCGTAATTTTAACCCGTGGACTCCAGGTATCATTCTGGGAAAACTGCACAGCATTCCCTCCATGACCAATATGTCCTTCAATATTTCTAACATTTTTCATGACTTCAAGATTTCCCAAAGCACTTCACAACTGTTGAGTATAGCCATTATTGTACAGAAATGTGCCAGCTGATCATCGTTTCACAGCGAGTTCCCTCAAATAGCAATGAAATAAAGGACCAGACCAAGCTTTTTAATAGAAACATAGAATGTTTATGGCACAGAAGGCGGTCACTTGGCCCATCAGGTCTGCACCAGCCTAAAAACGAGCCTCCCAGCCTAATCCCACCTTCCAGCATTTGGTCCATAGCCCTGCAGGTTACGGCACTTCAGGTGCACATCTAGCCACCTTTTTAAATGAGTTGAGAGTTTCTGCCTCTACTATCCTTTCAGGCACTGAGTTCCAGACCCCCACCACTCTCTGGGTGAAAAAACCTTTTCCTCATCTTCCCTCTAATCCTTCTACCAGTCACTTTAAATCTGTGCCCCCTAGTAACTGACATCTCTGCTAAGGTAAATAGGCTGTTCCCATCCACTCTGTCCTGGCCCCTCACAATTTTGTACATCTCAATCAAATCTCCCCTCAGCCCCCTCTATTCCAAGGAGAACAACCCCAGCCAATCCAATCTTTCCTCACAGCTGCAATTTTCCAGTCCTGGCAACATTCTTGTAAATCTCCTCTGTACCCTCTCCAGTGCAATTACATCCTTTCTGTAATGAGGTGACCAGAACACAGTACTCAAGTTGTGGCCTAACTAATGATTCACAGTTCCATCATAACCTCCCTGCTCTTATATTCTATACCTTAGCTAATAAAGGAAAGGATTCCATATGCCTTCTTAACCATCTCTATTGACCTGTCATGGTACTATCAGGGATCTGGGACATTCACTCCAAGGTCCCTCCCTTCCTCTACATTTCTCAGTATTCTCCCATTAATTGTGTATTCATTTGCCTTGCTTGACCTCCCCAAATGCATCACGTGACACTTCTTAGGGTTGAATTCCATTTGAGGTTGAGGGATAAATGAGGCAACCCCCCCCAACTCTCGGAATGGTAGTATGAAAACTTCTCTGTCTACTTGAGAGCACAGGTGAGTTTTTGGTTTAATGCTTCATCTGAAAGACAGTACTTCTGATTATGCACTGGAGTATCAGCCTAGAGCCCATGATATTCTGATTCGGGTGAGGGTGCAAATATTGAACCAAAACTGTATACTAGTTATAAACTGAACAGAAATTTATTTCTTCTATCGCATTTAATGTTTAGTTTAGTTTAGAGATACAGCACTGAAACAGGCCCTTCGGCCCACCGAGTCTGTGCCGACCATCAACCACCCATTTATACTAATCCTACAGTAATCCCATATTCCTACCACCTGTCCCTATATTTCCCTACCACCTACCTATACTAGTGGCAATTTATAATGGCCAATTTACCTACCAACCTGCAAGTCTTTTGGCTTGTGGGAGGAAACCGGAGCACCCGGAGAAAACCCATGCAGACACAGGGAGAACTTGCAAACTCCACACAGGCAGTACCCAGAATTGAACCCGGGTTGCTGGAGCTGTGAGGCTGCAGTGCTAACCACTGCGCCGCTATGTTGAGACTAGTATCAGTTTAGTTTCTATTAAGATTAGAAGGGCGGCCTCACAGCTCCAGGGACCCGGGTTCGATTCTGGGTACTGCCTGTGTGGAGTTTGCAAGTTCTCCCTGTGTCTGCGTGGGTTTTCTCCGGGTGCTCCGGTTTCCTCCCACAAGCCAAAAAAGACTTGCAGGTTGATAGGTAAATTGGCCATTATAAATTGTCACTAGTATAGGTAGGTGGTAGGGAAATATAGGGACAGGTGGGGATGTTTGGTAGGAATATGGGATTAGAACATAGAACATAGATCATTACAGCGCAGTACAGGCCCTTCGGCCCTCGATGTTGCGCCGACCTGTGAAACCATCTGACCTACACTATTCCATTTTCATCCATATGTCTATCCAATGACCACTTAAATGCCCTTAAAGTTGGCGAGTCTACTACTGTTGCAGGTTAGTGTAGGATTAGTATAAATGGGTGGTTGATGGTCGGCACAGACTCGGTGGGCCAAAGGGCCTGTTTCAGTGCTGTATCTCTAATCTAATTAGTATTTGGGATCTTAGTATTTTTGTATGCAGTTTAGATGCTTTCCATCCCAAGGTACCTTTTTTTTTTAAACCCAGTGGTTGCAACCTTCAATCATGAGATACACTATTTCTCATAAAACTGATGTTCTATCGAACTGCAGTTTATGCTCCCTTCTAGTTGCATGCAAAATTATAAAAGATTATTGGTTTTCTTACAAATGTGCTTTTGCTGTGTATCATGTATTCTTAAGTGTTGCTCAGCCTCTACCAATAGAGAGTACTTGTATTGCAATGCTGGCATGTAGCCATTACACTTGCAGGATTGTAAATTGATCCCCTACCTTTTTTAATTTTCAAATCTGTAGTGAACTCTATTTCTCCCATTACAAACCCACCGACATTCATTCCAGCTCTCATCCATTCTTTTCTCTGTCTCCTGCTCCTCCCGCACCCCCCCCCCCCCCAACCCAGACATATATCAAGTGGTCTCGAGGGCTCAACTGCCTTTACTTTCAATGAGACCTGATTAACTGGACATACAAATTAGGAGCAGAAGTAGGCCATTCGGCCCCTCGAGCCATTCAGTAAGATCATGGCTGATCTGTTTGTATCTCGAATTCCACACTCCCATCTACCCCTGATAACCCTTGATTCCCTTGCCTAACAAGAATCTATCTACCTTCGCCTTAAACATATTCAATGACTCAGCCTCCACCACCTTCTGAGGCGGAGAGTTCCAAAGTCACACAACCCTCAGAAAAAATTTCTCCTCATCTCTGTCCTAAAAGGGCGGCCCTTAATTTTAAAACTGCGCCCCCGAGTTCTTGACTCACCCGCGAGAGGAAACATCCTTTCCACATCCACCTTGTCTAGACTATTCAGGATTTTATGTACTTCAATCAAGTCTCCCCTCACTCTTCTAAACTCCAGTGAAAACAAGCCCAGTCTGTCCAGCCTTTCCTCATAAGACAACCTGCTCATTCCAGGTATTAATCCAGTAAACCTTGTCTGAACCACCTCCAATGCATTTGCATCCTTCCTTAAATAAGGAGGCCAAAACTGCCTACTGAAGGAATGATTTTTGGGGATCTTCTGTGTCCCCTTTTCCCCTCTCTTCCAGGTGGCTTTCTGCACCCACATTCCTTCTCTCCTTAAGGTGGCTGTAACATTGCTGGTAAAAGAAAAATTAAATCTCATACTGAATTTGTTTAACTGTTACAGCCTTGATCTGCTTTTATAAAATTAAGCATGTTACATTAGATGTAACCATCCAAAAGAAGTTAGCACAAAAATGAAGTTTTCTTTTTAGTCAATTGATAGAATCTTTGGCATTCTACCTGTACATTCAATAAAGTCATTATTAATCTACGGAGCAAAATGGTCAGCTTTTTAAAAAAAAAATTAGTGTGCAAGAAGCTAATTTGTGTTTTGTGAATGTTCTTCTGAACTTGTAATTGATTCTTTCTTGGTTTTTACTCTTCAGGCTCTTGAGAAGGCAGTGAAAGAGCACCAACAGAACAGCCAGCTGAAAGCTGAATCCTCGGACACTGGTGAAGAGATTATCATAAAAACAGATCAGGTTGCAGTTACTGCACTAGCTGAAGCTGATCTGTTGAGCAACATCTCTGGACTTCTACCCATTGATCAGCCATTGTGTGCAAAGCCAAAGGACTTGACAGAGCAAAGCAACTCAGATATAAAGACTGAGCAGACAGTCCTCCTGTCAGATACTCTGACAACTCTTCCATCTTTAGAAACTTACTCAGTAATGTCACTGAATGATGGGAATGAAACATCAACAGAGCTTGTTAGTAGATTGTGTCTGGATAAATCCAGTGAGGACACTTTTCTGCCTTCACAACAGCCATTAGATAAAGCTGAGGAGGCCAAAGAGGTCAAAAAAGCAGATATTTTGGAACATGTTTCTGGAGACTGTTTCCCTCTCCATGACATGCTGTCAACTGAAGAGCTGCAACCTTCAAAACTGCCAAGGCAGATTAATGTAGAACCCGACATAGTAGCTAGCACCAAGAAACCTACGCCAATACGGCCACCACCACCAGGATCAAGTGTCCCTCCTCCACGGCCACCACCTCCTGCACGGCCTGCTCCCCCTCCTCGAAAGAAGAAAAGTGAAACTGCCTTAGATGTGCACAGTTCTTTAGGTCTAGATGGTAAGTGGAACTGCTGTGCTATTTTTTTAAATTGCAAAATGAATCTATAAGGACCAAAAGTTAAAGACCTCTTCTGAAAGAGATGGAATATATCAACAAAAGGTGCTAAAATAATAATGCAGAAAATAAATTAACCATGCATTAAATACATTCAAATCTTCTGTAGAATGTTAATAATTAACCTTTTTAATCTTGGCTGTTTTTACAGCAGAACTGTTATTCAATAGCTTTTATATTGCAGGCAACGAGCTTAGGCTTAGATGTATTACAACATGTCTTGATGTTTCCTGCTTTGTTCTCTGTCTGGAAAGGGTTTTGAGATGCGTTGCAGAGAATGTCATCTAAGGAGAGAGCTTGCATTTAAATCTCCCATACTTTCTCTAACTGTGGTGTCTAATAATGCAAATAATGCTGATATTGCCAGAGTGACTTTATGTGCTATCAGAGCAAACCATCCTCCATTTTCAGTTGCTTCTGCATTTTTAATGCCTCTCGACATAAGTGTTGGAATAAATGTCAGTTTTAAAGTATATAACTTTTAACCGGTTAATAGCACAGAATTATGTGGAATATCTTCTTCTTTGGCCTCCTTATCTCGAGAGACAATGGATATGCGCCTGGAGGTGGTCAGTGGTTTGTGAAGCAGCGCCTGGAGTGGCTATAAAGGCCAATTCTAGAGTGACAGGCTCTTCCACAGGTGCTGCAGAGAAATTTGTTTGTCGGGGCTGTTGCACGGTTGGCTCTCCCCTTGCGCCTCTGTCTTTCTCCCTGCCAACTACTAAGTCTCTTCGACTCGCCACATTTTAGCCCCATCTTTATGGCTGCCCGCCAGCTCTGGCGAACGCTGGAAACTGACTCCCACGACTTGTGATTAATGTCACAGGATTTCATGTCGTGTTTGCAGACGTCTTGAAAGCAGAGACATGGACGGCCGGTGGGTCTGATACCAGTGGCGAGCTCGCTGCACAATGTGTCTTTGGGGATCCTGCCATCTTCCATGCGGCTCACATGGCCAAGCCATCTCAAGCGCCGCTGACTCAGTAGTGTGTACAAGCTGGGGATGTTGGCCGCCTCGAGGACTTCTGTGTTGGAGATACGGTCCTGCCACCTGATGCCAAGTATTCTCCGGAGGCAGCGAAGATGGAATGAATTGAGACGTCGCTCTTGGCTGACATACGTTGTCCAGGCCTCGCTGCCATAGAGCAAGGTACTGAGGACACAGGCCTGATACACTCGGACTTTTGTGTTCCGTGTCAGTGCGCCATTTTCCCACACTCTCTTGGCCAGTCTGGACATAGCAGTGGAAGCCTTTCCCATGCACTTGTTGATTTCTGCATCTAGAGACAGGTTACTGGTGATAGTTGTGCCTAGGTAGGTGAACTCTTGAACCACTTCCAGAGCGTGGTCGCCAATATTGATGGATGGAGCATTTCTGATGTCCTGCCCCATGATGTTCGTTTTCTTGAGGCTGGTGGTTAGGCCAAATTCATTGCAGGCAGCCGCAAACCTGTCGATGAGACTCTGCAGGCACTCTTCAGTGTGAGATGTTAAAGCAGCATCGTCAGCAAAGAGCAGTTCCCTGATGAGGACTTTCCGTACTTTGGACTTCGCTCTTAGACGGGCAAGGTTGAGCAACCTGCCCCCTGATCTTGTGTGGAGGAAAATTCCTTCTTCAGAGGACTTGAACGCATGTGAAAGCAGCAGGGAGAAGAAAATCCCAAAAAGTGTGGGTGCGAGAACACATCCGTGTTTCACGCCACTCAGGATAGGAAAGGGCTCTGATGAGGAGCCACCATGTTGAATTGTGCCTTTCATATTGTCATGGAATGAGGTGATGATAATTAGTAGCTTTGGTGGGCATCCAATCTTTTCTAGTACTCTGAAGAGACCACGTCTGCTGACGACTTCAAAGGCTTTGGTGAGATCAATGAAAGCAATGTAGAGGGGCATCTGTTGTTCACGGCATTTCTCCTGTATCTGACGAAGGGAGAATAGCATGTCAACGGTCGATCTCTCTGCACGAAAGCCGCACTGTGCCTCAGGGTAGACGCGCTCGGCCAGCTTCTGGAGCCTGTTCAGAGCGACTCGAGCAAAGACTTTCCCCACTATGCTGAGCAGGGAGATTCCATGGTAGTTGTTGCAGTCACCGCGGTCACCTTTGTTTTTATAAAGGGTGATGATATTGGCATCGCGCATGTCCTGGGGTACTGCTCCCTCGTCCCAGCACAGGCATAGCAGTTCATGTAGTTCTGAGAGTATAGCAGGCTTGGCACTCTTGATTATTTCAGGGGTAATGCTGTCCTTCCCAGGGGCTTTTCCGCTGGCTAGAGAATCAATGGCATCACTGAGTTCCGATTTTGTTGGCTGTATGTCCAGCTCATCCATGACTGGTAGAGGCTGGGCTGCATTGAGGGCAGTCTCAGTGACAGCATTCTCCCTGGAGTACAGTTCTAGGTAGTGCTCAACCCAGCGGTCCATTTGTTTGTGTTGGTCAGTGATTATGTCCCCTGATTTAGATTTGAGGGGGGCGATCTTCTTGATGGTTGGCCCAAGAGCTCTCTTCATGCCATCATACATTCCTCTGATGTTTCTGGTGTCTGAGGCCAGCTGAATATGACTGCATAGGTGTTGCCAGTAGTCGTTTGCGCAGTGCCTGGCTGTACAGCACAGAAACGATATATTGTATCCAGCAGGGTTTAACTAGATTAATACATACAACAGACCTGTTTCTGAGCAGGTTTAACTATATAATAAAATTTCTCAATCTATCCAGTTCTAAAAGTGATCCATTCAGCAGTGCTACGTCATTGTCATTAGAACATCGATTTCATTGGTCTTGACTTTCTCATTTCTGTCTCCCCAAGTTCTTGATTTGGAACATTTGATTTGTTGTATGAAACGAATGTGTAATATCCTAAATAATTGTTCCTTTCAGAGTAGCTCAATCAATATAATTTTGCTAAAATTAATCTCTCAATCGCTGTCCTAGGCATTATGTGCAAGAGCGAAATATTTCTTCTGTTTCAAAGCTTTGTGAAGTATTGTTTGTCATTCCTCTCTGACTAATTGTGCAAATGGTTTGCATCTCTGGTATTGGAGGAAGCCTTGCATACTTTCCAAAGCTAAGATCTCTGACATGCTTTAGAACTTTCAACAGTATAAGTAGCTGATGGTAATAAAACTTGATGTTTAATAGGCAACAGTTTGTTCCTGTGTTAAAAGCAATATTTTTAGAATAAGTTTTAAATAAGTTGTGTAGTTAACTGATAAGAAATCTGCTTTAAAGATGTTTTTTCTTCTGTGTAGAAACTGAAATAATATTGAAACTGATGACTGAATTTTTGGTTGTTGAAGTTAGAGTTAATGGGGTCGGTTTTTCACAATTGCACAAATGGATGAGAGAATTAGGAGGTATCTATTGAGCAGCAATACAGGTGACCTGCTGTGTATTTAAAAACACTTGCTGCAGCTGCTTTTACCACAGCCAGGTCAGCTTTTTCTTGTGATAGGACATACTCATAGAACACTGTGTTAGAACTGTATATTCAAATTCTGTGATGACCAATGAAACTGTCATTTTTCGCAATATGGCCTATGGAGATCAAAATAGTCTTGAATGTATTCCTTGCAAATTAGTAAGTATTTTGATTTGTCTCTTGTTTTTGTGTCAAAGTTTGTCACTGCTTAGTACATATCTGTTCACAGTTTGAAGTAGTTCTATCACTATACATTTATGGTAAATCTTGTGGTAGTCGGGGAGAGTATAGTTAGGGGATTCGACTAGTTCTCTGTAGCCGAGAGCAAGAATCCAGAAGGTTTTGTTGCCTGCCCGATGCCAGGGTTTGGGACATCTGCTCTGGGTTGGCAAAGAACTTGCAGTGGAAGAGGGAGGATCCAGTTGTCGTGGTCCTCGTGGGTGCCAGTGACATAGATAGGGCTAGGAAAGAGCTTCTGCTTGGGGATTATGTGCAGCTGGGGGCTAAATTAAAAAGCAAAACCTCAAGGCTAATAGAATCATAGAAAGTTTATGGCATGGAAAGAGGCCACTTGGCCCCTCGTGTCTGCACCAGCCGAAAAACAAGTCCCCCAGTCTAATCCCACCTTCCAGCATTTGGTCCGTAGCCCTGCTTGTTACGGCACTTGAGATGCATATCCAGACACCTTTTTAAATGAGTTGAGGGTTTCTGCCTCTACTAACCTTTCAGGCAGTGATTTTCAGACCCCCCACCACCCTCTGGGTGAAAAATCGTTTCCTCATCTCCTCTCTAATCTTTCTACTAATCACTTTAAATTTATGCCCCCAGTCACTGAGCTCCCTGCTAAGGTAAATGGGTCCTTCACATCCACTCTATCCAGGCCCCTAACAATTTTGTACATTTCAATCTAATCTCCCCTCAACCTTCTCTCTTCCAAGGAGAACAAGCCCAGCCTCTCCAATCTTTCCTCATAGCTGCATTTTTCCAGTCCCGGCAACATCCTTGTAAATCTCCTCTGAACCCTCTGCTAGTGCAGTTGCATCCTTTCTGTAATAAAAGCAAAATACTGCGGATGCTGGAAATCTGAAACAAAAAAAAGAAATGCTGGAATCACTCAGCAGGTCTGGCAGCATCTGTGGAAAGAGAAGCAGAGTTAATGTTTCGGGTCAGTGACCCTTCTTCGGAACTATGCAGTCAATAAGGAATGAAACCGGACATAACAATCGGCACTGAAAATGACAACGGCAAACCCAGCCCTGTTGACCCTGCAAAGTCCTCCTTACTAACAGCTGGGGGCTTGTGCCAAAGTTGGGAGAGCTGTCCCACAGACTAGTCAGCCAACCGCATCATACCTTACAGAAAATGTCCCAGACACCACCATCACCATCCCCGGGTATGTCCTGTCCCACCGGCAGGACAGACCCAGCAGAGGTGGCGGCACAGTGGTATACAGTTGGGAGGTAATTTCCCTGGGAGTCCTCAACATCAACTCCAGACCCCAAGAAGTCTCATGGCATCAGGTCAAACATGGGCAAGCAAACCTCCTGATTGCACCTACCGCCCCACCTCAGCTGATGAATCAGTACTGCTTCATGTTGAACAGCACTTGGAGGAAGTGCTGAGGGTGGCAAGGACGCAGAATGTACTCTGGGTAGGGGGACTGCAATGTCCATTACCAAGAGTGGCTCGGTCGCACCACTACTGACCGAGTTGGCAGAGTCCTAAAGGGCATAAGTGCTAGACTGGGTCAGCGGCAAGTTGGTGAGGGAACCAACAAGAGGGAAAAATATACTTGACCTGGTCCTCACCAATCTGCCTGCCGCAGATTCATCTGTCCATGACAGTATTGATAGGAGTGACCACCACGCAGTCCTTGTGGAGACAAAGTCCCATCTTCACATTGAAGATACCGTCCATCATGTTGTGTGGCACTAACACCGTGCTAAATGGGATAGATTTCAAACAGATCTAGCAATGCAAAACTGGGCATCCATGAGGCGCTGTGGGCCATCAACAGCAGCAGAATTATATTCAAACACAATCTGTAACCTCATGGCCTGATATATCCCCCACTATACCATTACCATCAAGCCAGAGGATCAACCCTGGTTCAATGAAGAGTGCAGGAGGACATGCCAGGAGCAGCACCAGGCATACCTCAAAATGAGGTGTCAACCTGGTGAAGCTACATCCAGGACTCCTTGCATGCCAAACAGTGTAAGCAGTATGCAATAGACAGAGCCAAGCGATCCTGTAACCAACGGATCAGATCTAAGCTCTGCAGTCCTGCCACATCCAGTCGTGAATGGTGGTGGACAATTAAACAACTAACTGGAGGAGGTGGCTCCACAAATATCCCCATCCTCAATGATGGGGGAGCCCAGCGCATCAGTGCAAAAGATAAGGCTGAAGCATTTGCAACAATCTTCAACCAAAAGTGCTGAGTTGAGCATCCATCTCTGCCTCTTCCTGAAGTCCCCAACATCACAGATGCCAGTCTTCAGCTAATTTGATTCACACCACGTGATATCAAGAAATGATTGAAGGTACTGAATACTGCAAAGGCTCTGGGTCCGGACAACATTCCGGCAATAGTATTGAAGACCTGTGTTCCAGAACTTGCTGCGCCCCTACTCGAGGGATATCCTGTACACAAAAAGCAGGACAAATCCAACCTGGCCAATTATCGCCCCATCAGTCTACTCTCAATCATCAGTAAGGTGATGGAAAGTGTTGTGACAGTGCTATCTAGTGGCCTACAGGCTTAGCAATAACCTGCTCAGTGATGCTCAGTTTGGGTCCTGCCAGGGCCACTCAGCTCCAAACCTCATTACAGCCTTGGCTCAAACATGGACAAAAGAGCTGAACTGGTGAGGTGAGAGTGACTGCCCTTGACATCGAGGCAGCATTTGATCGAGTATGGCATCGAGGAGCCCTAGCAAAACTACAGTTAATGGGAATCGGGGGAAACTCTCTGCTGGTTGGAGACGTACCTAGCGTAAAGGAAGATGGTTGTTGGAGGTCAATCATCTGAGCTCCAAGACATCACTGCAGGAGTTCCTCAGGGTAGTGTCCTAGGCCCAACCATCTTCAGCTGCTTCATCAATGCCCTTCCTTCAATCATAAGGTCAGAAGTGAGGATGTTCACTGATGATTGTGCAATGTTCAGCACCATTCGCAACTCCTCAGATACTGAAGGAGTCCATGTAGAAATGCAGCAAGACCTGGACAATATCCAGGCTTGGGCTGATAAGTGGCAAGTAATATTCGTGCCATATAAGTGCAAGGCTATGATCATCTTAAACGAGAGAGAATCTAACCATCTCCCCTTGACATTCAGTGGCATTACGATCGCTGTATTCCCCCACTGTCAACATCCTAGGGGTTACTATTGACCAGAAACTCAACTGGAGTAGCCATATGAATATTGTGGCCAAAAGAGCAGGTCAGAAGCTAGGAATTCTGCGGCGAGTATCTCTCCTCCTGACTCCCCAGAGCCTGTCCACCATCAACAAGGCACAAGTCAGGAGTGTGATGGAATACGCTCCACTTGCCTGGATGGGTGCAGCTCCAACAACACTCAAGAAGCTCGACACCATCCAGGACAAAGCAGCCTTCTTGATTGGCACCCCATTCACAAACACTAACTCACTTCCTCCACCACCGACGCACAGTGGCAGCAGTGTGTACCTTCCACAAGATGCACTGCAGCAACGCACAAAGGCTCCTTAGACAGCACCTTCCAAACCCATGTCCTATATCACCTAGAAGGACAAGAGCAGCAGATACATGGGAAAACCACCACCTGCAAGTTCCCCTCCAAACCACACACCACCCTGACATGGAACTATATCGCCATACCTTCACTGTCACTGGGTCAAAATCCTGGAACTCCCTAACGGCGCTGTGGGTGTAACTACCCCACACGGACTGCAGCGGTTTAAGAAGGCAGCTCACCACCACCACCTTGAGGGCAATTAGGGATGGGAAATAAATGTTGTCCTAGCCAGCGACGCCCACATCCCATAAATGAATTTAAAAAAAAATTACTATCTATATCGATGGTTTGAATGGAGGGACTGAATGTATGGTAGCAAAATTTGCTAATGACACCAAGATAGGCAGGAAAATAAGTTGTCAAGAGAAGGTAAACAGTCTACAAAGGGATATAGATAGGTTAAGTGAGTGGGCAAAAATTTGGCAGATGGAGTATCATGTGAGAAAATGTGAACTTGTCCACTTTGGCAAGAAGAATAGAAAAACTGTATACTATTTAAATGGAGAGCTATTGTCGGACTCGGTGGTACAGAGGGATCGGCGTGTCTTGGTACATGAATCACAAAATGTTACTATGCAGGTACAGCAAGTAATTCGGAAGGCAAATGGAATGTTGGTGTTTATTGCAAGGGAAATGGAATATAAAAGTAGGGAAGTTTTGCTACAGCTGTACAGTGCCTTGGTGAGACCACACCTGGAGTACTGTGTACAGTTTTGGTCTCCTTATTTTAAAAAGGATATAATTGCAATAGAGGCAGTTCAGAGAAGGTTCACTCAACTCATTCCTGGGATGAAGGACTTATGAAGAAAGATTGAATAGGTTGGAGTTTTACCCATTGGAGTTTAGAAGAATGAGAGGTGATCTTATTGAAACACAAGATCCTGAGGGGACTTGATAGGGTGGATACCAGGCTAGAAGGGCCGAATGGCCTACTCCTGCTCCTATGTTCCCAGTGAGAATCCAACAGGTGAGAGGTAGAATAGTCATTTTATTAACAGGAATAGAGTGTTTCTATGGCCAGTTACTACTTTAGGAAGATTAGCTTTCAACATGAACAGTGCACTTTTATACTTCAAACTACTGTCTCAAACATAAAAGCAAAATACTGTGGATCCTGGAAAACTGAAATAAAGACAGAAAATGCTGGAAATACTCAGCAGATCTGGCAGCATCTGTGGAGAGAGAAGCAGAGTTAACGTTTCAGGTCCTTTCATCAGAACTGGCAAAGGTTAGAAATGTAATAGGGTCTAAGCAAAGCTTAGACATGTAATTGGTGAAGTGGGGTGTGTGATGGGGCAGAGGGCAGGAGAGATTAAATGACAAAGGTGTCCTGGGACAAAGGGGGTGCTAATGGTGAAAGACAAAGCATTAGTCCAGAAAGAGTGTTAATGACAGAATAATAGACATCTCTGTCCAAAAGCACAAACATGAAAAAAACCAAGTTTAAGGCAGGCTCATGGTTAAAAACTAAAATAATTTTTTTTAAAAAGCCAGTCATGCTCTGAATTATTGAACTCGATGCAGAGTCCGGAAAGCTGTCGAGTATCAAATCGGAAGATGAGGTGCTGTTCCTCGTACTTGCGTTGATGTTCACTGGAACACTGCAGCAGACCAAAGACAAAAATGCAGGTGTGTGAGCAGGGCCCTCAACTGTGTCCAACCCATTTCCCGCACTTCTGCCCTCATCCCTTCCCCTCCCTCCTAGAACTGCAACATGGTTTCCCCTTGTCTTCACTTTCCGCCCCACCAGCCTATACAGCCAAAGGATCATTCTCCGCCATTTCTGTCACACCACACCATACCATTCGCACTCCCTTTGCCTTTGTCCCATGATATTTGTCATTTAATTTCTCCTGCCCTCTACCCTATCACACATCTTCCCTTTTGTTCTCTTACCCTACATTCCCCCCCCTGCCCCGGCAACCCCGTTTCACTTGCTTAAAACCTATTACATTTCTACCCCTTTGCCAGTTCTGATGAAAGGTCACAGACCTGAAACGTTAACTCTGCTTCTCTGTCTCCACAGGTGCTGCCAGACCTGCTGAGTATTTCCAGCATTTTCTTTTTTTATTACTGTCTGAAACATTTCTGCTTCCTATCGTAGCCGTTTGTATTATAATGTTTCACTGTGTAGTGGGTAGGGTCAGCTTTCTGTTGTTGACTTACATTCATTAGAACCATTTTGAGACTAACCAAACCTAAACTCCTCACTTGGAACCAAAACAACAAACAAGCTAAATTGGTTGATGACCTAATAGGTTTAAGTGACGCAAATCAATCAAAGCAGATGTCTCACATTTGGTCTATGCAGGGACCAAAAATAACTTCTGCTTGGGTATCACTGGCAAGTAGAATTTCTTCTTACTTAAAGGGTACACTTACAAATAATGTTTTTAAAGCAGTTCACAGCAGAGTTAACCAATAGACAGCCATCCAGGAAGTGACGTGTTCTGAAGTAAATAAGTTCTGCAGGCAGGAGAAACAAATGTGCAATTAGGCAAGTCATATACCTAAACTTGGTATATATTTTTATTATACCAATTAAAGGCTAATTAAATGCAGAATAAGTGATGGTCAGGGTGCATTGATTTATTTTTGAGCAAGAATACTAAATCAAAGCTGGCATTGGCTTTTCGAATGCAGACTGGTCTTCTGATTAGCGACAGAAGCTGCACATAGGATAGCCATGGTAATTTTACTTCCTGATCAGTTCCCTCAATTGAAGTTATCAATCGAGTTGGAAAATCAAACAATCTGTTCTTTGGTAACTGGATGGAAGTAGAATTAACAGAAGGAGGGGGAAGAGGAGATGGCAGCCACAGAGCATCCTTAAAGTATATCTGTCTCAGTTGTTGGTACGTATTTGTAAATGTTACTTGTGGAATTCCATTATACATAGCTGTGCCATGGAACCATGAAAGATTGAATCCAGGAATGGTTAAGTTTTTTTTTAAAGATTGATTCAGATAGCGAGTATATCATTGTTAATTGTAAGTTGAATTATCAGTAAACTTGAATACCATAACTGCATTCAAAATATTTTTGAAAGCTTGGAATGTATAATACATTGACAATCCATATATAGTTAGGCAATTATTAATTTGTCAACTGTAATTGCTGCCCTAAGCCAGATTCTATATTAGAGATTGCACAAGACCCCTTCTTTCAAAACCTTCAACTTGTGAGGTTAAAATCTGAAATGTTGCTATCCTTCCATGCTGCTTCTTTTGCAGTCTCCTTTTGTCTTCTATTTTGAACCTGCATCCCTCCTTAAATTTGCCTTCACGTTCCAGAGGTGCATTGACTTCACAAATGCTGCCAAATAGTCCGTGATATTTTTGTTTAAAAGGAGTTCCAAAGAAGGGTCACTGACCTGAAACGTTAACTCTGCTTCTCTTTCCACAGATGCTGCCAGACCTGCTGAATGGTTTCAGCATTTCAGATTTCCAGCATCCGCAGTATTTTGCTTTTATTTTATACTTAACAGTAATAGTTTTGTATAACTTGACTTGAGAGGCATTGAGTTTGTTTACTTGGTGCATAATTATTAAACTGTGCTCTAGAAGCCATTTGATATAATGAGGTTGAGTTCAGAAGTGGTGTAATTTTTTTTTAAATGCAGTTCCCAGAGATCCTGTTGCATCCAGTGGACTTGTGAGTCCCAACATTGCTGTCGAGAATCTAACCAAAGAACTGCAGCATTCATTAGATCTTGCAAGTGCAACCAGTGGAGACAAAGTTGTTACTGCACAGGTATGTACGAAGCAATAATATTAGCTTGTTGAAACAATTTGGTAAATGAGCTTGGTGTTTAAGGTGCCTGTATTCAGTTTAGGCATACTACTTTCAGTACATAGGTGTAGACTTTTGAATACAGTGCACATTACTAAAGCTCTTAGACCTAACAATTTGGTTTAGAAGTACAAAATCATTAGTGCTTTTCTGCATTTTTAATTTCAATTTTTTTTTATTAACATGGCGAGGCATTGTAAATAGAGGTTCTGGTACTTCTTCAGAATCTTCCTTGATCAAAACAGCACCTCCCCCCACAATAATGATCAATGGAAATTTGCTATTTGCTTGTCTCAACACAAGCTCCATCAATCTATATTCTCTGTTTTTACCAGTACAGGGTGGTGATAATCCTGATATTTGTGACTGCTTAACCAGCAAATTGAGTTTACTTACAATGCTAAAATTATTTCGCAAATCCTGCAGAAATGTGACTCTAGTTTTCTATTTCCAGACATTAAATTTGTAATGTTCTGCAGCGTAAGCCCAACTATTGTACCATGTGAACACTTCAGAATCTATTCTAAATCCAGGTCAAATTTTTCAATCGTTGGCTCGTGCTTCTGAAATGTCGTTTGGCAATTGCAAGTTTTAGTGACTTGCTCACATGATTAACTACCAATATTCAGAGCTAGGTTAAATCAGTAGACCTGGAATTTTTTTTGAAAATGCATTACTCTTTTACTAACTTCAATTTGACAGGCAGTGGCTGGGTTTGGGTAGAAAAGAAAGCAAATTTAAGCTTTTGAAAGGGAAATTGGGTTATCAGTTCTGTCATTTCAAAGTACTGGACTTGGAAGTGGTGACATGAATTTGATTATGATAATGGGGGTGACTAATTTTAAATTGCCAGATCTAACAGTCAAATATGTGGAAACCATAAGAATCTTAACGTGGAAAGCTCTAAATTTCAGAAAGAAGATAGCTTGTCACATTGCCTGCCCCCTCTACTTAAGACAAATATTAATTGGGTTTAAGATTGGAGAGTGAGATTAACTTAGCACAATGTGAATGGGGAAAGAGAAAACTTAATTTACTAATGCTGCAACACTCCAAATAATTTTAGCTGTGGGAATGGGTAGGGCTGTATTGGTGAAACCTAGCAATTTATTTAAATCTTAAAGTAGGAAAACAATTTGCAATGCATTCTATATTTTTAAAACTCAACTGACTACGTCATAGTATGGGAAATAAACTTGTATGTTATAATTGAGGGGAATTGCACCATAACCATGTTTCACATTTTGGCACTTAAAGGTGTTTCATAGCTCCCTTCTGATGTCGGCTGATCATGTCACCTTACCTGAAACCACAGTGAAAACGAAATCAAAATAAAAATGCGTTTTGAGTTCTATACTGCTTAGTTGTTTTCGAGAGAGGAGAGCGATACCAGGAAATTGTAGGCCTGTTAGTCTAACATCTGTTGTGGGCAAGTTATTGAAATCTGTAATTGACAGAGTGACCGAGCACTTAGAGAAATTTGAGCTGATTGGCGAGAACCAGCATGGGTTTGTAAGGAGTAGGCCATGCATGATGAGCATAATTGAAATTTTTGAGGAAGTAATTAAAGTAGTAGACAGGGAAATGTCTATGGATGTAATTTATATCGACCTCCAGAAGGCATTCGCGAAGGTGCCACATAAGAGACTGTTAGTTAAAATTAAAGCTTATGGAATTGAAAGCAAATTATTGACCTGGTTAGAACATTGGTTAGATGGGAGAAAACACAGTGTAGAGATAATGCATATGCAGTCAAATTGGCTGGGGCCTCAAGAATTCACTATAGTGATGACTTGGGTAACATGATAGAGAGCCATATATCCAAGTTTGCCATGACAAAGATTGGTGGTACAGTAAGTAGTGTAGATGGGGCCATAAAATTACAGAGACACATTAAGTGAGTGGGTGAAACTGTAGGAGATGGTTTTTAATGCAGGTAAGTGGACCAAAAAAAAAATAGATCAAAGTATTTAACTAGTGAAAAGCTAGGAACTGTGGGGGTCCAAAGAGATTTAGAGGTCCATATACACAGATCTTTAAAATGTATTAATCCGGTATCAAAGAGGCTAATAGAATATTAAATTTTAAAACTAGAAGGTTAGAATATAAAGGGTGAAAGTTTTGGGACAGCTATACAAAGCCCTGGCTGGACCACATGTGGAGTACTGTGTACAGTTCTGGACACCACATCTTAGAAAAGATATATTGGCCTTGGAAGTGCAGTGCAGGTTCACCAGATTGTTACCAGGGCTCGAAGGGTTAGGTTGTGAGGAGAGATGACATAAACTAGGCTTGTGTCTCCTGAAATATTGAAGGTTAAGGGGTGATTTGATTGAGGTTTTTAATATTTTGATAGGAATTTATAGGGTAGATAGAGAGAAACTTTTTCCACTGATGAGTGATTCTAGGACAAGGTAGAAAAAGCCTTAAAATCAGAGCCAGGCCATTCAGGAGAGAAGTTAGGAAACAGTTCCTCACGCAAAGGGTGGTGGAAGTGTGGAACTCTTTCCCACAGAGCAGTAGATGCTTGCTTAGTTAATTTCAAATTTGAGATTGATCACTTTTTTTGCTAAAAGGTATGAAAGGATATGGAGCTGAATTGAGTGGAAGGAGTTAAGGTACAGCTCAGCAATGATCCTATCGAATGGCAGAACAGGCTCGAGAGGCTGAATGGCCGACTTCTTTTCCGTTGTCCACTCTGAGTCTGTTCATTGCCACCAATATCCTAGTTTTTAAAAGTTCATTTTCTATTAATTTTAGCAGAGATGGGACATCTAATGTAATCACCTTGAATTGTGTTTTCAGTGTCTAAAATCTGTTCTGGAAAAGTGCAGAACCCTTCTTCCAAACATAAATTATTTGGCAGAGTTCCATTTCACTTTCAAATAAATGAGAAATTGAATCCAGTGCATTGCAGAGCATTGGCACAATGACCTCTCAAGCACTTCTGAATTATTTAGTGTTCATTAAGTGAAAATTAAGCATAATAATCCAGACCTAAAAAAAAGTAAGATGCAATTTACCTGATTGCTAACTTCTCATTTGATGAGAGCTTTTTAATCCAATTTACAGGAAAATGGAAAAGGGGCTGGAGAAACAGTATCTGGTATTCCTGAAACTGAGGTAATAGGACCACAAAGACCAAGATCAAACTCTGGACGAGAACTTACAGATGAGGTGAAGAATTCTAGTAATTTGTCTAGCAAAAATAAGTGAAAGATTGTATACTTTCTCTTTGAAAAATGTGACATGCCTTATAGATATTCAGATTGATGATGTGAATAAAAAATATTAACCCTATCAATGAATTTTTAATTCATTTCAAAACTGTTGCAATTCCCATCTCCAGATCAGATGTTTTCTAACCTTTTTATCATTTAATGTTGTCCTATTTGTTTTTAAGACCTGACTTCCAAACATACAAATGTAGTAACCTCCAAAAATGTATGCAGAACGTGTAGAACCGATATTCTGTATTTAGTTCCCTTCGTTGTAAACTGGAAACTATGGTCAGTACAGTAGTTAGATCATCTCAAAGTGAAACAGTACACTGAAGGTCAGTGTCTAAAAGAATTCCCTTGACAGCATTTATCTGTGCTTATTTCTATTGATTTTTAAAAATACCCAACAGCACTGGCACTGTTTATGCCAGTTTTCTCTCCAGCTCTCCTGAAGCACTGACTTTTCCCACAGATGTCTGGTTCTTGACTGCAGCCAGTATCCAATATCTGACCCATGTGACCATTCATCTTTCTTGGGATTTAACAGTGATTATCTTAGTGTTGTTCAACTCTGCAGAGCATCGCAGCGAAGCCTAGTGCTGCTAAACTTTACATCCTCACATGCACTCCCCAGTAGGACTTATTGTCAGGAATCTGGCCCTCTGGTCTAGGGGTACTGAGGTCACTTGCAACACCCTGGTTATTGAGAAATTGTATTTTCATATTTCATTTTCTTCCTCATCTCTCACAAAGGACATTTTTTTCTCTCAAATGCATTGGACTATATATTCATGAAGATAGAGGCGATTGACTTATTAAATAAAAGTATATCATATATTCCTGATTTTTTTTTTCCTCAAGACTCATTCATACTGTGAAATGTCATCTAGGTCAGTGAATTGAATAATGTTAATTTGTTGGTATACTTGTACACAATGATCTCACTAATGTTACGCAACTAGTAGTGAAATTATATCTTCTTTCAGTGGCAAAATTTAGTCAAGAATATTGATTCCCTGTTTGGTCTAAGTATCAGATTTATAAAACATTCTAAGTTAGTCAGTCATGTAGAAATATATGGTTTCCACCTTTCTGACAGCACAATGCCACCATTTCGCATCACATCTTCCCATATGATGCTCTTCTGATTGTCTCTTATTGTTCTTTTGCTATGATGACTGTATTTGCAGGGGTGGTGGGGGGTGAACAAAATGTAATAGGAGTTCTTCAGCTTTAGCTTGTTGGCACAGCTTTTATGGTGCTTCATCTTTAGTTGTAATACTGATCATTTGCTGGTATGGTTACACTAATTGGAGAAAGGTCTTGCCATTCACAGTCTGCAACCAATACTTGTGCTTATCAGCTAATTAGCACTTAATAGATTGAATCTGGTGTAAGCTTCCAAAAGGGTCCAGGAAGTACAATTGGAAAAGTTTATAGCATAAGAGGCAGCCAAACAGCCCGTTGGGACTGTGCCAGTTTTCTTGCTTGAACAAATAACTGTTGATCTGATCTTGCTTCCGACCTATGTTATATAGCACTTGAGGTTATGTAGCACATAACCACATGCAGCAGACCCTTTTATCTATCTATCTTGCACTTTAATGTGCAAGGATAGGTCTCCTCACCAATCATGCATCTTATCTGAATTAATGTTTTGGCCTTCACATGCCCTGCTTGGAATGGTCAAGCATGTGGAAAAACCCTTACCCCTCCCACCCCCACCCACCCTCCTCCCCGGCACCGGATTGAGAGGCTGGCGGCTGCTGATCTCTGCTTGTTCCAGGTCCCGTTTACCAGGTGGTGGTGGTACCCCTCCACCGCCTTTGTTCGGCGGAGAGTTTCATCTGTTGACTTTTTTATTAAAATAAAACCATCCAGTTTGTATATTTGAAAAGTAAAAACTTCAGCATGATTACAATCTCGACAGATTGCTAACATAGAATGTTGATGGTGTACGGAATGCAAAAATTAGAACTTTGGCTATCACCTCATGCTTTTGACTAGTTTGGGCCCAGATTCTAGTTCAGACTAGTTACAGAGCCAGTCTGTAAATTCCCCCTTGCTGAGTGAGATTTATTGACTCTATACATATTGGTGTGCAAGAATGTAACTCCTTCCTTTTCAACTTGATACATATTTTGGATGATGATGCTTTATACAGGATAGTTGCTTTGGATGATAATGCATTATACAGAATAGTTGCTTTATCATTTGAGGAAGCTGTAAATGGTTTGAGGAATGATGTAATTGATGCAATGCAAAATGAAATTAGCACACTCCAATGCCCTTTCTCTTCTCGCCCCCCCGAATAATATCATCAACCACCTGTAATAGGCATTAACAGCAATAATATTCTTTTGGCACATCGCAGTAACTTACTGTATGTTCTTGTCAATTGCTACACATTGTGCTGTACTTTAGTCCTTTTATGTCAAGAGGTCTGATTATGTGCACTTAACCTGTTACATTTATATGGCTTGCTGTAAAAGAGTGTTAAACAACTAGTTTCTTGCTTTATAAAAGGAAATTCTAGCAAGCGTGATGGTGAAGAATCTAGACACTGGGGAAGAGATCCCCCTGAATATGGCTGAGGAAAAGCTTCCCAAAGGCCTTAACCCACTGACATTACACATCATGCGCCGAACAAAGGAGTATGTGAGGTATGTGGTCAGTGCTGATACCTGCCCCCACCACATTTCTAATTGCTCCTTTTGTCAATTTCGTCATGAAATTTATTTTATACCAAGCCCAGGCTGACTTTTGATCTAATTTCTAGTTAAAAGTTGATTCTATGTTAAATTTGTGAACCAACTTGTGACGACGTTCTCTGTTCTCTGGGCTGCAGTGTCCAACCGTAAAAGTTTCTGTATATTCAGTAAAATATCTAGAAGAAATGTGAAGCATCACATGTAACATGACATGCTGGTGAGGTTTCATTTTTGATGCAAATCGGAAGTTAAATCTTATCAGAATAAAAATGACAGTGTACATTCTTTCTCAAATTTACCGATTTAAGGAGTACATTTTTACTCCATTCACTGACATTGAAAAGTCAACAAGAGCATAAAGCAGGTTTCACACTATTCTTGAATGGGCTGTTTAGTTAACATTAAAAAAACAAGCAAAAGGTATTCCTACCTCTCTCAGGGACTGTTTAATATCTATTCAGATGTAATTGCTTCCAACTTGTTCGTACACTTGAGCACACTTTAACAGTGGCTCATTTTTTCAGTTGATGCCTAACATCAATTAACAGGAGAAATGCTCATGAGCCGAGTACAGGAATCAACTTGTGATCTGATTTTAAACTGCGTTGGTGTATTAATTCAGTAAGAATTTAGACTAATGACTGCATGTAAAATATCCTATGTTAGCAAGTAGATTCTGTGCTTTAATCAGAATGGTTTTGTCATTGTAGTAATGATGCTGCACAGTCAGATGATGAAGAAAAGATTCAACCAACTCAATCTGAGCAAGATGGCCACAAAATCAAACAGAAAACGTAAGTTAATTTATTGTTCAAAAAAATTATTGAATTGTTGCTGTTTCAAATAGGCTTCCTTAATAGGAAATATTTAGCAATACTTTGAGGAAGTGTTGTTGCTTATACCATAATTTATATTCTGCCACATAAATTGGAGCATGTTGTTAAGTTGTAATGAACATTTTTCTTGCATGTTTTTAGTTTTGTGTTGTAAAGTACCATGCACAGTGGCGCAGTGGTTAGCACCGCAGCCTCACAGCTCCAGCGATCCGGGTTCGGTTCTGGGTACTGCCTGTGCGGAGTTTGCAAGTTCTCCATGTGACCGTGTGGGTTTCCTTCGGGTGTTCCGGTTTCCTCCCACATGCCAAAGACTTGCGGGTTGATAGGTAAATTGGCCATTGTAAAAATTGCCCCTAGTGTCGGTAGGTGGTAGGAGAATTGAGGGGAGGTGGGGATGTGAAAGGGAAAAATGGGATTAATGTAGGATTCATATAAATGGGTGGTTGATGGTTGGCACGGGCTCGGTGTGCTGAAGGGCCTGTTTCGGTGCTGTATCTCTATGACTATGACTATCTATAGCTTCTTGGCGAGATAATAGTGCTGAAATAGTGAAATGTAACATTCCAAATGTATATTTCCCTGCAATATGGAATGAACCTAGTCTAAATATATATCACATCTGGTCAAATTAGGTCGCACAAAGCAAGGATCTGTTCTGCATCACCACTGAATACTAACAGCCTGTTTTCCACTCTGGGTATACTAACAAGCATGGAGAATCCTTTAATTGCTATGTGTTGATATGGCAGTAATGTGATCAGCACTAATTTGGCATTCAAGTGAAAGGAAAGTCTGTGGGCATGTACATTTTATTAAAAATGCTTATAGAAGACATTAAGCCCACTTTTTGCAAATTTCTTTGCTAACATGGAGATCCTAGAATATGGTCTCTATCTCTTCTGGTCTTCTCCTGTTGATCATTACAAGGAGTGTTATGGAGTGGCTGCGTTGCAAACAGTTCAGGGCATAGTGTCAAAATGGCCTGAGGGCCACTCTAGAAATCCCAATTCCTGGAAACCAGGGTTTTAATGCTTGCTTCTCCATCCCTCAACCTTGGGTTGAAGTCCAGAGCAAACCTCAGGCTGGTTTGAACTTGCTGTGGTTTGCACTGGTGCTACTGCAAGACTTTGTGGGAAAGTTTACTATAGTTCACTGGAGTGGCTTCACAAAGAAGTAGATCCAGCTAGAGGAATTTCCTGATTGCAGTAAAATGCCATTTTTAAAAAAATTAGAATTTGAATAAATTTATTCTAGTAGAATGAAAGAAAAGCCAATGGAGTTTCTTCCTATTCAATAAAATATAAATCATGCTGCTCCCAGGATGCAGTTATACAGTCACTTCAGTGTTGACACAGCTGGATTTCGGGTGTCCATTGGCACAAAAATGACACTATAACTCAGCACTGAAGTTATGTAATGGGAGGTTTTTCCAGGATGCTGTGTTGCAGCAATTTGAGTAACCAAGCTTTCAGTCACTGCTGTTAATATTTCCTCCTTTTGGCTCAGTCAATTTTTGTATGATACACCTCTGTGGAGCTCCAAGTAAAAGACACTTTCTGAAAACAAGCTGCTGCATTCTAACACTTAATGAGTAGCTTCATGTAAACATAGAGCGGGGAATGGAGGGATATGGTGGCAAGATGGTAAGACGTAATTTCAATCGAGGAAATTCATGTGGAATGTGTACAGTGGCATAGACCAAGTGGGTCAAATAACCCGTTTGTAATTCCATGCAATACATGAGAGCTTCTTTTGGCAGACAGTGATGGATGGTTGATGGTATAACTTTGTTCACACTCCACAGATCTAACCTGAGACCAGTAGCTATTGGACTACTGCAACCTTAAATTTGACACTATGTAACACTCTTGATTCAATCATTCTTGTAACTAGTATGTTTTACTATCTATCAGACCAAATTAAATTTATACAGTTGTTTACAGTTGCTACAGTCTCATAATCTTCTACTAAATACCAGCAGCATGTGTGCAGTGGTGTTAAACAACTTTTACGAAGAGTGGTTTATTTTGGTTAGAGAGATCGTAGTTTCTCTGATAAACTGAGATGTAACATCCTCAGTGCTCATGATCCCAGAATAATATTACTCAGTTGTTTGTCCAAGCAGCAGTGATAACCTTTCTGGAGAGAGTGATTTTAAATTGCCAAACCAGCAAATGCAAGATAACGGCATTTGTTTTCTGTTTCTCTCCTGTTTTTCTCCTCTTGACTCCTACCACCTCCCAAAACAACTAGAATTTGGGAGGTTTATCTCATGACATTCTCTGCAAACTTGCCATCTCTTAAATTTCAATACATCTATTGAGGTATTAAGCCTGGCTCTAAGCACCATAATGACGGACAATCTTGACCTTTATTCATACTTTCAGTTCAGTATCAATATTAAAACTTCACTTGTTACTTTAACTGCTATTTGCATTCTGGACTGTTTGTCCGTGAACATTTTCGGGAGATCTGCAAGGCGCATTTTCGTCTGATAGATGTCACTCTTTTGCAGCAATCAACTGAAGAAATTTTTGGGTAAATCGGTAAAGAGAGCCAAGCACTTTGCTGAAGAGTATGGTGAAAAAGCTGTAAATAAAGTTAAGAGTGTCCGAGATGAAGGTGAGTATAAAATATTAATGCCTTAATTTTTTTTCTGGAAGAACTTCTGATCAGGATTGTTGTCTTATAGTTATACCTGTTGAGCAAAGTCAGTGGCTTTTGCAATTATACTAATTATTTGGACTATCCATCGTTGTGGTTGTAGGAAGATGTATAGAAGAAGCCTGTAAGTGGACATGGGAAGGGCAAACAAATCTAAAAAATGGTTTTTAAGCATGTCCAACATAAGCATGCACACTTAGCCTAAGATCAGCCATGATCGTATTGAATGGCAGAGCAAGCTCGATAGGCCATGTGGTCTACTCTTGCTACCTCTGTTCTTGTGCCTCCCAAGTTCAAAATGGAGTGTTGTACCATCACAGTCTTGAGCAGGACAGCATCATCTCTGTGGAATTTGTGTCACTACTGTAAGTTGTCAGTTGTTGCTGTTTTTAGTGTTCCATATAGATCAAGATGATGCTTCTTCCAGTGATGATGAGGGGATGCCTTACACAAGACCTGTTAAGTTTAAAGCAGCGCACGGCTTCAAAGGGCCTTTTGACTTTGATCAGATTAAAATGGTTCAAGATCTAAGTGGAGAACACATGGTAAGTTCTTTAATAGCTTTTGTATACGTCATGATGCATAGGACATCATTACTTTGCTAGTTGCTATTACCTGATTACTATTGCATACTAATGCTTTTTTTTTGGTATATGCGCCATTCCAAAACCAAATGGACAGATGGTCAAGAAGCTCTCAGGCTTGAGAATAGTATTTTGTATCCAAGGTCAGATCTTACATGAGCGCAGCCAGACTTAATTTTTGTTTATTCGCCTTTGCTCTCTGTACATGCTGCTGGCAGTCTGGACCAAAGGAGTTTGAGCATGAAATAATTCTGCCAATGTGATGCAACTTGGCAGATTAAAACAGGCCAGTGCCAGGTTGCCTGCATAATTTAATATAAAATAGAATAACTTCCACCAAATAACCATATAAATTTCTCAATAATTGGCAATTATGTAAATCATGTTGAGACATCCTCATTAATATTCAACTGTAATGTTTGATCCCAAGTATTAGAAATAGGCTGGAAAATTTGATTAAATGGCAAAGTGTCACATAAAACATTTTCAAATTTGAACGGTTTGTCTATTCCTGTACAACATATTTACTAAGTTTTAATTTGCTGTTTTTATACATCAAGTATTTAGAGTACTTTTGGTTCACCGTTATTCCTGCTTTTGGAGGGTGATCTGTAGTTCTGAGAGGAATAAAAGGTGTTGCTGGCCCTAGCTATGCTTGTCTTTTTGTGGAATGTTCTTTGTTCCAGAAAAATAAAAGCAAAATACTGCAGATGCTGGCAATCTGAAATAAAAACAAAGTGCTTGAAATATTCAGCAGGTCTAGCGGCGTCTGTGAAGAGAGAGAAACAGAGTTAACATTTCAGGTCTGTGATGAAAGGTCACAGACCTGAAATGTTAACTCTGTTTCTCTCTTCACAAATGCTGCCAGACCTACTGAGCATTTCCAGCACTTCGTTTTTATTCTTTGTTCCAGTCCTGCTCAGGCATCTCCCTCACCTCCTTTTCCGATATATTGAAAATTGTATCGGTGCTGTTTCCTGCTGTCACCCTGAACTGGAAAATTTAATTGACTTTACTTTCAATTTCCACCCTTCTCTCACATTCACATGGTCCAAAGCTGATTCTTGCTTCCCTTCTTCGACTACTCTGTCTCCATTTCTGGGGTTGCACTGTTAACCAATATTCATTATAAGCCCACGGCTACAGGACTACACTTCCTCTCCCCACTTCTGCATGAACTCGATTCCATTGTCCCAGTTTCACCTTTTCCACTCAGATGATGCAACCTTCCATATTAGTACTTTCAGTAGGTCTTCCTTTTTCCTCAACTGAGGATTCTGGCGTTGACAAGACCCTCAACCATGTCCTTTCTGTTTGACAAACTTCTGCTCTCGCCCCTTTCCCCTCCCTCTTGAAACCATGATAAGGTTCCTCTTGTCCTCATCTTTCCCACCCTCCCCCAAACCACCTCACCAGCCTTCGTATTCAACAGATCATCCTCCACCATTTTCACCACTTCCAGCGTGATGCCACCACCAATCACATCTTCCCCTCTGCTCCCCTTTCAGCATTCCAAAGGGACTGTTCTCTCTGCGACACCTCTCACCCCCAACACTCCCTCCATTTCCTATGGCATCATTCCATGCAAGCACAGGAGATGCAACGCCTGCCCTCCCTTCTCACTGTCCAAGGCCTCAAACACTCATTCCAAGCGAAACCACAATTTACTTGTACTACTTTCAATTTAATATACTGTATTCACTGCTCACGATGTGGTCTTTTCTACACTGGGGAGACCAAACACGAACTCTGAGACCGCTTTGCAGCATGCCAACGTTCTGTCCGCAAGCATGACCCCAAATGCCTAGTTGCCTGCCATTTTAATCTTCTGCTTTGCTCCCACTCTGATCTTTCTGTCCTTGGCCTGCTGTAGTTTTCCAATGAATCTTAACACAAGCTCAAGATTAACACAGCACCTTATTTTTCAACTGTACACTTTACGACCTTCTGGACTTAACATTGAGTTCAACAATTTCAGATCGTAACCTCTGTCCCCATTTTGCCATTTTTTTTTTTGCCTGCTTGTTTTTTTTTCCTATTAATTCTTTTACTTTGGGTTCGGATGGCTGCAATCCTGCCATTCACACCTCTAATCACATCATATGTTTCTTCACTTGTCCCATTACCACTCCCTTTGGCTTTTCACCATGCTACCTTTGTCATTTAATCTTCCATCCTATCACAGACCTTTTTTATTCTTCGAACCCTCCTTTCAATTGCTCAAAACCTATTACATTTCTGACTTTTCCCAGTTCTGATGAAAGGTCACAGACCTGAAACGTTAACTCTCTTTCTCTTTCCACAGATGCTGCCAGATCTGAGTAATTCTAGCATCTTCTGCTTTTATTTTTATTTATTTGGAGATACAGCACTGAAACAGGCCCTTCGGCCCACCGAGTCTCTGCCGCCCAACAACCACCCATTTATACTAACCGTACAGTAATCCCATATTCCCTACCATCTACCTACACTAGTGGCAATTTACAATGGCCAATTTACCTATCACCTGCAAGTCTTTGGCTGTGGGAGGAAACCGGAGCACCCGGCGAAAACCCACGCAGACACAGGGAGAACTTGCAAACTCCGCACAGGCAGTGTCCAGAACTGAACCCGGGTCGCTGGAGCTGTGAGGCTGCGGTGCTAACCACTGTGCCACCCCAGCATCTGCAGTATTTTGCTTTTGTATTGCGGTCAACTGTTAATAGCTGTATCCTTGACTTTTGGAGGCCTAAAGTGGTATTGACTTTTCCTGTGCCCTTGTGCTTGGGGAATAAATGCAGTAGTTATTCCAGTATTATTTACTCAAAAATTAATGACTTAAGATTTTTAAAAGATTTGTGGGCCTAATTTAGAATATTCAGTTGACTCAATTACGAGTTTTGATATTTTGGCTTTTTAAAAATATTCTTTCCCTTCCCATTTACAGTTTTTGTTTCTCCTTTCCCTTCTCACTTCTTTCTGAACCTTGGGTTCTGCTTCCCACATGAGCAATGGTAGCTATTTGATACCTTAGTGATTTCCATGGATGAGTCAAAATCATGTTAACAGACTAGCTAGTTTAACAGGGCTTCACAGCTGAGCTTGACCTTGTCTCTGTTCAATCTTTAAATGGCCACAATTTTCAGCAGAGCTTTCTGGATAGTACTCAGGACCACAAACCTAAGATGATTGACAAAAGATGCAGGGGGCGATGACGAGAATTTGTTTAACGTAGTGAGTTGTTATGAGTGCACTGCCAGAATAGGTAGTGGAAACAGATTTGATAGTAACTTTCAAAATTGAATTGGACATATACTTGAAAAAAAAAACGCAGTGCTCTGGGGCAAGAGCAGAAGAGTGGGACTAATTTTATAGCCCTTACAAAGAGCTGGCATAAGCATGATGGGCTGAATGGCTTCATCTGTGCTGTGATTCCATTGTTAAAATGACTGATCTAGGAGTGGGACTTTTATGTTTCCAATAGTTATAATAATTATTATTACAATGCAAGGCTGAACTAGTTATAACATTAACTGTTTGGTAGAATGGAGATTGCACTTTGAATATGGATGATTTCTGCGGTGTTAGAAAGGAAAGTGTGTCTGCTAGACAATACCAACAAGTCAAAGGTAAGGAAATGTAGCTCAAATATATCACAAAGCTATCTCACTGTGGTCCATGCATTTTTGTACTGTTCTGGGAACTTAAACTACCAGGTTGAGGAAAATTATATTGTTGTTATGGTCAAGTGAGGAGGGGTCGAAGGGATTCCTTCTTTTCCCTCTCCTTGTTTGACCACAGCAGGTTTAATTCTTAAAGTAAATGTACTGGCCAATTCACTAGGTGTTTGGTTCTTGTTATGATCATAGCAAGTAAGCAACCAATCGGATAGGTTTTCTTTAGTTAACAAAGAGAGCTTTTTAAAAAATTCATTCATGGGATGTGGGCGTCGCTGGCTAAGCCAGCATTTATTGCCCATCCACAATTGCCCTTGAGAAGGTCCTGGTGAGCTGCCTTGAACTGCTGCAGTCCATGGGGGTAGGTACACACACTGTGCTGTTAGGAAGGGAGTTCCAGGATTTTGGCCCAGTGACAGTGTAGGATCGGCGATATAGTTCCAAGTCAGGATGGTGTGTGACTTGGAGGGCAACTTGCAGGTGATGGTGTTCCCATGCATTTGCTACCCTTGTTCTTCTAGGCGATAGAGGTCGTGGGTTTGGAAGGTGCTGTCTGAGGAGCCTAGGTGCGTTGCTGCAGTGCATCTTGTAGAGGGTACACACTGCTGCCACTGTGCATTGGTGGTGGAGGGAGTGAATGTTGGTGGATGGGGTGCCAATCAAGCGGGCTGCTTTATTCTGGATGGTGTCGAGCTGCTTGAGTGTTGGAGCTGCACCCATCCAGGCAAGTGGAGAGTATTCCCTCACACTCCTGACTTGTGCCTTGTAGATGGTGGACAGACTTTGGAGCTGAGTTACTCGCTGCAGGATTCCTAGCCTCTGATCTGCTCTTGTAGCCACAGGATTTATATGACTGCTCCAGTTGAGTTTCTTTAGTTTAGTTTAGAGATGCAGCACTGAAACAGGCCCTTCGGCCCACCGAGTCTGTGCCGACCATCAACCACCCATTTATACTAATCCTACACTAATCCCATATTCCTGCCACATCCGCACCTGTCCCTATATTTCCCTACCAGTTACCTATACTAGGGGCAATTTATAATGGCCAATTTACCTACCAACCTGCAAGTCTTTTGGCTGTGGGAGGAAACCGGAGCACCCGGAGAAAACCCACGCAGACACAGGGAGAACTTGCAAACTCCACACAGGCAGTACCCAGAATTGAACCCAGGTCGTTGGAGCTGTGAGGCTGCGGTGCTAACCATTGCGCCACTGTGCCGCCCAATCATAGCTGCTAGGATGTTGATAGTTGGGGAATTCAGCAATGGTAATGCCATTGAATGTCAAGGGGGGATGGTTAGATTCTCTCTTGTTGGAGATGGTCATTGCCTGGCACTTGTGTGGCGCGAATGTTACTTGCCACTTATCAGCCCAAGCCTGGATATTGTCTAGGTCTTGCTGCATTTCTACACAGACTGCTTCAGTATCTGAGGAGTCACGAATGGTGCTGAACGTTGTGCAGTTATCAGCGAACATGCCCACTTGTGACCTTATGATTGAAGAAAGGTCATTGATGAAGCAGCTGAAGATGGTTGGGCCTGGGACACTACCCTGAAGAACCCCTGCAGTGATGTCCTGGAGCTGAGATGATTCATCCGCAACAACCACAACAATCTTCCTTTTCGCTAGGTATGACTCCAACCAGCAGAGAGTTTTCCCCCTGATTCCCATTGACTGTAGTTTTGCTAGGGCTCCTTGAAGGCATACATGATCAAATGCTGCCTTGATGTCAAGGGCAGTCACTCTCACCTCACCTCTTGAGTTCAGTTCTTTTTTCCATGTTTGAACCAAGACTGTAATGAGGTCAGGAGCTGAGTGACACTGGTGGAACCCAAACTGAGCAGGTTACTGCTAAGCAAGTGCTGCTTGATAGCACTATTGATGACACCTTCTATCAGTTTACTGATGATTGAGAGTAGACTGATGGGGCCGCAATTGGCCGGGTTGAACTTGTCCTGCTTTTTGTGTACAGGACCTACCTGGGCAATTTTCCACATTGCTGGGTAGATGCCTGTGTTGTAGCTGTACTGGAACAGCTTGGCTAGGGGCGCGGCAAGTTCTGTAGCACAGGTCTTCAGTACTATGGCCGGAATATTGTCAGGGCCCGTAGCTTTTGCAGTCTCCAGTGCCTTCAGTCATTTCTTGATATCCCGTGAAGTGAATCGAATTGGCTGAAGTCTGGTAACTGTGATGCTTGGAACTTCAGGAGGAAGCCGAGATGGATCATCAACTCGGCACTTCTGGCTGAAGATTGTTGCAAATGTTTCAGCCTCATCTTTCGCGCTGATGTGCTGGGCTCCCCCATCATTGAGGTTGGGGATATTTGTGAAGCCACCTCCTCCAGTTAGTTGTTTAATTGTCCACCACCATTCGCGGTTGGTTGTGGCAGGTCTGCAGAGCTTAGATCATATCCGTTGTTTATGGGATTGCTCAGCTCTGTCTATCGCATGCTGCTTACGCAGTTGGGCATGCAAGTAGTCCTGTGTTGCAGCTTAACCAGGTTGACACTTCATTTTGAGGTATGCACTTGGCATGTCCTCCTGCACTGTTCTTTGAACCAGGGTTGGTCTCCTGGCTTGATGGTAATGTTAGAGTGGGAGATATGCCGGGCCATGAGGTCACAGATTGTGGTTGAGTGCAATGCTGCTAATGGCCCGCAGCGCCTCATGGATGCCCAGTTTTCCGTTGCTAGCTTGTTCGAAATCTATCCCATTTAGCATGCTGGTAGTGCCACACAACACGATGGAGCATATCCTCAATGTGAAGGCAGGACTTCATCTCCACAAGGACTGTGCAGTGGTCACTCCTACCAATGCTGTTAAGGACAGATGCATCTGCAGCAGCCAAATTGGTGAGGACGCGGTTAAGTATGTTTTTCCCTCTTGTTGGTTCCCTCACCGCCTGCTGCATACCCAGTCTAGCAGCTATGTCCTTTAGGGCTCGGTCACTAGTGGTGCTACCGAGCCACTCTTGATGCTGGGCATTGAAGTCCCCACCCAGAGTATATTCTCTGTCCTTGCCACCCTCAGTGCTTCCTCCAAGTTGTGTTTAACATGGAGGAGTACTGACTCATCAGCTGAGGGAGGGCGGTAGTTGGTAATCAGCAGGAGGTTTGCTTGTCCATGCTTGACCTGATGCCATGAGATTTCACGGGGTCTGGAGTCGATGTTGAGGACTCCCAGGGAAACTCCCTCCCTCCCGTATCCCACTGTACCGCCACCTCTGCTGGGTCTGTCCTGCTGGTGGTACAGGACATTCCCGGGGATGGTGATGGCCGTGTCTGGGTCATTGTAAGGTATGATTCGGTGAGTATGACTATGTCAGGCTGTTGCTTGACTAGTCTGTCGGACAGCTCTCCCAGCTTTGGCACAAGCCCACAGATGTTAGTAAGGAAGATTTTGCAGGGTCGACCGGGCTGGGTTTGCTGTTGTCGTTTCCGGAGCCTAAGTTGATGCCAGGTGGTCCGTCTGGTTTCATTCTTTTTTATTGACTTCATAGTGGTTAGATGCAACTGAGTGGCTTGCTGGGCCATTTCAGAGGGCATTTAAGAGTAAGCAAAATTGTTGTGGGTCTGGAGTCACATGTAGGTCAGTCCAGGTAAGGGCAGCACATTTCCTTCCCTAAAGGCAATTAGTCCTTTCTGCATTTCAAGCTGCAATGCAGAGAGGGAGAGGGGGAACCCCATTTGGTTTCTGCTCATGTCAGGGTCCATTTGCTTCTTCTCCTCTCTCTGCTGCAGAGGAAAAACCGCAGATGGGAAGGGGCTTTTCACATGACAAGTGGTCGGAATTTTACATTGGGTGAGAGGCCTGGTCCACGGCCAAAAAGTCAGGGGCGAACCTGCCTCCAGGTCTGGGGAGCTGTGCCTGAATTTTTCACTCCCCAGCCCTTAATTGGCCTTGGGTGGGACTTCCGGCCTAACGGAGCTGCCAGCAAATCAGTGAGCCGGTAACCTAGTCCCAGCAGTACCGCCAGGAGCAGTGGCCCCTGCTGGGACTACACCCAGGCATCGCTAGCAAGGTGAAGGACGGGCCCTGAACGTCCCTGACGAGACCCCAAAAAAGTGGCTGGGCCCCAATGAGATTAGGGAGTGGGGGTGTGTATTGTGTAGTGGGTGCGGTTGGGGCGGTCCTCCGTGGGGCACAGGGTGCCTGATCTGGAGGGCACTCCCCCCAGCCCGCAAGAAAGCTGCCAGGTTTTACCTGGTGGTCCTGAGCTAGGAGTAACTCCCTCACTAGTGGTACCTTTACTGATTGTATTGGGTCTTTCCTCTAGTTAGTTCGAGCTGCCTTAATTCCGTTTGGAAAGCTCTTTTACCCTTTCTTGGAATTCTCTCTCTCTCTCTCTCTCTCTCTCTCTCTCTCTCTCTCTCTCTCTCTCTCTCTCTCTCTCTCTCTCTCTCTCTCTCTCTCTCTCTCTCTCTCTGTTGCTCTCTCGCTCTCGAAAGCTCTTTCTTTCTCTTGGAACTCTAATTCTCAACTCCCGCTGTTTTAGCTGCATCTTAGCTGATGTTACTTTGTCTATTTCAGACACTGTGCCTGTCCCTGGTTCTTGAGTGTCAATTTTAAAATGGTTGGCCACTGGTTTTAGATTTTCAGGCTTCCTGGCTTTTGGATGGACAGTAATCTCCAATTGCCCAGCTACATTCCTTAACTCTTCAACAGATAGGGCTTTTAACCTGGCCCAACTTACTTCACTCTGTTCTCGGAAGGTAGTGGCCTTGAATGTGGACATTTTAGTTCTCTAGCACTAAAAATGACAAGAAAAACCTGTATTGAAGTTTTTAAATTGTTGCTTGGGTTCAATTTGGTTTCCCACTTCCAATTTCCCATTTGTCTTTGGGTTTGATCCCAGATATGAGCCTCCAAATTACTGTTACAATCAAGTGAGGAGGGTCGTAGGGCTTCCCTCTTTTCCTTCTCCTTGTTTGACCAGAACAAGTATAATTCTTCCTTAGAGTGGGTACGTTGGCCAATTCTGTAGGTGTTTGGTTCTTGTTATGTTCATAGCAAGTAAGGAAGAGGACAGATTTTCTTGAGTCAACAAAGAAAGAGGTTAACTTTATTGTACCTAAACCGAACTAATAATGTGCTAACTTTCACACTTGCACATTCGAGATTTTTAAAATATTATTTGTCACTGGCTCGGCCAGCATTTATTGCCCGTCCCTAATTGCCCTTGAACTGAATGATTTGCTAGGCCATTTCTAAGGGCAGTTAAAGAGTCAACCACATTGGAGCCACTTGTAGGCCAGACCAGGTAAGGATGGCAGATTTTCTTCCCTAAAGGACGTTGGTGAACCAGATGGGTTTCTACAACAATCAACAATGGTTTCATGGCCATCCTTCGACTAGCTTTCTTAATTCCCAGATTAATTGAATTCACATTTCACCATCTGCCACGGTGGGATTCGAACCCATGTCCCCAGAGCAGTAGCCTGAGTCTTTGGGGTACTGGTCCAGCGACATTACCACTACGCCAGCGCCTCCTCCCACACACACACACACAAATAGGTTACAGAGTGAGGAAATATAGATTGGTTGAGTTAGAGTACTTAAAAAAAGGTATACAGTCTGTGAGGTTTGGTGATTCGGCTGGCTTCTGGCTGAATTCAGTGGTCCTGAGGCTTTTAGTTTGAAGTAGATGACTGGTTCAATGAGTCTCTTGGAGACAGTGACGCAGATGATTTACTCCAGCGGGGTGTCTGTTTGTAGCTGCAGTATGCAAAGGTGGTCAGTCAACGAGCAGGATTTAAAAACTTTCAAACTGGAATGGAGAGAGAGAGGGGGACCTCCACTTAAGGTCTGCTCATGTCAGAGTTCAGTTGCTTCTCTGCTGCAGAGAAAAACACCAGCTTAAAACCACAGATGCGGATGAGATTGTCACATGACAGTTGCTCACTCATTCAACCATAGCAGTGAGTATTTCTCTGCTTGCTGGGTAGAACGGGTAGTTCCTTTAAACTTCCTGGGTTTTGGTTCTTGCTGGGAAGTTAAGACATTTTGTCTCCCTCAACATAGTCTTTGGCAATGTTGGATACAGTGAAGCAACCTAGGTGATCATCTTAAGCTGAAAGGTTCATTTTGCTAGCAGCTTGTCTTTTAAAATGTCTTTTAAAAAAAAAACAAATTCAGATCTCCAGCCAGTGGACCAAAGAAAGTTATCATTCAACAAAACACACTGGCATAACATTGTCCATGATCTTGAAATTAGATTAAACTCTGCGCATGTGTAGAAAGGTACCAAATTAGCCTGCACAATATTTGGCAGTGTGCATCGTTAATTTGTGGAGAAGCACAAAAATTTAAAATGTATACTTTGTGTAGATCAAATTGTCTCAAGTCTTTGTGCATTTGTTAATGGGGTTAACATCAAAGAACAGGTGAATGCGAACCCCATTTGTCTTCCATAGCAAACAACCAGAGAAAAACCGACTGAATTAATCTGAGTAGACCTCTTCTATTTAGGAGAACCGACAAGGCCATGCTCCGTGAACTGCTTTCTGATCTCACCTGTAAACATTTCTGTTAATTGGATCAATTTTTAATCTTTTAAATGGCTTTTTGGGGAGTGCTGCACATGCTAGGTGCTTGCTGTTTCTCCACATCAGTTCCATGGCACATTTTGTTGAAAATCTCAGTTATGTAGTCAATATGTAGCCATGGTGATGTGCGTTTGATTACTTGGTTGGGACATTTGCTGGTGGCCTGATTTTTTTAAAAAAAACTATAGTCTGTGCTGTCCTACATATTGCAGTATAAACATGTCAGATCTGCAGATTCCAAAACATTAAAAATTCCTGGGTAGGAGATCGGAAGTCAGGGAAAAGTCAATAATATAATCACAGGCTTCTTTCTGCAATTCTAATTCTGTTCCATTTTGGTTATTTTTAAAGATGCAACATTGCTTTGTAAGTCACAACTTTATTGAAACTTTTAGGAGTATACTTGGGGTTGTGTCTTGTACACTAATCTGAATGATACTTTGGTCAACTTGTTTAAGGGTCCAACTAATATTTGCGGCGTGTAATTTTTATAACTATATTTCTAAAAGTATTGCAGCTTGCTGCTGTTCAGAGTTGTTCCCAAATTTTGTGTTATGAGAAATGTAGTTTAAGATCTCTGAAAGCATTATTTATAGAGATAGCTAATTTACTAAACACAATTAGTATAATGTTGTAAAAACATTGTCTTTGTTGTAGCAGTGGTTTTCTGCTAGTTATTGAATTGCTTGCCATATACTAGTGATGGAGTATCTCAGAAAAGGTTCTTTCTTCAACAGAAAGCAGGCTAATTCACTATCTGTGCTCTAAAAAGCAAGGAAAAGATTTTCATAATGTTTTAGAGATATGGTGAAATAATGGATTTTTGTTTTTAGGGGGCTGTGTGGACAATGAAATTTTCACACTGCGGTCGTTTACTTGCAACAGCTGGTCAAGATAATGTTGTACGAATATGGGTTTTAAAAAATGCTTGGGACTACTTCAACAACATGAGAATGAAATACAACACTGAAGGTAATCTTTTCCTGAAATGTGACCTGTTTGTTTGCATTATTGAGCTGCTGGCAAAACTGCTTAGTGAGGAGGGGGAGGGGGGGGGGGGTCCTCTCTGAAATGATGGTCTTCACATGCATTTGTCCTCTATTCGCTCGATGATAGCAAGTTGGTAGTCAATGGAGAATGAATTATCAGGGTTCTATATCTGGTGGAATTACCTAATATTGACTGTCAACAGCCCTTCAAAAGTCTTGATGTTGGCAGTCACTTTGTATTTTAGAAAGAAACAACTTGCATTTATATAGGGCCTTTGTGACCTCGGGACTCCAGATACTTCATGGCCAATGAACTACCTTTTGAAATGTAGTCACTGTTGTAATGTAGGGAAATACGCCAGCAAGTTTGTCCAGTAAGATCCCATAAACAGCAACGATAAATGACCAGATATTTTGTAATTGGAAAAGTCTGCTTCCTAATCTTGTTAGCTATGAAAGATGATCCTTGGAGAAAAGTTGTTATATTAATACCTGTCAGACAGTATTTAGTTTTGGAAAAGGGACATTGAATTTGTTTCCAGTCAACTCTTTGTGACTGCTGACTTGACAAAGGTACTTTTTTGTCTGTACTGGGAATTTTGAAGCCAGCTGATTTAGAACACCGAACCTGTAAGGTTTGCATTTTATAGCAAACTCAGTTCAGTGACTCTGATCCCACATAGTAGGCAAAGAAAGCAGAGGGGAAGCCTTTGTGCTGGAGTGCACATTATCTGGGACTGTAGGGGAGGGGGAATCTAGTTTTTAGCTATCAATTTGGGGAAAAAATCAACTTTTTCAGTGACCACTCAGGCCAAGTTGATTTTCATTTGGTTCAGATGGATCTTGGGCATTATGGCGTTCATGTGGACTCATTGCGTTATAGCTGCAGTATATCAAAAGAATTGCAGATTTAGTGGGAAAAAGAATTATGACTTTGTATGGTTTACTAGTCTCTTTTGAAGCTGCTGAAGTGATAAACTAGCATTTTGTTCTTCAGCTACTGCCTGGTAACAATATTTTAACTTCATTAAGGTCGTGTGTCACCATCCCCTTCACAAGAAAGCTTGAGTTCTTCAAAATCTGACACTGACACGGTACGTATACAGATAGAAATTGTACATAGTTCAGGCAAAATGAACAGTGGGGGTGAAGTTGGTCTTCGGTAGCACAAAATAGGCAATAACAGATTGGTACATCCTGCATGATTTTCTTTTCCACTGACTTCAGTCAATAAAATCAGGCAGAGTATAAAACTGGCAGTCGATTTGCGATCGCTCATTTTACATAATCGCCAAAGACCAGTTTCACCCCCATTTTGTAACCAACAATAATTCTGAAATCATGGAAATAAACTAACTTGGAGCTGCATTATTCTACCCAGCTCTAGTAGAACGTTGCCAATTTAAGGAAAGCCATGCCATTATGCGCTTACCTATTGTAGCATGGCTAATTTAAAGAGTAGAGAGGGAGCAGCTGTATGATTCTACCGAGCTGCAGTCGCCAGGTTTTTTTGGTTAGTACAATGAGAGTTGCACTCCAGGCTCAATGCTGCATCTGTTAGTCCATCTACCTTGATATTAGAGAATTGATCTGTTAATTTTAATTTAAGTATTTTTTTAAAAACCTGCACAAAATTATCCACTATGAAATAATTTGTTTTACTTTTGGAACAGTGATTGATTATTGTGTAGGTAATGTAATTTTGTAAGTGAAAGTACAATTTTATGCTCTTGAATATTCTTCTTCGTTGGCCTCCTTATCTTGAGAGACAATGGGTAAGCGCCTGGAGGTGGTCAGTGGTGTGTGGAGCAGCGCCTGGAGTGGCTATAAAGGCCAATTCTCGAGTGACAGGCTCTTCCACAGGTGCTGCAGAAAAATTTGTTTGTCGGGGCTGTTACACAGTTGGCTCTCCCCTTGCGCTTTTGTCTTTTTTCCTGCCAACTGCTAAGTCTCTTCGATTACTTAATGTCCTTTTAAACCATTAAGTTAACAATCTTAATGTTGGGATATAGAAGAGTTTGCTTTTTAAAAGTCAGAAGCTTACATTTTCTTTGCTGTTTCTCAGGCATACAGTGGAACCGAAGAGTCTGATCCTGAAGACAAAAATGCACCATTTAGGCAACACCCATTTTGTAAATACAAGGGGCATACTGCTGATCTTCTGGACCTCTCATGGTCAAAGGTAGAAGAATATATATAATAAATGTTTGCATATAGCAGGTGTCCATGGGACAGTGAATCTTTTGTGTAGAATATCATCCAAGGCATCACTCTTTAAAAAAAAAGTTTATATTGTGACAACAGCTTGTATTATTATAGTGCCTATAAACTTAGAAAAAAAACCCACCCCAAAACACTTGAGAGGCATGAAGAAGAGATGGACACAAAGGCAAAAAAGGTATTGCGGGGGGTGACCAAAAGCTTGGTTGAAGATATAGATTTTAAGGAGGAGAGATGTGATGGAGTTGAGGGAATAAATTTGAGAGAATTGGGGCTTTAAGTGGCTGAAGGTATAAAGGCTAATAGTGGGGTGAAGGGAGGGGAATGAGAATGTACAAAGGGTGGAGTAAGAGAAGTGGAGGGTTTGTAGGGCTAGGGAAAGTTCTAAGAGATGAGTCGTGAAATCCTGAAAGGATTAAACACAAGGTGGTGAATTTTAAACAGGGGACCTTGGAGAGAAGCTTGGTCAGTTAAGACAAGGTGCAGGATACCATACAGGCAGCAAAGACGTGGATGAGCTGAAATTTATAGAGAATGGGCTTCTGGGGGCCCAACCAGGGGGAAATTGGAATAGTTGAATCTGGAGAAAATAAAGAAATGAGTGAGGGTTTCAGCAGCAAGAATGGATGGAGGCAGCCAATGTTATAGAGGCCGAAGTAGCTCATCTTTATGATGGATGTGGGATTGGAAACCCATCTCCGGGCCGAATAGGATGGCAAGATTACAAACAGTCTGATTCAGCCTGAGACAGTGGTTTGTTAGGAGGATGGGATTGGTGGCGAATCTACAGAGTTGCTGGGAATGGCTGAAGATGGTGGCTTCACTCTTCCCAAGTTTGTGGTTCATCAAAGACTGGATGTCTGACGAGAAGTCCGACAACATGGAAACAGTAGAGAGAGGTGGTGAATAACTACATGTCTAGCTGGATGTCTTCAGCTTACATGTGGAAGCTGATCCCATGTCTAGGAAAAACCGATATGAGACAGCTTGTAGATGAGGAAAAAGAGGCCTTGATGGACTTTAGAGTTGTGCAGGGCATAACTGGAGATGCTCTGGCATCTTAGAACCAAGTGATGGCAGTCTCACTGAGCTGAACAATGGTGAAAAGGAGTTAGAGAAGGATGGTGTGGTTGAGCATGTCAAGGGCTACTGAGATGCTGAGGAGATATAATCGATCACAGTCAGAAAAGATGTCATTGACTTTGTTTAACAGTGTGGTGGGGTGGAAACTTAATTTGAGATATTCAAATGAGGACTTACAGGGTAGATGAGCATAGATTTGGGAGATGACAATACATTCAAAGGAGAGGAAATTAAGATAAGAGATGGGGTGGTTGTTAGTAAGGACATTAGCCGAAGGTGAGACTTTTGAGGAAGCGCGTGATGACTACAGTTCTGAAATGTCAGTGTTAACTAGCATTGGGTCCAAATTATCAGGTCAGTAAGAATGGGATCCAGGGGGTAAGAGGTAGGTTTTGTGGTTGAGAGAAAGTCAGCATGGGAATACGAGACAATCTAGGGAGACAAAACATGGGTCGGGAGGTTTGGCTTGGTGGGAAATGGGAAGCTGGAGAGGATCCTTGTTGACAAAGTGGACACCCATCTCACTTGCTGAAAGAATGGCGGGAACTGGGAGACGGGTTTAGAAGATAGTTGCTAGCCTTACTGATGGGCTCAAAAAAACCCTTATCTGTTAAATTAGCAATGCTTATTTGTTAAATGCCAGCAGGGAGAAATAAGTACCAATCAGGAACCAGCAATTCACTTTTAATATGGATTTCCTTGGAACCCTTTGTATGATAGACAATGCTAAATTCTCTGGAGGATTGGGATTTTAAAGGATGAGGAAGATCATAACACTTTTGGAAAGTATATTTTTTATTTGGATAAGAAAAGACAAGCTGACAGCTCAAATAGAAATTCATATGTATGACCTGAGAGCCATTACAGAGATGTGGCTACAAGGAAACCAAAGCTGGGACCTGAATATCCAAGCGTACGTGACATTCAGGAAGGACAGGAAGCTGGGAAAAAGTGGTGGGGTAGCTCTGTTAATTAAAGAGGGCGTTAGTACTGCAGTGAGAGATGACCTTAATTCTAAATGTCAAGACATGGAATCAGTTTGGGTGGAACTAAAACAGCAAAGGGCAGAAAACATTATTGGGAGTTGTTTATAGGCCACCAAACAGCAGTGGTAATGTAATTCACAGTATAAATCAGGAAATTAGAGGTGTGTGTAACAATGGAATACAGTAATGATGGGGGATTTCAATCTACATATAGACTGGGAAAACCTAATTAATACTAATGTTGTGGAGGACGAATTCTTGGAATGTATGCAAGAATTTTCATGAGCAGTATGTTGAGGAATCAACTAGGGAACAGGCCATTTTAGATCTAGTGTTCAATGAAAAAGGGCTGATTAATAATTTTGTTGTAAATGATCTATAGGAAAGAGTGACTATAATATGAGAGAATTTCGCATTAATTTTGAAAGTGATGTCAATCAGAAACTAGGGTCTTCAATCTAAGCAAAGGAAACTATGAAGGTATGAGGGGCAAATTGGCTGTGGTGGATTGGGAAACTATGTGAAAAAGCATGTGGTAGAGGCAATGGCTAACATTTAAAGAACTAATATGTAGTTTACAGAAACACATTCCTTCATGCACAAAAACCCAGCAAGGAAAGTGTTCCAACTGTGGCTAACAAAAGAAATCAAATATATATATATACGTATCCATTCATGGGATGTGGGCGTCGCTGGCTAGGCCAGCATTTATTACCCATCCCAAATTTCCCTTGAGAAGGTGGTGGTGAGCTACCTTCTTGAACTGCTGCAATCCATGGGAGGTAGGTACACCCACAGTGCTGTTAGGAAGGGAGTTCCAGGATTTTGACCCAGTGACAGTGAAGGAACGGTGATATAGTTCCAAGTCAGGATGGTGTGTGACTTGGAGGGGAACTTGCAGGTGGTGGTGCTCCCATGCATTTGATGTCCTTGTCCTTCTTGTTGGTAGAAGTTGCAGGTTTGGCAGGTGCTGTCGAAGGAACCTTGGTGTGTTGTTGCAGTGCATCATGTAGATGGTACACACTGCTGCCACTGTGCGTCGGTGGTGGAGGGAGTGAATGTTTGTGGATGGGGTACCAATCAAGCAGGCTGCTTTGTCCTGGATGGTGTCGAGTTTTTTGAGTATTGTTAGAGCTGCACCCATCCAGGCAAGTGGAGAGTATTCCGTCACACTCCTGACTTGTGCCTTGTAGATGGTGGACATGCTTTGGGGAGTCAGGAGGTGAGTTACCCACCACAGGATTCCTAGCCTCTGACCTGCTCTTGTAGCCACAGTATTGATATGGCTGCTCAAGTTCAGTTTCTGGTCAATGGTAGCCCCGAGGATGTTGTTAGTGGGGGACTTGGCGATGGTAATGCCATTGAATGTCAAGGGGGATGGTTAGATTCTCTCTTGTTTGAGATGGTCATTGCCTGGCACATGTGTGGCGCGAATGTTACTTGCCACTTATCAGCCCACGCCTGGATATTGTCTAGGTCTTGTTGCATTTCTGCATGGACTGCTTCAGTATCTGAGGAGTCGCAAATGGTGCTGAACATTGTGCAATCATCAGGGAACATCCCCACTTCTGACCTTATGATTGAAGGAAGGTCATTGATGAAGCAGCTGAAGATGGTTGGGCCTAGGACACTACTCTGAGGAATTCCTGCAGTGATGTCCTGGAGCTCAGATGATTGACCTCTTAAAAACCATAACCATCTTCCTTTGCACTAGGTATGACTCCAACCAGCGGAGAGTTTTCCCTCTGATTTCCATTGACTCCAGTTTTGCTAGGGCTCCTCGAAGCCATACTCGGTCAAATGCTGCCTTGATGTCAAGGGCAGTCACACTCACCTCACCTCTTGAGTGCAGCTCTTTTGTCCATGTTTGAACCAAGGCTGTAATGATGTCAGGAGCTGAGTGGCCCTGGCAGAACCCAAACTGAGCGTCACTGAGCAGATTATTGCTAAGCAAGTGCCGCTTGATGGCATTGTTGATGACACCTTCCATTGCTTTACTGATGATTGAGAGTAGGCTGATGGGGCAGTAATTGGCTGGGTTGGACTTATCCTGATTTTTGTGTACAGGACATACCTGGGCAATTTTCCACATTGCTGGGTAGATGTCCGTGTTTTATCTGTACTGGAACAGCTTGGCTAAGAGTACGACAAGTTCTGGAGCACATGCCTTTGCGATATCCAGTGCCTTCAGTCATTTCTTGATATCACGCGGAGTGAATCGAATTGGCTAATGTCTGGTACCTGTGTTGCTGTGGACTTCAGGAGGAGGCTGAGGTGGATCATCGACTCGGCACTTCTGGCTGAAGATTTTTGGAAATGCTTCAGCCTTATCTTTCGCACTGATTTGCTGGGCTCCCCCATCATTGAGGATGGGGATATTTGTGGAGCCACCTCCTCCAGTTAGTTGTTTTATTGTCCACTGACATTCATGGCTGAATGTGGCAGGACTGCAGAGCTTAGATCTGATCTGGTGGTTATGGGATCGTTTAGTTCTGTCTATCGCATGCTGTTATGCAGTTTGGCATGCAGGTTGTCCTGTGATGTAGCTATTAGATCAAAGGAAGAGGTGTATAAAGTTGCCAAACAAAAGCCTGAGGATTGGAAACATTTTAGAATCCTGCAGAGGAGGACCAAGAAAAAGATTAAGAATGGGAAAATAGAATATGAGAGTAAACTATCAAGAAACATAAAAATGGATTGTAAAAGCTTCTATAGGTATGTAAAAAGGAAAAGATTAACAAAAAGAAATGTGGGTCCATTATAATCGAAGTCTGGAGAATTTATAATGGGAAATAAGGAAATGGCACAGAAACTAAACAAATACTTTGTGTCTGTCTTCACGGAGGAAAATACTGAAAACCTCCCAGAAATAATGGCAAATCAAGGGACTAGTGTAAATGAGGAACTGCAAGATATTAATAGTTTAAAAAAAAAAGTACTAGAGAAATTAATGGGATTTAAAGTAGATAAATCCCCTGGACCTGATTATCTACATCACAGAGTGTTGAAAGGGGCGGCTGTCGAGATAGTAGATGCATTGGTGGTCAAAATTCTGTAGACTCTGGAATAGTTCCTGCAGATTGGAAGGTGGCAACTGTAACCCCAGTATTTAAGAAGGGAGGGAGAGAGAAAACGGGGAACTACAGATCCATTAGCCTAACATCAGTCGTAGGGAAAATGCTAGAATTTATAATAAAGGATCTGATAACAGGAGACTTAAAAAAAAATAAATAAATAATGGTAGGATTGGGCAAAGTCAACATGAACTTATGAAATGGCAATTACGTTTAACAAACCAGTTGGAGGTTTTGAGGATGTAAATAGTAGAATAGGTGACTGTGGTATATTTAGATTTTCAGAAGCTTTTGGTAAGATCCCACACAAGAGGTTAGTAAACAAAATTAGAGCACATAGAATTGGGGAGAATATACTGGCATGGATTGAGAACTGGTTAACGGACAGAAAGCAGCGTAGGAATAAATGGGTCATTTTCAGGTTCGCAGGCTGTGACTAGTGGCATACTGCAAGGATCAGTGCTTGGGCCCCAGCTATTCACAATCTATGGACATGGGGATTAAATTTAATGTTTCCAAGTTTGCAGGTGACTCAAAACTAGGTGGAAGTGTGAGTTGTGAGGAGGATACAAAGATGCTTCAAGGGGATTTGGAGAGGCTAAGCGAGTGGACAGAAATTTGGCAGGCGGAATACAATGTGGAGAATTGTCAGGTTATCCACTTTGGTAGGAAAAACAGAAATACAGAGTATTTCTTAAATGGTGTAAGGCTGGGAAGTGTTGAACTTCAGGGGGACTTGGTGTCCTTGTTCATGAGCCACTGAAAGTTAACATGCAGGTACAGCAAGCATTTAAGAAGGCAAATGGTATATTGGCCTTTAATACAAGAGGATTTGAGTCGAGTAAAGATGTCATACTACAATTATATAGAGCCTTGGTGAGACTACACCTGGAGTATTGTGTGCAGTTTTGGTCTCCTTACCTAAGGAAAGATGTACTTGCCATAGAGGAAGGTTCACCAAACTAATTTCTGGAATGGAGGGATTGTCTTATGAAGAAAGATTAAATAGACTGGGCCTTTATTCTCTGGAGTCTAGAAGAATGAGAGGTGATCTCATTCAAACATACAACATTCTTACAGGGCTCGACAGGGTAGATGCAGGAAGGATGTTTCCCCTGGCTGGGGAGTCTAGAACCAGGGAACACAGTCTCAGAATAAGGGGCAGGCTATTTAGAACTGAGATGAGGAGGAATTTCTTTACTCAGAGGGTGGTGAACCTTTGGAATTCTCTGCCTCAGAGGGCTGTGGCTGCTCCGTTGAGAATCTTCAAGACTGAGATTGATAGATTTCTATAAATAAATACATCAAGGGATACGGGGATAGTGCAGGAAAATAGTGTTGAAGTAGAAGATCAGCCATGATCTCATTGAATGGTGGAGTGGGCTTGAAGGGCTGAATGGCCTTCTCCTGCTCCTATTTCTTGGTTATGTTCTTTGTAAGTGCTTCAGTTGCTTTCCTCTCCTCTTACCTTGGTACCTAACTCTGTTTACTGATCCTTTTTGAAGTACAGAATCCTGATTCGATAAAGTAATAGGTGATCTTTTCCAGAATCTCTCGTGTGTTAGGTCCCTCTTTACGTTATATAACCAACTATTTAATCACTCATTTTACTGTCAACCTGGAAACGATTTTTAACATCTTTATGCTTTGAACCCCACAGAACTACTTTCTGCTGTCATCCTCGATGGACAAAACAGTTCGATTGTGGCACATATCGAGGAGGGAATGTCTTTGCTGCTTTCAGCATATAGATTTTGTTACTGCAATAGCTTTTCACCCAAGAGTAAGTTACTAATGCAAACTATTTGCTTTTATTATGAAAAGCCTTTTAAAAGACCAAGTAACAGTTAATTGAAGATGTTGGCAGTTAAGAACATAAGAATAGGAGCAGGAGTAGATCATATGGCCCCTAGAGTCTACTCTGTCATTCAATACAATCATGGCTGATCCTATGCTTCAACTTCACTTTCCCACATGTTTCCCATATCCCTTGATTTCCCAAGACCAAAAATCTGTCTCCGCCTTTGGTGCATCCACAACCCTCTGGGGTAAAGAATTACAAAGATTTCTCTTCACTTCAGTCCTAAATTATCACCCCCCGGCCATGGGAAACAAGCTCTTTTATCGACCCTCTCAAGCCCCTTCAGAATCTTGTACATTTTAATGAGATCACCTTTCATTCTTAACTCCTGAGAGTATAGGCTCAATTTACTCAGCCTGTCATCACAAAGTATCCCTCCCATCGCAGGACACCCATCTAGTAAACCTCCGTTGCACGACCTCCAAGGCAAGTATAACCTTCCTTTGATATGGAGACTATAACTCCGCGCAATGCTCCAGGTGTGTCTCACCAAAGCCCTATACAACTGTAACAAGACTTCCATATTCTTGTACTCGAATCCCCTTGCAATAAAGGCCAACATTTGCCTTCCTAATTGCTTGTTGTACCTGCATGCTAACTTTGTGTTCCTTGTAAGAGTACGCCAAAGTGTCACTGAACATAATTTCCAAGCTTCACACCTTTTAAAAATATTCTGCTTTTCTATTACTACCATAGTGAATAACCTCCTACTTCCCCACATTATACACTATCTGCCACTCACTTAATTTGTCTGTCGATTGTAGCCTCTCTGTCCTCCTCGCTGCTTACATTCCCACCTAGCCTTGTCATAGCTTAACCTAACTTGTCCCTGTTAACAAAGGTTCACTTTTATGACTACCTACAACTATGCCAAATAATTTTATTTGACAAGGTGAGTAAGGTTTTTGGGTTATGTTTCACTAAAATACGTATGTGCTGCAGGTTTCACATTTGTCCTTCAAAACCCAAGGCCAGCTAGGCCAGATGTTCCTCTACCCTAACTCTGCTGATTCAGCACACAGAAAAAGCATTGAACCTTTCCTATATGAACCACACCATTTAGTGGACATGCTCACTGCCTGAACAGGCTTTCTGAAATTTTTGCATGAATATAAGCACTTATTTTCAAAGAACTTGCATCAGTATAGCATCTTATGACATCTCGAGCATCTAGAAACATTTAACAAATAATTTACTTAATACGGTAGTTGCTACATATGCCAATTTGGTAGTAAGTTTGCATGCAGCAAAATCCCACAAACAGCAATTGAAAGGATGGCCAGTTTATTTTGGGGAGTTCTAGTTGAGGCAGGTGTAGGGATGGAAACTGAGAACTCCCTACTCCTCTTCAGAAAGTAGCATTGGGACAGACAGTCAAGTTCTTAGATTAACATCCATCTGTAAATCAGCACTCCCTATACTGCACTGGAGTGTCAGTCGACGTATGTAGTCGAATCCTGAAGTGCATTCTGATTCCACAAATACACCCAAAGTACAAACATGCTCAATTCTCCTTCATGCAAAGGGTTCCCTACAGACTCACTTATGCAAATCAGAGCTATAATTACACTGGAGTTTGTGCTTTTGTATTTGCTGACTTTATGCTTTGGTCAGGCCAGTGTGGTACAGTGACTTGTTTTCTCTGTGACTTGTTCAACTCACTTCACATTTAAGTTTCTGTTGCTGTGTGGGAGCAGAACTTGAACCCAGAATAAAATCAAGCCTTGCAATACCGATGAGATTGTTACATCCCCTCCTGTTTATGATTTGTTTTCTCCAGGACGATAGGTACTTCTTAAGTGGGTCGCTTGATGGGAAACTCCGTTTGTGGAACATTCCTGACAAGAAGGTCGCATTGTGGAACGAAATTGATGGACAAACAAAACTAATAACAGCAGCAAACTTCTGTCAAAATGGCAAATATGCAGTGATTGGCACCTATGATGGCAGATGCATCTTCTATGACACGGAGGTAATTCTAATTCGGTGGTTGAGAAGATTTAGCTTCGGTATTTGATGAAGTGTGTGCATTTTGTTATATTAACTGCGATGTGATTCTTGAGGGAAACTTGACTTTGCTATACTTTATATGCATTATAATTTTGAAAAGGCTATTCTTGTATAAATTCACAATTAGTTTCTGTTTTAATAAAATTGTTTAAAAGATGTAAGCAATCTAATCCTGGCTCTGTTTTTGAACCATTCCCTCCCCAGCATCTGAAGTACCACACACAGATACATGTCCGCTCCACTAGAGGGAGAAACAGAGTCGGGAGAAAAATCACAGGCATTGAGCCGTTACCTGGCGAAAATAAGGTGGGTACTTCTGTTGGAGAGCAAGGTGCAAAGATAACTTTGTGTTTCATTAACAGCGTATATCTTAACATTTTGAACTCTTGAATTTAGATCCTTGTGACCTCCAACGATTCAAGAATTCGCCTGTACGACCTTAGAGATTTGTCCATTTCTATGAAATATAAAGGCTATGTTAACAGCAGTAGTCAAATCAAAGCAAGTTTTAGGTAAGGATATGAATTTCTTCATGATGTAAACCTCACAGTACTACTTTCTGTTGCCACCTTTGGACAAAATAACCTGCTTGTTGCATCGATAACCATCACAGTTTTTCCAGAGTTAGTGTAAACTGTTAGTAAAACAAATTCACAAAGAAATTCCTACTTTTTTTTAAACAAAGTCTGCTCGTGCTGCACTCCAGAATTTAAATGAATGCTGGATTCTGTGGGACATGTGCAGATTTGAGGTCTGTTTTCTTGCTGGCTTTGGAAAACTTAATTTAGACAGAAAATCAGAGCTAGTAGATGGGGAATGTGACTGCTACCTCTGTTGAACAGATTGGACACAATGTTGATCGCACTCATTGCTCCTTCTATTGGATCTTAAGTGTGCACCTGAACTATTGGAACAACAGACAAGGTTTAATATCTCTTCTGAATGACAATACCTCCAGCAGTGCAGCATTCCCTCAATACTGCACTAGTGTGTCTAGTTCCACCAACTACTTCGACCTCTTTGCCATGGTCTGCTTCCACCACTGCTGAAACTTCCCTGCATGCATTTTTTGCCTCTTATCTCAATTGCTGTAGCGATCTCCTTACCAGCCTCCCATTTTCACCTTCCAAAAACTCTAACTAGTTCAAAATCCATAACCTAACCTACATCAAGTCCTTGCCTTTCATAAAAGCAAAATACTGCAGATGCTGGAAATCTGAAACAAAAACAAGAAATGCTGGAATCACTCAGCAGGTCTGGCAGCATCTGTGGAAAGAGAAGCAGAGTTAACGTTTCGGGTCAGTGACCCTTCTTCGGAACACCTTGCCTTTCATACCTGTCTTCTTTGATCTGCAGTGGCTCCCAATCTCTTAGCATCTCTGATTTTAAATTCTTGGCCTTATTTTCAAATTCCTCCATGGCCTTGTCCACCCCAAATCTACATAACCATTTGAAACCCGACACTCCTCCTCCTCCCCCACCCCCTCCCAAAAAAACATGGATTCTTCATTCTTCTTGACTTTAGCCTATTGGACATTCCTCCCTCCCTTTGCCCCTCATTGAATGCTGTGCTTTCAGTTGCATATGTCTCACTTTCTATAATTTTCTACTGAAGCCACTTCACCATAATCTCTTCCTTGAAGACTCTCCTTTTCTAACCCACCTTTTGTGACCAAGATTTTAGTCACCCCTTCTAATCTTCCTTTCAGCCTGACATCAGTTATCTTCTTGCCTCTGTGACGTACTTTGGGATGTTTTTCTATATTAAAGGCGTTCATTTAAGTGTATTTTGTTGGTTATTTTCAATGCTCTAGTCCTGAATTGAGATTCTGACATATGTTTCCAAAGCAAGTACTGGTAACTTAGTCAAGCTTTCACGCTATTTGTTGGAGAATAGTGTGTTGATGGGAGAAGGAGTTAGGAAAGGACAAAATATTTTTGTATAAACTGGAGGTAAATTTTCTTGCGTTAAATCTGCCTTGATACTTGACAATTTACTGATTGCCTAGATGCATGCTTTGGACCAGATCTACCAATTGGTGCTTTCAGTGCTCCCATTTTGTCAGGTGAATAGAATAATATCGCAATTCAAGCTTTCCTACTACATGACACTGTTTGAAAACTGCATCTAAGAATGTCACAGAATTGTTACAGCACAGAAAGAGGCAATTCGGCCCATTGTGTCTGCAACAGCTCTCTGAATGAGCAATTCACTTAGTGCCATTCCCCCGCCTTCTCCCCGTAACACTGCACATTCTTCCTTTTTAGATAACCAGCTAATTCCCTTTTGAATGCCTTGATTGAACTTGCCTCCACCACACACTCTGCCCGCGCATTCCGGATCCTGACCACTCACTGCCCTCAGTTCTTTTGCCATTCACTTAAAATTGGTGTCCTCTCATTCTTGATTCTTTCATGATTGGGAACAGTTTCTCCCTATTTACTCTGTCCAGACCCCTCATGATTTTGAATACCTCTATCAGATCTCCTCTCAGTCTTCTGTAAGAAAAACAGTCTCAACTTAGAGTCATAGAGTCGTACAGCATAGAATCAGGCCCACCGTGTCCATGCCGACCATAATGCCTATCTATACTAATCCCACCTGCCTGCAATAATTCCATATCCCTCTATGCCTTGCTCATTCAAGTACCTGCCCAGATGCCTCTTAAATGTTGCTACTGTTCCTGCCTCCACCACCTCCTCAGGCAGCTCATTACCCCACTATTCTTTGTGTGCAAAATTTATTCCTTTGATCCCCTTAACCCTCCTCCCCCTCACCTTAAATCTATGCTCTCTAGTTTTAGTCACCCCTACCATGGGAAACAGACTCTGGCTATCTACCCTATCTATGTCTCTCATAATTTTATATACCTCTATCATGTCCCCTCTCAGCCTCCTTCGCTCCAGGGAAAACAGACCCAGCCTATCCAATCTCTCTTTATAACTCAAGCCCTCCAAACCAGGCAACATCCTTGTGAATCCTTTCTGCACCCTCTCTAGCTTAATCACATCTTTCCTGCAGTGCGGCGACCAGAACTGCACACAGTATTCCAAATGCGGCTTAACCAACGTTATGTACAACTGTAACATGACGTCCCAACTCTTGTACTCAGTGCCTCGGCCGATGAAGGCAAGCATGCCATACGCCTTCTTCACCACCCTGTCTACCTGTGTTGCCACCTTCAGGGAATTATGTACTTGCACCCCAAGGTCTGTCTGCTCAAGAACACTCCCCAGGGCCCTGCCATTCACTGTCTATGTCCTGCCCTGGTTTAACTTCCCAAAATGCATCACTTCGCACTTGTCTGTGTTAAATTCCATTTGCCAATCCCTTGCCCACTTTCCCAGTTTATCTATATCCTGTTGTAACCTTAGACAACCTTCTTCACTGTCCAGTACACCACCAATTCTGGTGTCATCTGCAAACTTGCTAATCATGCCCCCTACATTCACTTCCCCAAGTCATTAATATATATGACAAATAACAGAGGGCCCAGCACTGATCCCTGTGGCACACCACTGGTCATCGGCCTCCAATCTGCAAAACAACCCTCCACTACCACCCTCTACCTCCCATCACCAAGCCAATTTTGTATCCAATTTGCTAGCTCACCCTGGATCCCATGTGTTCGAACCTTCTGGACCAGCCTACCATGCGGGACCTTGTTAAAGGCCTTGCTAAAGTCCATGTAGACAACGTCCATCGCTTTGCCCTTGTCAATCCTCTTGGTCACCTCCTCGAAAAACTCAATCAAATTCGTGAGACCTGATTTCCCACGCACAAAGCCATGCTGACTATCCCTAATCGGACCATGCCTTTCCAAATGCATATAAATCCTGTCTCTCAGAATCCCTTCTAATAACTTTCCCACCACTGATGTAAGGCTCACTGGCCTGTAGTTCCCTAGCTTATCCCTGCTGCCCTTCTTAAATAAAGGCACAACATTAGCTATCCTCCAGTCATCCAGTACCTCACGCGCGGCTAACGATGATACAGAAATCTCTGCCAGGGCCCCAGCAATCTCCTCCCTTGCTTCCCATAGCATCCTAGGATACGCTTGGTTATAAACCTTTAGCGATAGGTGTTGGGTACTAATTCATATGCCCCAAGGATAACGTTTTTGGTCAGTTCATAATTTGATGAACTCTCATCTGGCAACAGGGAATAAACCTCATGGGCTTTCTCAGTTAGCTTGCTTTGTAATAAAAGAGGCCAGGTCTCAGCTGGACATTTTAGCTGCCTTGCCAATTTCTCAAAGGACACAAAAAAAATTCTTCTACATCCTCCTCATTGAATTATGGAATTAATTGAGTTAGTTTTAACAATTTTGTACCCAGCCCTGAATTATGCTCCTCCATATTGGCCATCCTTTCACTGGGGTTACTCTTTCGCCCCCTAGTTAACTCAAGCTGCTTCAACTCTCTGTCTTGGCATTCCTTCCGGAATATTCTTTCTCTCTCCCTCTCCTCAAATTCAAGTTTCCTCTGTTCCAATTGTATTCTCTAAACTGTCTTCGTAAATGAAATTCCTCATCTCTGGAAACATTCTTGTGAATCTTTTCTGCACTCTCTCTAATGCCTTCACATCTTTCCTGAAGTGAGGTGCCCAGAACTGTATGCCACAGTCCAGTTGAGGGTCAAGCAGTGTTTTATGCAAGTTTAACATAACCTCCTTGCTCTTGTACTCTGTCCCCCTTTTAATAAAGCCTGGAATACTATATGCTTTATGAACTGCTCTCTCAACCTGTCCTGCCACCTTCAAGCACATATACACCCTGGTCCCTCTGCTCCTGCACCCACTTTGGAGTTGTATCCTTTATTGTATATTATCTTTATGTTCTTCCTACCAAAATGAATCACTTCACACTTCTCTGCATTGAACTTCATCTGCCACTTATCTGCCCATTCCACAAACTTTTTTATGTCCTTTTTAAAGTTCTATACTATCTTCCTCACAGTTCACAATGCTTCCAAGTTTCATATCATCGTAGATTTTGAAATTTTGCCCTGTACACCAAGGTCATGAATATATATCAGGTAGAACAAGGGTCCCAACACTGACCCCTGGGGAACTCCACTACAAACCTTCCACCAGCCTGCAAAAACATCTGTTAACCACTACACTCAGTTTCTTGTCACTCTGCCAATTCCTTATCCATGTTGCTGCTGTCCCTTTTATTCCATGAACTATAACTTTGCTCACAAGACTGTTGTGTGGCACGATATCAAATGCCTTTTGGAAGTCCATGTACTCTACATCAACAGCATTGCCCTCATCAAACCACTCTGTTACCTCGTCAGAAAAACTCCAGCAAATTAGTTAAAAACTATTTCCCTTAACAAATCTGTGCTAGCTTTCCTTAATTAACCATTTGTCTAAGTGACTTAATTTTGTCCTGATTTGTTGTTTCTAGAAGTTTCCCCATCATCGAAGTTAAACTGACTGGCCTGTACTTGCTGGGCTTATCTTTACAACCTTTTTTGAACAAGGGTGTAATGTTTGCAATTCTCCTTTCCTCTGGCACCACCCCTGGAGTGTAAGAAAGACTGGAAAATTATGGCCAGTGCCTCCGCAATTTTTCGCTCACTTCCCTCCATATCCTTGGATGCACCTCATCCGGTTCTGGTGTTTTATCAACTTTAAGTACAGCTAGCGTGTCCAATACCACCACCTTATCCATTTTAAATCCTTCTCACATATTGACTACCTCCTCTTACACAGTGACCTGGGTAGCATCTTTTTCCTTGGTAAAAGCAGGTGCAAAGTATTTATTTAATACCTCAGCTATGCCTTCTGCCTCCATGCGCAAATCCCCTTTTTGGTCCCCAGTAGGCCCCACTCCTCCTTTTACCGCCCTTTTACTATTTATATGCCTATAGAAGACTTTTGGATTCTCTTTTATGTTAGCTACCAGTCTCTCTTCCTACTCTTGCTCTGCTCTTATTTGCTTTTTCACTTCCCCTCTGAAACTTCTATATTCTGTCTGCTTTGTCACTGTATTATCCACCTGACATCTTTCATAAGCACATTTCTTCTTCTTAATCTCTATCTCTTTCGACATCCAAAAAGCTCTGGATTTATTTGCCCAACCCTTCCCTGTCATGAGAATATACCTTGACTGTGCCCACATTGTCTCCTCTTTTGAAGGAAGCCTGTTGTTCAGGTACTGTTTTTCCTGCCAACCATTGATTCCAATTTACCTGGCCAGATCTATTCTTACCCCATTGAAGTTGGCTTTCCCCTAGTTAATTATTCTTACTGTAGATTGTTCTTTGTCCTTTTCCATAGCCAACCTAAACCTTACGATACAATGATCACTGTCCCCTAAATGTTCCCCTACTGACACTTGATCCACTTGGCCCACTTCATTCAGAAGAACCAGGCCTCCTTTCTCATATAATAAAAGCAAAATACTGCGGATGCTGGAAATCTGAAATAAAAACAAGAAATGCTGGAAATACTCAGCTGAGTATTTCCAGCATTTCTTGTTTTTATATTAGTGCCTCCTTTCTCGTTGGACTGAAAGCATACTGCTGTTGAAAATTTTCCTGAACACACTCTAGGAGCTCTTGCCCCTCTCTGACCTTTACATTACTCCTATCCCAGTTTATGTTTGGATAATTTAAGTCCCCCATTATAACTACCCTATAATTTTTGCACCTCTCAGTAATTTCCTTGCAAATTTGTTCTTCATCTTTCCCACTAGTTGGTGGCCTGTAGACTACACCGAGCAATGTAATTACACATTTTTTTTGTTCCTTAGCTTCAGCCAAATAGATTCTGCCCTTGACTCTTTTGGGACATCCTCTGTCTCCAGCACTGCAATGCTCTCCTTAATCATGGGAGGCACCAACCCCACCACCACCCCGGCTTTCATAGAGTCATACAGCACAGAAGCAGGCCCTTCGGCCCATCATGTCTGTGCCAGCAATCAAGCACCTACCTATTCTAATCCCATTTTCCAGCACTTGGCCCGTAGCCTTGTATGCTATGGCATTTCAAGTGCTCATCTAAATAATTCTTAAATGTTGTGATAGTTCCTGCCTCTACCACCTCTTCAGGCAGTGCATTCCAGATTCCAACCACGCTCTGGGCGAAAAGAAAAATTCCTCTAATCCCCTCTGAACCTCCTGTCCCTTACCTTAAATCTATGCACCCTGGTTATTGATCCCTCCGCTAAAGGAAAAAGTTTCTTCCTATCTAATCTATCAATGTCCCTCATAATTTTGTATACCTCAATCATGTCCCCCCTCAGCCTTCTCTGCTACAAGGAAACCAACCCTAGCCTTTTCAGTCTCTCTTCATAGCTGAAACACTCCAGCCCAGGCAACATCCTGGTGAATCTCCTTTGCGCCGTCTCCAGTGCAATCACATCCTTCTTGTAGTGTGACGCCCGGAACTATACACATACACAGTACTCCAGCTGTGGCCTAACTAGCATTTTATACAGCTCCATCATAACCTCCCTAGTCTATGCCTTGGCTAAAAAGGCAAGTATCCCATATGCCTTCCTAACCGCCTTATCTACCTGTGCTGCTGCCTTCAGTGATCTATGGACAAGTACACCAAGGTCCCTCTGACCCTCTGTACTTCCTAGGGTCCTACCATCCATTGCACATTCCCTTACCTTGTTAGTCCTCCCAAAATGCATCACCTCACACTTCTCAGGATTAAATTCCATTTGCCACTGCTCCGCCCATCTTACCAGCCCATCTATATCGTCCTGTAATCTAAGGCTTTCCTCCTCACTGTTTACGACACCACCAATTTTTGTGTCATCTGCGAACTTACTGATCATACCTCCTATATTCACATCTAAGTCATTAATGTACACTTTCAACAGCAAGGGTCCCAGCACCGATCCCTGCGGTACACCACTGGTCACAGGCTTCCACTCGCAGAAACAACCCTTGACCATCACCCTGTGCCTCCTGCCACTAAGCCAATTTTGGATCCAATTTGCCAAATTACCCTGGATCCTATGGGCTCTTACCACCTTAACCAATCTCCCATGTGGGACCTTATCAAAAGCATTACTGAAGTCCATGTAGACTACATCAACTGTTTTACCCTCATCTACACACCTAGTCCCCTCCTTGAAAAATTCAATCAAGTTAGTTAGACACGATCTCCCCCTGACAAAGCCATGCTGACTATCCCTGCCTCTCCAAGTGAGATTAATCCTGTCCCTCAGAATTTTTTCCAATAGTTTCCCAAGCACTGATGTTAGACTCACCGGCCTGTAATTACCTGGTTTATCCTTGCTACCTTTCTTGAATAATGGTACCACATTCGCTCCAGTCCTCTGGTACCTCTCCTGTGGCCAGAGAGGATTTGAAAATTTGTGTCAGAGCCTCTGCTGTCTCCTCCCTGGCCTCACATAACAGCCTGGGATACATCTCATCTGGGCGTGGGGACTTATCCACTTTCAAGCCCGCTAAAACAGCTAATACTTCCTCCCTTTCAATACTAACATGCTCAAGTATATCAAAATCCCCCTCCCTGATCTCTGCACCTACATCGTCCTTTTCCATAGTGAACACAGATGAAAAGTAATCATTTAAAACCTCACGTATATCCTCCGGCTCCACACACACATTGCCACTTTGGTTCCTAATGGGCCCTACTCTTTCCCTGGTTATCCTCTTGCCCTTAATATACTTCTAAAATGCCTTAGGATTTTCCTTTATCTTACCTGCCAGTGTTTTGTCATGTCCCCTCTTCGCTCTCCTAACTAGTTTCTTAACTACCCCCCTACACTTTCTATACTCCTCTCGGGCCTCTGCTGTTTTCAGCGCTCTGAATCTGCCATAAGCCTCATTTTTTTTCATGATGCAATCCTCTATATCCCTTGACATCCAGGGTTCCCTGGACTTGTTGGTCCTACCCTTCACCTTAATGGGTACATGTTGGCTCTGAACTCTCACTATTTCCTCTTTGACTCCCACTGGTCTGATGCAGACTTTCCTGCAAGTAGCTGCTCCCAGTCCACTTTGGCCAGATCCTGTTTTACCATACTGAAATCGGCCTTTCCCCAATTCAGTACCTTTATTTCCGGTCTGTCTTTGTCCTTTTCCGTAACTACCTTAAATCTTCCAGAGTTATCGTCACTATCCCTGAAATGCTCCCCCACTGCCACTTCTGCCACTTGTCCAGCTTCATTCCCTAGGATTAGGTCCATTACTGCCCCTTCTCTTGTTGGACTTTCTACGTACTGGCTCAAAAAGCTCTCCTGTATGCATTTTAAGAATTCTGTCTCCTTTAAGCCTTTTGCACTAAGACTATCCCAGTTGATATTAGGGAAGTTGAAATCCCCTACTATTATTACCCTATTATTTTTACACCGCTCTGAGATTTGCCTACATATCTGCTCCTCTATCTCTCCGTGACTGTTTGGAGGCCTTTCCTATTTTTCCTAAACACCTTGTATCCAGGAATATTTAATACCCAGCCCTGCTCTCCTTTGAGCCAGGTCCCTGTTATAGCCACAACATCATATTTCGATATGTCAATCTGTGCCTATAATTCACCAGTGTTATTTTCCACACTCTGTGCATTCACATACAGGCACAGTAATCTTGATTCAAACTTCATTACTTTCTCCCTTACTCTGACCCCACCTAATAACTTATTCCATACTCTAGTGCTATTTATCTCTCCCAGTATTAGGTGCACCTTGGTATTCCTCTTTGATATTAGTTCCTGGTCCCCACACCCCTGCCAAGTTAGTTTAAACCCTCCCCAATAGCACTAGTAAATTGCCCCGTAAGGAACTCAGTCCCAGCTCTATTTCAGTGCGACCCATATGGCCTGTTATAGATCCCATCTCCCCCAGAGCCGGTCCCAATGTCCTAATAATCAAAAGCCCTCCCTCCTGCACTATCTTTCCAGCCACAAATTCATCTGCTTTATCCTCCTATTTCTATACTCACTTGCACGTGGTAGTGGGAGTAATCTGGAGATTATTTTGAGGTCCTGCTTGCTAATTTCCTACCTAACTCCTGACTGCAGGACCACATCCCTCTTTCTGCCTATGTCGTTCATACCAATGTGGACCACGACTGTTGGCTGTTCAGCCTCCCCCGCTCAGGTGACATCCTTGACCCTGGCATCAGGGAGGCAATACCCCATCCTGGATTCGTGTTTGCGGCTACAGAAACACTTGTCTATTCCCCTAACTATTCTCTGGATCTCTGCGTACTTTCTTCATACCAGACTGTAGTCTAGCAAATAAACTTTCATTGTAGGCCTGAAAAGAGCAGCCAATCTGCCCTTTTTTACATAAACATTTTTATGGCATTTTTATAGCTGATAATGGGCCTTATGCACTGAATGGTGTTGACTTTCATTTGGCAAAGACTTTGAAGCACTGATTGTATCTGAGATGTTATGAGGAGGGTGGGATTCCCATGTGGGTTTGCTTCTCCCTCTGGTGCTTCTGTTTCTAGTTCAGTTGCTCGCCTATGTGACAGATGGGCCTGTGGTGCCTGGAAATCAAGAACAACCCACTGACAGATGGAGATGGTGGAGTTGTGAGCAGCACAACTGCAGGTGAAATTCTGCATAAGATCTAGTGGTCTTCCTTGAACTGCCAATATTACCCTTGTGTGCACTGTGCTGATTAAACTGAAGCGAAGCTGAAAGGTAAATGGATATTACCTTTGGTGACCAGAAATCATTCAACCTGATCTGCATGATTCACACTTGCATTTAATGCTGCCTTGTTGACATGATTTTTAATTATTCCTCCAACCTCTCTAACATATGTATTTTAATCTTTTTACATGCTTAGTGATTTTTGTTTTTTAGTCATGACTACACTTACATAATAAGTGGATCTGAAGATCGATACTTTTATATTTGGAGCACTTACCATGATGTCAGCAAGTTTACTTCAGTGCGAAGAGATCGCAATGACTTTTGGGAAGGGATTAAAGGTAACGCAAGCTGATAAAACTGTAATCTCTTAAAGATGCATCACACTAAACTGATTTGAATTTCTCCATAAGGCTTTTAAGTGTTAGTCTCTTATTTTCTAAAGAGGTGAATCCTTTTTAAAGATCACTTAGATAAAGCAGGGGATTTAAGGAAAACTATTTTTAAAAAATTCTCGTCGATAATTGAAACCTGTGTCAATGGATCAGCTCAAACTTTCAAAGTCAAGTGATTGCAAAGAATTATGCTTATCTTTTTGATCTGTTTCATTTGGTTAAAGTAACTTTCATTTTAAGTAATAATTAGCAATGACATTGAGGGTCCTGTCTTGAAGGAACTCCTAAGCCTGACAGTGAGCGGAGGTGGATTAAAATTAGTGAAGAAAGTCATTAATCCAAGGCTGCCATATCAGCTGGGTATGTTAATCAGCTCCCTCATTCCAAGAGAGGGTCACCATACCTTTCAAATCAGTGGTTTGATATTAGCATCCCTTTCAAATAAAAAATACAGCAATGAAATAAGCAAAGAAGGCAGATATATATTGATCATTTATTGCTCAGTGTGAATGAGATGAAAATGAGTTAAAACCAGTGGATTTAGTTTTTCTCGGTTAATGTGCTGGTTGTGTATTTCTGAGGACGTTTTATAGGTTTGAGACCTCTGGATTTGTACCACATTTAGATTATAATACCCCTTTGGAACAAATATTTGTGATCTAACTGGGCTCCCTCGCTGTTTAATCTACATAATTTATCTAGCTGGGTAGATTGATGGGGAATCCTTCTAGGGTAGTCATATGGAAACTGCATTCTTGACCTTAACCTGGCAACCACAGACGATGGACCTGCAAAACTGTCTAGTCTTACTTAAATGGAGAACGACTGCAGAATTCTGAGGTGCAGAGGGATCTATGTGCTTGAGTCACAAAAAGTTAGTATCCAGGTACAGCAAGTAATAAAGAAGGCTAATGGAATGCTATTCTTTTTTTATTACAACAGGAATTGAAAATAAAAGTAAGGATGTTATGCTTCAGTTACAAATACTGTGTGCAGTTTTGGTCTCATTTAAGGAAGGATGTAAATGTGTTGGAGGCGGTTCAGAGGAGGTTTACTAGAATGATACCTGGAATGAGGGGGTTGTCTTATGAGGAAAGGTTGGACAGACGGGGCTTGTTTTCACTGGAGTTTAGAAGTGAGGGGAGACTTGATTGAAGTTTGAGATCCTGAACAGTCTTGACAAGATGGCTGTGGAGAGGATGTTTCCTCTTGTGGTGAGTCCAGAACTAGGTGGGGGGGCACTGCTTTAAAATTAGGCGTCCTTTTAGGACAGATGAGGAGAAATTTTCTCTGAGGATTGTGTGACTGTGGAACACTCTGCCTCAGAACGTGGTGGAGGCGGGGTCATTGAATATTTTTAAGGCGGTAGATGGGAGTTTGGAATTTGAGACACAAACAGATCAGCCCTGATCTTATTGAATGGCATAGTAAGCTTGAGGGGCTGAATGGCCTACTTCTCCTAATTCATATGTTCATATGTAGTCCTGCTGATGAAAATATTCCTGGAAAATCCCGTCCTGTGGATATTTCCTTCATTCCCTTGTGTGGGTGTCCTTAGTAGTTCCTGGCTAGCTATGGTGAGTCAAATGAAAGGAGTCGAAGACTTGGCTTGTTAACCAGGCCTGATTGTACACTTTCATTTGTAAGAATAGATCCCGCCAATGAGCTAATGTTTTGACCTTCACATGCCCTGCCTGGACAGATCAAGCACATGGGGAAAAACCCTACGCTCTGCCTTGCTCGGTGCAGTTTGTTGACTCTCCCTCCAGGTATTGGTGCTCAAGGATTTAACTCTTTTCTCATCAACTTAATGCATATTTCAATAATGTTGATGTATTATGCAACCTTGTTTCCTTTTGTTCAGAAAGATTGATTCTCTTTTCAGGAGGTTAGAAATGGTTTGAGGAGTGCTGCAATTACTGCAGTGCAGAATGAAATTATCTCACTTGTACTCAGTGACACCTTTGTTGGTGTCCCTGCTCACTGTTTCAGTCGCATTTTAGCTACCGCACTCTGCTGATGTCTCTAACTCTTCAGTCACACTGTTACCTCCTCTGCTGGTGTCTCCGTGTCACTCACTCTATTCACTCACACCTTTATCTCCTTTTGATGGGGTCTCTCTGTCACTCACTGTATTCAGTCACACCTTCATCTCTTCTCTGCACGTGTCTGCTATTGTATTCAGTCACACCTTTATCTCTCTGCTGGTATCTCTATCACTCACTGTACTCATTCACACCTTTATCTCCCTCTGAAGTCATGTGCTTCTCCAGGAACAGTGAATGCTGAAAACATCCTAGTACAATAACAATTCTTTTTTTTAACCTTAGAGACCAAGCTACTGTAATTTGTGTAACCATATTTTGAGCATTGCCAAATATGAAACCTTGCTCATACAGATAATGTGCCCTGCCAAATCTGTGCTTTGAATGCATGCTAATTCATTACATTAATTCAATACATTAATTCTGTAGTTAATTATAATCCGTTTTTCTGTTGTGTAGCACATAATGCTGTTGTCACGTCAGCAATTTTTGCACCAAATCCAAGTCTGATGCTGTCTGATGTCCCACAGGCAGAGAAAGCAGAGGGTGATGGCATGGGTGTTGATACAGATCATATACCTTCTGGTATGTTATCTATCTGTTTGATATGTATGCTGTAGATTGTTATAAACTAGTAAAGAGTGCACTCTTGTTTTATAAGTATCATTACCTATTTGGAGAATTTAGTATTGATGTCACTTTATACACACACTGAAGAAAATAGGAACATTTGAGTAATGCTGAAAAAAGAGTCAAGCTGTTGAAGCTTTTTGTCTTGCACTCATCAGGACAGACGCAAGAATGTCATATGTAGTGTAGCTAGAAGCTACGTATATTCATACATAGGGACCTGTCCTCTGCAGGCAAAAGGAACATGTCCAGGCATTGTGTCTGCCTTGAATTAAACAGTAACATGGAGGACAATAGTTCCCTGGTGCATTCTCCATGGCAATGCCTCAACCAGAGTTGACTTGCCAATGAATTAGTACCCTTTCCTCATGCAGTATAAATTCTTGCTCCCTTTGAAATTTGGCATTTGTAAGGAGACCTCATCTATATTTTAAGAACTTTTTCAGTTGTGCAGTGGTTTTAAAGTGGATGTGTTGCAGCTGTTGCATTCTTTTGAGATGTGCACATACTAAATACTGAGAGATCTGTCACTAATCTCTTCCATATCAGGTGCATTGAAAGCAGATATCACCGAAGTACTCTTGTCTGCAGATTTCACTGGAGCAATCAAAGTTTTCATCAGTAAAAAGAAGAACTGATTGCTTTCTGGCATTGTATTAAAACCAAATTCTGAGGTGGCACATTATAATCCATTGCAAACACCTTAGCTTTTAATTACCACTGGATTGAAGCAGAAATTGAAGTATTGCAATGGCCAACACTGTTATACACTTTATTTTGAACCTCAATAGTTAACATGGAATTTGTTTGGATATGAAGATCGGCTTTGTTGGCATGTGTTATTTAGTAGGAACCTGCAGAAATGATTGTAAGTATCCTTGTGTGGGACATAAAGGGCAGAAGACTTTCGTCCATTAAGTTCCTCTTTGTCCAAGTACATTATAGTAGTGTTTGCATATTGAAATTGTATGTCTGTGCAAGTTCTGGTCTGGGAATCAGTTATTAGATTTTCTGCTTCAAAGAATACAAATTTATTCAATAGATCATAGTCTGTCTTGTAAGGGAGCTGGTTAAAAATCACTGACTAAATTGTGCAAGTGTAACCAATAGTGAATGCTGTATAATGAAGTTCTGTTTAGTTGTGGCTGAACTGGTTTAACAAAGTACCACATGCATCTGTTCACTAGAATTAAGTCCATTTTAAAAGCTGATGCCAAGTCAAACTAATCACTGTGGGAAGTATAACTTCAATTCCATTTGCTGCAGCCGTGGAAGTGGGGAGGGGAGGCGGGGGGTGGTGATTGGTAAAAATGCTGTTGTGAAACTGAGTGCATTCTTTTAAGAGTGCAAGGATACTGATAATCCAGCCATATGCTTTCCTTCATTTTTTTAATGTTCAACTCCTGTGCTTTCCTTTTTTTCACTCAATGTATCATATTATGGATGTCAAATTTCCTTTTGTTTTCTCCAAATGTTATTTTACTAGAACTGGGTGGGATGAATCTTTGATCTTATTAAGACAATTTGATGTTCAAACAGTGTGTATATATAAAAAAAAAATCTTGAAATGGAATTTTTGTGGTAAATGGAGAAATTGTGTACTATTGCAACACAAGGCTCTCAAATAGGAAAGCCTGTGTAAATAAGACTATTCAGTACCAATGAAATAACATTTCTGGGTCTACAGTGCCAGAAAATGTTGTTGACGGTTATCAATGTCTGAAATAAGTGAAATATATAAATAAAGATTGCTTCAACAAATATTCTGGGCTCTTCAATTTTTTTAATGGCCACATCTGTCTGATGAGGAATAGAGTCTGGGTGCAATTGGCTTCCTCCTGAAACTCCGGCATCAAGTCTATATACAAACATACATATTAAACTTAATTGTGCAGAAGCTGCAGCAGAAACTGAAACACACCTGCTGTGTGTTGCGATTTTTCAGGTTCTTGAGAACTTCTTGCTGGGAAAGCATTGGCGTAGGCCCCAGGATGGTAAAGGAAAGCTGCTCTCGAGCAAAATAAAATTCAGCATCTCTACTGCTATGTTTGCCAAAATAGTGATCGTTCTGTTTCTTAATCCTGGAGTCACTTACATTCATGCTGTTGTAAAGGCATTTACTGCTTGCTGGGGCCCTTCTGCTTCATCCAGATGGCCATTATTCATCCGAGTATTGAAAGTGATGTCAATTGTTTATTTGGCTATAAGGGGTACTAAAGCTGATCCGGGCCATGGCCTCACTCCATGCCCTCATACACACTCTATCTAAGGCTTGTTATCTCTCCTTTTTCTTTTACCCTTCCTTGCACATGCTCAGCCTCCTTTGTGCGCTCTCCCCCTCTCACTTACATGCACTCTGCTTCCCTGTAAGACATATGCACACTTTTGCAATTGCTGGCTTGGGATTCTGATGCTACAGCTGAAATTAGCTAACTCTCATAAAACAGTAACAGCTTGCATGTATGTAGTGCCTTTAACATAGTAACATATCCAAAGGTGTTTCATAGGAGCAAAATCAAACAAAATATGACAGAGCCACAGGAGATATTGGGACAGGTGACCAAAAGCTTGAGGTAGATTTTAAGTACCATTTTAAAAGGGGAGAGAGATAGGTGGAGAGACTTGGGGAAGGAATTCCACAGTCTAGGGTCCAGGCAGCTGAAAGCATGGGTACCAATGGTGGAGCAATTAAAATGGGGAATGCTCAGGGAGGTCAGAATTAGAGGAGTGCAGAGATCTCTGGGTTGTAGGGCTGGAGATTTTTTTTGCTGAGCTCAAGTCTACAGAGGGTGCATGCTGGGAGGCCAACCAAGAGAGCATTAGAATAGTCAAGTCTAGAGCTAACAAAGTCATGAAATGAGGGTTTCAGCAGCAGATGAGCTGAAGTAGAACTGGAAATAAACAATGGTCGGGAGATAGAAGTAGGCAGTCTTGCTGATGGCTAGTTAATATATGATCATTAGCTCCTCATTGTCAAATAGGATGGCAAAGTTGTGAGCTGTTTGGTTCAGACAGTGATTGGGGGGAGGAAGGGATGGATTTGGTGACAGGGACCGAAGAAAATGGCTTCAGTTTTACCAATATTTAATTAGAGGAAATGGTTGCTCCTGCAGGATCGGAGATCAAGCAAGCAATGTGACAAATCAGGGTCATTGGAGGGGTAGAACTGGATTTCGTCAGCATACGTGTGGAATCTGATGCATTTTCGGGTAATGTTGCTGAGGGGCAGCATGTAGATGAGAAGTAGAAGGGGGGCAAGGATAGATACTTGAGGGACTCCAGAGATGGCTGTACTAAGTGGGAAGAGAAACCATTGCAGGTGATTCTATAGTTACGACTCGATAGATAAAAAGGAAACATATGATCTCGGAGCAGAAGTAGGCCATTCGGCCCCTCGAGCCTGCTTACCCATTTAATAAGGTCATGGCTGATCTGTTTGTGTCTCGAATTCCACACTCCTATCTACCCCCGAGAACCCTTGATTCCCTTGCCTGACAAGAATCTATCTACCTTTGCCTGAAAATATTCAATGACCCTGCCTCCATCACCACCTGAGGTAGCGAGTTCCAAAGGTACACAATCCTCAGAGAAAAAATTTCTTTTCATCTCTGTCCTAAAAGGGCAATCCCTAATTTTAAAACAGTGTTCCCTAGATCTGGACTCAGCCACAAGAGGAAACATCCTCTCCACATCCATCTTGTCAAGACTGTTCAGGATCTTATAAACTTCAATCAAGTCTCCTCTCAGTTTTGTAAACTCCAGTGAAAACAAGTCCAGCCTGTCCAACCTTTCCTCATAAGACAACCCGCTCATTCCAGGTATCATTCTAGTGAGGAAACAGGAAGTAAGTACAAAAGTGAATACAAAAAAATTGGAAGAAAAATAAAGGCTAATAGTAAAAGTACTCTGCAACCGTTTTCAAAATAAAGGAAGAGAATAAAATACCTCTCAATCTTATAGTTACAGAAGGGAAACTAAAAATAAATCAAGGAGGTACTGACTGAATTCAGTAATTCAGAAAAAAAAAAATGCCAATGGAGAAAATAATGAGGTTTATAAATCTCCAGGACCTGAAGGTTTCCATGCCAGGGTAATAAAAGAAGTGAGGAAATTGCAGAAACATTAGTTAAGTCTTTTGAAGCACTCTTGATTCTGGAATTGTGCTATTAGATTGGAAATTTGCTGATGTCACTCCATTACTTAAGGGTGGGACAGAAACACCAGGTAGCTACAGATGTCAGTTTAACACAGTTGTCGGGAAACATACTAGCATTTGTCATTAAGGATAGAGTGGCTCAGCATTTGAACACATGTACAAAAGGCTTTCAAAAAGGCTAATAGAATGTTGGCCTTTTTCTCAAGGGGACTGGAATACATAGGAGAGGAAGTTATGCCACATTTGTCTAGAGCCTTGGTTAGACCCCCGCTGGAGTATTGCATCTGTGCACCATATCTCAGGAAGGATATATTGGCAGTGCCCTGCAGATTCACTAGAATAATACTGAGGCTTAAAGCGTTACATTTTGAGGACAGGTTGCATAAACTTACACAAGATAGAAGGGGTGATCTGATTGAGGTGTTTAAAAAGTTTTTAGTATTTGATTAGGTAGATGCAGAGAATTTTTTTTTTTGGTTGGTGAATCAAGAACAAAGGGGTGTTAGAAAACTAGAGCAAGGCCATTCAGGAGTGAAATCAGGAAGCACTTCTTCACACAAAGGATGGTGGAAGTCTGGAACTCTTTCCCCTTGCCCTCCCAAAGGTTGTGATGCTGGGACAATTGGAGCTTTTAAGACTATCAATAGTTTTTGTTAAGTAAGGGTATATAGTGTTAAGACGGATAAATGGAGTTGAAGTACAGATCAGCCATGATCTAATTGAATGATGAAGCAGGCTCAAGGGGCTGAATGGCCTACTTGTGCTCCTAACGTTTTAAACAGTTCTATTCTCAAGTGACTAGAACAAAAAAAAAAATGGAAAGTAGTAAGATTACTGATCAAAGAGCCAATCATTAGACAAAGCTATAGCTTGGGTAAGAACTGAATCATGGCAGAAGCTGAAAATTCATAAACTTGTCAGTGATAGTATCAGTTTCACTAATTGCCCGAACAAGAAGCTTGACACCATCCAGGAAAAGGCAGTCCATTTGATTGGTACCTGATGCACTAGGAACATAGAAACAAGAATAGACCATTTAGCCCCTTGTGCCTGTCATTCAATGAGATTACAGTTGATCTGCGATCGAACCCCATATACCTGCCTTTTCCCCATATCCTTTGATATCTTTGGATAACAAAAACCTATCAATCTCTGTTTTAAAATTAACAATTAGAGTCATAGAGCACTGAAACAGGCCCTTCGGCCCACCGAGTCTGTGCCGACCATCAACCACCCATTTATACTAATCCTACCTTAATCCCATATTCCCTACCACATCCCCACCTTCCCTCAATTCTCCTACCTACACTAGGGGCAATTTACAATGGCTAATTTACCTATCAACCTGCATGTCTTTGGCTGTGGGAGGAAACCAGAACACCCGATGGAAACCCACACAGTCACAGGGAGAACTTGCAAACTCTGCACAGGCAGTACCCAGAACTGAATCCAGGTCACTGGAGCTGTGCAGCTGCAGTGCTAACCACTGCACCACTGTGCATCAATTTCTGTTTGCAGAAGAAAGTTCCAAACTTCTACCACCTTTTGCGTGAAAGAAGTGCTTCCTAATTTCACCCTGAAAGGTCTGGCTCTAATTTTTAGAATATGATCCCGAGTCCTAAACTCTCCAACCAGTGGAAATAGTTTCTCTCTGTCTGCCCTACCTGTTGCAAGATTTGGTCTGGGAATCACAGATTACTCAAAAAAGGGGGATGAGCTCGTAAGTGATTTTAAAACAGTTTATTAGTAAGCAGCAGTTTAAATGATGCATAAGCTAAATAGAAAAGACATACAACCTGTGACAGGTGAGGATGGTTTACCGGTCCTGAAGGATGAACAGATGGATGATGCAGAGTGAGTGCTGGTATCCATAGTTGGCAGCAGCAGTACCACGGCTCTCAGTCTTCTTGAGTTAACCAAAGTGTCATGCAGCTCTCCTCTTCCCTCCCAAGCGTCTGTTTACATACCTTCTAAAGGCTGGTGGATATCCCATGTCAATCACTTGTTCAATCCCATTTGCCCGATTACGAAGGGACAGGTACCCAAAGTAAACTCTTCCTCTTCCCATCACTCTGCTCCCGAAGTTACCTTCCAGCTTATCTTGTGTTTGGTACTTTTTTTTAAATAGAGATACAGCACTGAAACAGGCCCTTCAGCCCACCGAGTCTGTGCCGACCAACAACCACCCATTTATACTAACCCTACAGTAATTCCATATTCCCTACCACCTACCTACACTCGGGGTAATTTACAATGGCCAATTTACCTATCACCTGCAAGTCTTTGGCAGTGGAAGGAAACCGGAGCACCCGGCGAAAACCCACGTGGTCACAGGGAGAACTTGCAAACTCCACACAGGCAGTACCCAGAAATGAACCCGGTCCCTGGAGCTGTGAGGCTGCGGTGCTAACCACTGTGCCGCCCGTGCTATTGGTTAACTTTTAGAGAGGGTATGAGGCTCCATCTAATGCGCTTTAGGAATGCCCTGTTTCAGAGCTTATGCTGGAGTTATGTCCTTGGCAGAGATAACAGGCCTATGCTGTCCTGTGTCTTGTCAGCCTGGCCACCTGCTGTAGGTTCCTTCTTAATGAGAGAGAGATCTATTTCTATAATCAATTAATTTTTTAAAGGTATAAGGTTATTAGACAGCCGTTTCATACACTGTTCCCTTTAATATCTTGAAAACTTTGATCAAATCATCTCTTAACCTTCTAAATTCCAGGGAATGAAGTCAATGTGCCCTCTAAACAGTAGCAACCCAAAGGTTTTGTGCAGGCCCTGCACAAGTCAGCCCCTTTAAGTTATCGCAACTGTGCAAACAATTTAAAGGGTTCACATACTTGAACGAATTGACTGTGCACTACAAAATAAAAATAGAGGGTACATTGAATTCAACTCTAGCTTGTGTAATTTCTCCTTGTAATTTAATCATTGAAGTCCAGGTATGATTCAAGTATATCTATGCTACATTCCCTTCAAGGCCAATATTTTTGTGCAAAGCTATGGTGCCCAGAACTGCTCACAATACTCCAGGTGTGGTCTAACCGGGGCTTTGTATAGCTCTAGCGTAACTTCTACCCCTTGGTATTCTAGTCCTCTCCATATAAAGGACAGTATTCCATTAGCTTTTTTGATTATTTTCGTACCTGCTGGTGACAAGTCTCCCGAAGTCTCTTTGGACTTCCATTGTTTCTAGCTTTTCACCATTTAGAAATTAGCAATAACTTAGATATCCACTCCCTCCACTGCTGGTGCACTGTGGCTAGAGGGTACTATCTACAGGATGCACTGCAGCAACTTGTCAAGGCTTCTTTGGCAGCATTTTGCAATCTCCACCACCCAGAAGGACAAGGACAGCAAGCACATGAGAACAATATTACCTCCAAGTCACGGACTATCCAAACTTGGACATATGTTGCCATTGTTTCATCATTGTTGAGCGTAAATCCTGGAACATCCAACCTAACTGCACTGTCACCAACACGGGACTACAGGGGTTCAAGAAGAAGGCTCAGCAAAACCTTCTCATGGGCGACTAGGAATTCACCAATGACGCATCCTGAATTATTTTAAAAGTCGATGCCTAATCTATGATGTCAGGTGAATGTAAAAATGGGATCCCGTTGCATTTTTTCAAGAGTCGAGTTTTCTCCTGGTGTCATGATCGATATTTGTCCTTAAACCATCATTTGCAAAAAAGACCACCCATTCGATCACTATCTCATTAAAGTTTATAGGACCTTGCTGTGCGCACAATGACATTTCTCAACATTACAACAGTAGTAACTTTGGAAAATTCATTACGAGCTGTAAAGTGTTTCGGGATGTCTTGAATTAGTAATTCTTTTTTCTTTCACACCTTTCACTCTTACATTCAATTTTTTCTTCCACGAATACTTTCTATTTATGTATTGGTAGAATTTGATAGTCATCAACGTGACAACGTTTTTAAAGAGTAGGGATTTTGTGACCAGTCTTAAATTCATTACAAGAGGAAGGGTGAACAAAATTCGAAGGTTGGGAGATAGTGAGGTAAAAAAAAATGTAAATGGAGGATAAAGGAGTAAGATCAGGCTTAGCCTGTTTGTTATCGGTGTTTTTTAGCGTGACGATTGAATTTTAGGGTTATGGTTGGGATGAGATGTTGCTGAGCGTGGGACGTGGGTAGGTGTTAGCCACACACTGAGTTCCGAAGCAATGAGCCATCATGAGCCATCATATTATTGTTTCTGAAAATATACAATCCCACAATTTTCTGGCTTTATTCTACATTTTAACCACATGCAGGTTTTCTTCCGAAACACATCGCGAGAAAAAAATAACGTGGCCGACGTCTGCGCCCATGGAGAACGCAGCTACCCAGAAACACTTGCGGGGCAGAAAGGCCTCGATCTGCAGAGCGAGAGCCGATTCCCACAATGCGGCGGGGTGCGCGTGCGCAGCTGGGCTGTTCCACAAGGCATTATGGGAAGTGTAGGCCTGCCACAGACCAGGAGAGTGTCGGGTGAGAGCGGGGCTCGGGGTGGGGATGAGGGAAGCCTGGCTGGCGCTATCTCTGGGTCCGAGGCGATGGATCCGGTCTGACTCCAAGACTCAGCTCTGATGCTGGGGTGGGGTGCTTGTGACTTTATTCAGTCATGGGATGTGAGCGTGGCTGGCTAGGCCAGCATTTAGGAAGATAGGAACAGGAGGCCATTCAGCCCCTCGAGCCTGTCCCACCATTCAATGAGATCATGGCTGATCCATATACCTGCCTTTGGCCCATGCCCCTTAATATCTTTGCTTAACAACAATCTAGCTTAGGTTTAAAATTAACAACTGTTCTAGCTTCATCTGCTGTTTGTGGGAGAGAGTTCCAAACTTCTACCATCCTTTGCGTAAAGAAGTGCTTCTTAACATCTCTCCTGAACGGTGTAGTCCTAATTTATAGACTATGCCCCTTAGTTTTAGAATCTCCAACCAGTGGAAATAGTTTATCTTTATCTAGCCTGTCTTTTCCTGTTAATATCTTGAAGTTCATTTATTGTCCATCCCTAACTGCCCTTGAGCAGGTGGTGGTGAGCTGCCTTCTTGAACTGCTGCAGTCCATGTAAGGTAGGTACACCCACAGTGCTGTTAGGAAGGGAGTTCCTTCACTTTCGCTGGGTCAAAATCCTGGAACAGCGATATAGTTCCAAGTCAGGATGTTGTGTGACTTGGAGGAGAACTTGCAGGTGGTGCCCTTGTTCTTCTAGGTGGTAGAGGTTACGGCTTTGGACTTTGGATCAAAAGTGGTTCAATAGTTGTAAACATTTAAGATTGCCTTTGTTACCTCTAGACTGGACTATTCCAATGTAATCCTTGCTGACCTATCATCTTTTACCCTAAATCCAAAACTCTCACCAAGTCCCATTCACCCATTACCCCTGTGCTTGCTGAGCTACATTGTCCCTGGTTAAGCAATATCTTGATTTTTAAAAAACATTTGCGTCTTGTTTTCAAATCCCTCTATGACCTCACCCCCCCCCCCCCATCCCTACTTAAAGCTCACAACCCTCCAAGATTATCTGCAGTCTACCACTTCTAGTCTTTTGAGCATCCCTGATTTCTTTCACCAGTGGCAACCGTGCCTTAAGCTGTTCAGACCTGTGCAATTAAGGTAATTCATGATCTTACAAAATGCAGCAGAGAAAATCCTGTTGAGTAGCATTAAGTTCTTTTATAAAATTGCAAACCGTTTCAAATGCTCTGGAATTCCCTCCCTAAACCTCTCCACCTTTCCTTCTTTAATATGCTCCTTGACATCTTCCTCTTTGGCCAAGCTTTTGGTCACATGGCTTAATGTTTCTTTCTTTGGCTTAGTGTCAATTTTTGTCTGATTACATTCCTGTGAAGTGTCTTGTTAAAGGTGCTATATCAATGAAAATTGTTGTTAGGGTATAGTTAGCTGTATTAATAGGAACCATTGCCTGCCGGTATCAAACCATGCAGCATTGCACCAACGTATCCATTGTTGATATTGCTATCATATGAAAATTCAATAAATTAGTATAATTTAAGTCTGAAGATTTCCAACACAGCTTTCTCCTGAAAAGGAATCATGTCAGGATCACCCTGTGCAATCACCCCTGAAATCAACCAATTCAACTCAGACCGAGTTAAAACTGGGATTTTCCTGCTCCTTGTGTCTTAGCTATTTGCTGAATGTAGTAATTCGGCATGGGGGATAGATTCTGATCAAACGATTGTATGACTTGATCCTTGATTTTTTTTATTTGTTCATGGGATATGGGTGTCGCTGGCTAGGCCAGTATTTATTACCCATCCCAAATTGCCCTTGAGAAGTTGGTGGTGAGCTGCCTTCTTGAACCACTGCAGTCCTTGGGGTGTAGGTAAACTAACAGTGCTGTTAGGAAGGAAGTTCCAGGATTTTGACCCAGCGACAGTGAAGCAACAGCGATATAGTTCCAAGTCAGGATGGAGTGTGGCTTGGAGGGAAACTTGCAGGTGATGGTGTTCCCATGCATCTGCTGTCCTTGTCCTTCTAGGTGGTAGAGATTGTGGGTTTGGAAGGTGCTGTTGCAGGAGCCTTGATGAGTTGCTGCAGTGCATGTTGTAGATGGTACACACTGCTGCCACTGTGCGTCGGTGGTGAAGGGAGTGAATGTTGAACTTTGTCGCTGGGGTGTCAATCAAGTGGGCTGCTTTGTCCTGGATGGTGTCGAGCTTCTTGAGTATTGTTGGAGCTGCACCTATCCAGGCAAGTGGAAAGTATTCCATCACACTCCTGACTTGTGCCTTGTAGATGGTGGACAGGTTAGGGAGTCAGGAGGTGAGTTACTCTGCACAGGAATCCCAGCCTCTGGCCTGCTCTTGCAGCCACGGTATTTATGTGGCTACTTTAGTTCAGCTTCTGGTCAGTGATAACCCCTAGGATGTTGATAGTGGGGGATTCAGCAATGGTAATGCCATTGAACATCAAGGGGAGATAGTTCGATTCTTTCTTGTTTGAGATGGTCATTGCCTGGCACTTGTGTGGCACGAATGTTACTTGCCACTTATCAGCCCATGCTGGATGTTGTCCAGGTCTTGTCGCATCTGGAAGTGGGCTGCGTCAGTATCTGAGGAGTTGCAAATGGTGCTGAACATTAGCAAACATCCCCACTTCTGACCTTATGATGGAGGGAAGGTCATTGATGAAGCAGCTGAAGATGGTTGGGCCTAGGACACTACCCTGAGAAACTCCTGCAGTGATGTCCTGGGGCTGAGATGATTGACCTCCAACAACCACAACCATCTTCCTTTGTGCTAGGTATGACTCCAACCAGCGGAGAGTTTTCCCCCTGATTCCCATTAACTCCAGTTTTCCTAGGGCTCTTTCATGCCATACTCGGTCAAATCCTACCTATTTAAGGGCAGTTACTCTCTCCTCACCTCTGGAGCTCAGCTTTTTTGTCCATGTTTGGACCAAGGCTGTAATGAGGTCTGGGCCTGGTGGAACCCAAACTGAGCATCACTGAGCAGGTTATTGCAGAGCAAGTGCCGCTTGATGACACTGTCGACGACCCCTTCCATCACTTTGCTAATGATCGAGAGTAGATTTAAGGACGGTAATTGATCTGGTTCGTTTTGACCTGCTTTTTGTGTACACGACATACTTGGGCAATTTTCCACATTGCTAGGTAGATGCCAGTGTAGCGAATGCGGGGATGTTGTCCGGACCCATAGCCTTTGCAGTATATCGTGCCTTCAGCCGTTTCTTGATATCATGTGGAGTGAATCGGATTGGCTGAAGACTGGCATCTGTGATCCTGGGAACCTCAGCAGGAGGCAGAGATGGATCATCCACTCGGCACTTCTGGCTGAAGTTGGATGCAAATGCTTCAGCCTTGTCTTTTGCACTGGTGTGCTGGGCACCCCGTCGTTGAGGATGGGGATACTTGTGGAGCCTCCTCATCCTGTTAGTTGTTTATTTGTCTGCCACCATTCATGACTGGATGTGACAGGACTGCAGAGCTTAGATCTGATCCATTGGTTCTGGGATCGCCTAGCCCTGTCTATCACATGCTGCTTCCACTGTTTGGCATGCAAGTAGTCCTGTGTTATAGCTTCACCAGGCTGACACCTCATTTTTAGTTATACCTGGTGCTGCTCCTGGCATGCCCTCCTGCATTCTTCATAAAACCAGGGTTGATCCCCGGCTTGTGATAGTAATGGGAGAGTGGGGGATATATCAGGCCGTGAAGTTACATATTGTGTTTGAATACAATTCTGCTGCAGCTGATGACCCACGGCACTTCATGAATGCCCAGTTTTGAGTTGGTAGATCTGTTCGAAATCTATCCTATTTAGCATGGTGGTAGAACCACACAACACGATGGAGAGTATCCTCAATGTGAAGGCTTGAAGATTTGTGAATGTTAGGGAAATTTTCTACTGATATATGAAACAAATGCTTTCCTCTCATGGATTTCCTCTGTCTTTATTTGTAGATGTCACTATGTCAGCTGTTTCCCTAAGTCATCTGTTGCGGATTGTGCCACAGCTGATCAGTCACCGGGTCCTTTGTTTTCACACCTCCCAAAGGTGCTGTAAAAATGTGACCTTTGGTCAAAGCCTTGGCCCAACAACTGCAATAAAGCAAGAAAATGTGAGGAAAGGTTCTGAAAAAAGGCAAAAATCTGGCAAAACTGCAAAGTTTCCCAGCACCAGCATAACTTGGGAAGAAAGGTGAGACACTTTATGCACTTTAAATTTAAAAACTGAGTATTTTCGTCTCTTACATTGTTCTCCCTTTCTACATCCCTCCTCATTGTTGGAACATTGTCCTCTGCCCTCTTCAGTGTTGATTTGTGACCAGCCACTCATTGTTTGAATGCTCACAAGATTGACTTGCCCTCCTTTCTTATGCAGAAAGACCCCTCAAGCTGACCCACCCAGGATTGGAAATTCACTTTTGGAACCTCACCAGCATCTATTGGGGTATTTGTCTAAGTGTGAGCTGCTGGTGGGCAGCCTCACCAACTGGCTATGTTTATCAGGAAATGAAATTGGCATGCTATCCCTTAACAGGGTGAGCAATGACACACTTTCTCGATTTAAACCCAAGAGAAGGCACTAGATATTCTAACTGCACAAAAGAAACAAAGCCACAGTCTAGCCTTCATTATCTGCAGTAGAACTTATATTTCATTCAACTGTAAATCCGATTCACTCCAATTGTGTAGAATTCCAATGTGCCAAACCTCTTCCTAATCATTTCAGTTGGACAACATCCCAGTGGATCAGCCTCTTTCCATTTCTTTATTAGTCAGAATTCCAGTGAATCAGTTTTCACATCTACTCATTCTCCCCATCATATGGAAATCCTCACCCAAGTGTAATGTTGCCTAGTAACTCCTGTTCATCATTCATTTGTAATCCACAGATATAAATACAGTTCACAGCTAAATTGAGGTCCTAAATAGATTTCTTACAGAAAATAACATTTTGCGATACAGTTCTGTGAGTAATTTGAGACATGTAAATGTAGCAGACTTGGGAGGAACAGGGGACTTTGGACTAATGGTTCTCAAAGCTCTCCACACTGGAGGTTTCCTTATGTCGGGTCTATTGTTGAATAGTTGATAGGGATTGAATAGTCATCAACTCCATCATCATTGAATTATGCAACTACAAAGATAGTGAAGGCAAACTAGATAGACTTTCATCTATTAATGTCTGGCAATTCCTATGTAGCAGAATCATTGAACAACATAATAGTATTTGTATGAAAGTGATTTTATTGAGCAATAAATTACATTGCTGCCATAAGGCAGCAGTGAGTGGTTCACAACACTGGCACAGGATCGTGTTAATGAGGCAGTTACTGAAATTTGATCTTTATTGAGGTATTGTTCCTCTCTAAACACAGTTTTCCTTTTCAATTGGGTGCTGCTTGGGGCCATTCTATAAAAGGCTCTAGTTTTCCAGTGTACCAAGACTGTATTTCATTCAGATCATTTAGTATTTCTTGTCCAGACGACATTGAGGTAACTAAACTAATAAATGGTAACTAAATGCGCCAAGTGGACAACCTACTTGATTGGGTGGAAAGCTGATTTTACACCCCACCCAATAATGCACTGCAGTCACTTCAACAGATCATACAATTGGGCAGGATGTAAAGCCAGCCTTACACAGGTTCCTGATGGGCAGGTTAGGTTAAAATTGATCCCTTTCTGGAAAGTTTTCTTTCTGCACTACCTTTATTTATTCTTTCTGTCCCAGGCTGGCGAATGCTGTGACCCCACTCTGGAGAATGAGCTATGAAGAGCAGCTGCAGGTTTGTGAAGGGGCTGAATTGTCCACATAATCATATTTGTAAGAATGTTAAGGAACCCAAAGTTCAAACACCAGGCTGAATATTGCCCAAATCCCAATCCAGTGAGACTGTGGGTTGGAGAATTTGAGCTACAGTAAGCTGTGTCTCTGATACCCACTCCTTGCAAGAATGCTCCTTCACTGGGACTGAGATTGGTGAATTTACACTTATTTCATTTCATGGTACATTGCAGGAAAGGATTGAAAATAACAGCCCATTGCTCTGAACTGTAAAATTGATATATATCATGAAATAATTTCAAAGCATACCGATATTCTGATAATACAGAGCCACTGCAGAATCTCATCACCATCTGTCTGGGGACTTCCCTGATACTAGAATCATAGAATGGTTACAGCACAGACAGAGGCCATTCAGCCTGTCATGTCCATGTTGGCTCTCTGCAAGAGTAACTCACCTCGTCCCACTCCCCCACCTTTTCCCTGTTGCCCTGCAAATGTTTTCTCTTCAGATAATTATCTAATCCCTTTGAAAGCCAGGATTGAATCTACCATACTCAGGCAGTGCATTCCAGATTCTAACCACTCGCTGCGTAAAAAAGCTTTTCCTCATTTCACTTTGGTCCTTTTGCCATTCACCTTAAATCTGTATCCTCTGGTTCTCCATCCTTCCGCCAATGGGAACAGTTTCTCCCTATCTACTCTGTCCAAATCCCTCATGATTTTGAATGCCTCTATCAATTCTATTCTCTAAGGTGAACAACCCCAGCTTTCCCAATCTATGCATGTAACTAAAGTCCTTCATATCCCTGGAATCATTCTCCTAAATCTCTAATGCCTTCACAAACTTCCTAAAGTGTGGTGCCCAGAATTGGACACAATACTCCAATTGAGGCTGAACCAGTGCTTTATAAAGGTTCAGCATAACTTCCTTTCTTTTATGCTCTAGGCTGTATTTATAAATCCCAGGATCTCATATGCCTTATTAACTGCTTTCTCAACCTTCCCTGCCACCTTCAATGACCTGTGCACATATACCACCAGGTCCCTCTGCTCCTGCGCCCCCTTTAGAATTGTATCCTTTAACTTATATTGATTGTCTCTCCTCATTCTTCCTACCAAAATGTATCACTTCACACTTCTCTGCATTAAATTTCATCTACCACTTGTCTGCCTAATCCACCAACCTGTCTGTGTCCTCTTGAAGTCTATCACTATCCTCACAGTTCATTATACTTCCGAGTTTTGTGTCATCTGCAAATTTTGAAATTGTGCCCTGACACTCAAGTCTAGGTCATTAATATAAATCAGGAAAATCAGTGGGCCTAATGTTGATTCCTGGGGAACTCCACTGTATACCTTCCTCCAGTCTAAAAAAAACAATGGTGACATTAGTGTCTGCGTTAGTGAAGGTGTTTTGCTGGTCTTCAGGGGTGGGCTGACTTTAGCTTGCTGTAGCCAACTCGTAACAATAGGAAAGACTGAACAGTCTGGGGCTATTTTCTCTTCTTTCATAGTCATTTACAGCACAGCATTTATAGCCCATCAAGTCAGTGTCAGCTCTCCAGCAATCCAGTCAGTCCCATTGCCCCACTCTATCCCTATAAGTTTATTTCCTTCAAGTGCCCATCCGGTTTCCTTCTGAAATCATTGATTGCCTCTGCTTCCACCTCCCTCATTACCACTTGCTGCATAAAAAAAGTTCTTCCTCACATCTCTTGCCCTAAACCTCTAGAAAAGGGGTGACCTGTTAGAAGTCTTTAAAATTATGAAGGGGTTTGATAGGTAGGCGTAGAAAATATGTTTCTATTTGTGGATGAGACCAAAACCATAAGGCTATATAAAGAAGATAGTCACTAATAAATCCAATCAGGAATTCAGGAGAAACTTCTTTACACAGAGAGTGGTTAGAATATAGAACTTGGTACCACATGGAGTAGTTAAGGTGAGTAGCATAGATGCATTCAAGAGACAGCTTGATAAATACATGAGGGAGAAAGAAATAGAAGGTTGTACTGATAGAGTTGGATGAAGTAGGGTGGGAGAAGGCTTGTGTAGAGCTTAAATGCTAGGGTGGGTCAATTGGGCTGAATGGACTGTTTCTGTGCTCTAAATACTATGTAATATTATGTAAGAATGGTGGATCCTAACTGCCAGTGGCAGGATCTTGTTTAGCCTCTGCTGCTGCCAGTGCCTGTAGTCAAAAGCCACACCTCCAGGAGGTTTTGACCAACCCTTACAGCAAGATCACCCAGCACATTAATTGGCTATCTGGTAAAGGACTTCACTGCGACACATAGTTTGATAACCTACCACAGTTGGTCCTCTGTTTATCTTGTTCAGGAGGCTGTCTACTGGCTTTGATTGTATAGCATTCGTGGGAAGCAAAAACTCCCAATTCAATTTCTGATCATGTGATTTGACAATATGGCTGCTGTGTTTTCTTGAAGTTCTTTGGAATGTCCTGAGAGCATGGAAGGTACTATATCAACACAGGCGTTCTCCTTCCTTCCAGGTTAAATATGAAGCTCAGAAGAGGACCCTTCAACATTTCACTGCCAGCCTCACCAATTGCTCTGGGACTAATGGCCTCTGCTGCCCATTGCATTCAACTCTTCCCTCGGTCAGTATCTGACAGCGAAGACTTAACCACTCACCCCTCAGAGCTGCTGTAGAGGGAGGGGTTTTCTTTTAAAATATATTACACAGATTTTTAAAAAAAATTATGTATTCTACTTTTTGTCCAAGCTCCTGGAACCCACGACCTGTTACCCAGCAGAGTTGCTGCTTTTCTGCAGAGGTAGCAAGAGTAGTTCTGGGCAACTTGTTAATTTTCATTGCCTCTTGTGGAGGAGCAGTAAGTCTCTTCTCAATCCCTCTCCCTCTGCCACAGCTGGATAAGGAATTGTGGGATTGAACTCCAGTCCCAAAGTACAGCCAGTGAAAATCTTTTTGAAGTGGAGTCTCTATAATAGAGGGAAAAGCAGCAGCCAGTTTGCTCACAGCAAGGCCCCACAAACAGTTGGTTATGAGATAAATATTTGCCAGGACTCCAGGATAGTTCCCTTGCTCTTTTTTGAAAAGTGGATCAGATTTTTTACAGCACCTGAACAGGTTTAACATCTCAGTCGAGAGATTGTGCTGCAAGCCATGCAGCACTCCCTCATCACTGCACTGAAGTGTTAACCTGGATAATGTGCTCAAGCCTGTGGTGGGGCTTGAGACCTCAGCCTTCTGATTCAGCAAGCGTGCTACAACTTGAACCAAGCTGCAGCTGGGAAAGATGTCAACACTGGCAGTGCAGGAAATTTTTTTTACCTCACACTTGCAGTGGAAACAGGCTGTACCAATGCTGAGACCCAGACTGCAGGATTTCAACTTCACATCTCTGTAAACAAAACAAGGGTTCTTAGCCCTCTTTCTAACTGTTCAGGCAGAGTTACTTTCTCACAGCAAGCTATGAAAATAGCTACAAAGTCTGCTACATGTAAAAATTTACAGATTTAAAAAAATTCTTTGTACCAATTGTGTTAGAGGTGGACTATTAGAGACCATAAATGCATATGATAGAACTGTAGATTTAAAAGGAATATCAGAAAAGATACCTTTAATTAAAGACTAGTATTGGATTTGGAATAGTTTAGTTAGCAAGGTAATTGAGCTGAAACATGGAGATTAATCACAGTACCATTAAATGTCATGACAAGAGAGATAGATATTGGAGCGATAATCTTCAATGACTAAGATAAACGTTTCCTGTGTTTTATAGTCCTGTTTTTCAGTAGTTCTGAATCCTTGTGTAGCTGGCATAGTGCATTTGGTGACTGCTGCAGGTATAAATCTCCTAGATACCTGAAGACTGCACACTGAGCCACTGCTTCTCTTTGCAGTCAGTTACTGTCGGATATCGCAACAAGTCAACTTTCTCCGTGAACAGAGGGCCTGATGGCAATCCCAAAACAGTTGGGCATTACATCGGCACCGGCAAAGGTGAGTGACGATCAGACCGTGCTGTGTTTTACAATTTTACCCTCCTTGACTGTGATGTGCTCGAGGTTTCCTTCGCCTGCAGAACCTAGAGTATTCTTATCATGATGGCTAGTGTCTAAAGCTACTGGTTAGTGTGTTACTGTGTCACGTACACTAGGAAGATGCCAGGTTTGACCCTTGGCCTATGCTTATCTGATCTGGGACAATAGTAGGGGTGCAACAGGGGTACATAATGGCTGCAGCCAAGGCAAAGGAGATACATTCAGCCGAGATTCTGTGCTGTAAATTTCTATGATTCTATGAGATTCCTCCAATCACGGTGCTCATGTTGCTGTCAAGTGAGAGCTCAAGGTAGTATATCAAAAACAAACTGTTCTTGGTAGTTTTGTAAATGTTTTGTTAGTTTTGTTTTGTAGTTGTTAGTTTGTACAGTTTCGAGTAGCTAGGGTTTAAAATGAAGATTACTCTCTCTAGTAGATACAATTGAAAGGCAAGTGAGCCAAGCTGTGTGAATGGGGAAAACCACTTTGTTGCTCAAGGCTCAGCTAAGGTTAAGATGCCTTAAAGGCAAATCATAAAATAACAATTTGATGTTAGTAAGATAGATTATAGGACTTAGTGGCTAATTAAAATACTAAACTCCACTAGCTTGTGAGCCGTTGGACTTCATGCTAAAAGAAAGTCTTGCATTTATACAGTGTCTTTCATGACCTCAGGACATTCCAAAGTGCTTCACAGCCAATTGTGTTTTTGCAGTGTAACCAGTTTTGTAATGTAGGAAAGATGGCAGCCAATTTACACACATCAAGCTTCCATAAGGAGCAATGAGATAATGACCAGATAATCTGTTTCGGTGATGCTGACTTATTTGTTGGTAAACCCCTGCGTCCTGTAGTTTGTCACGAAAGATCGCTGGGGGTCTAAACAAGTACATCAAGTATGGAACAAAGTGCCATTAAGGGGTTTCAGACAGGTTAGAATCATAAAATGATACAGCAAAGAGGAGGCCATCTGGCCGACCGTGTCTGTACCAACTCTTTGCTAGAGCTATCCAATTAATTCCACTTTCTTGCTCTCCCCATAGCCCTGTAAATATTTTTCTTTCAGGTATTTATCCAATTTTCTTGTGAAAGTTACTACTGAATCTGCTTCCACCCTTTTAGGAAGAACATTCCAGATCACAACTCTGTGTAAAGGAAATGTTTCTGCATGCCACCTCTGGTTCTTTTGCCGATTATCTTAAATCTGTGTCCTCTGGTTACTGACCCTCGTGCCACTGGAAATCGTTTCTCATTATTTACTTGAGATAAACCATTCACTTCTATCAAATCTCATCTTAACTTTCACTGCTCCAAAGCGAACAGCCCCAGCTTCTCCAGTCTAACCACATAACTGAAATCCCGCATCCCTGGTACCATTCTTCTGCACCCTCTTTAAGGCTTTGACACCCATCCGAACATGTAGTGCCCAGAATTGAAGACAATCTGAGGCCTAACCAGTGTTTTATAAAGGTCTAGCGTAACTCATATGTTCATATTAGATTCTTGATAAGCAAAGGAGTGAAAGGTTATCGGGTAGGTGGGAATGTAGAGTAATCGGTTCAGCCATGAACTTATTGAATGGCCGAGCAGCCTCTTTTTAATCTGTTCCTCTGTTAATAAAGCTAAGGATCCCATGTGTGTTTTTTAACAACCTTTTCAACTTCTGCCAATCAAGTGGGCTGTTTTGTCCTGGTTGGTGTTGAGCTTCTTGAGTATTGTTGGAGCTGCATCCATCTCGGCAAGTGGAGCATATTCCATCTCGCTCCTGACTTGTGCCTTGTAGATGGTGGACAGGCATTGGGGAGACATATTACTCTACATACATACAGACATACTTGCCACATAATTTTCAGCCTCTGACCTATTCTTGCAGCCACAGCATTTATGTGGCTGGTCCAGTTCAGTTTCTGGTCAGTGGTAACCCCAGGATGTTGATAGTGGTGGGAATTCAGTGATGGTAATGCCATTGAATGTCATAGGGATATAGTTAAATTCTGTCTTGTTTGAGATGGTCATTGCCTGGCACTTGTGTGGCGCAAATGTTACTTGCCACTTATCAGCCCAAGCCTGGGTGTTGTCCAGGTCTTGCTGCTTATGGATGTGAGCAGCTTCATTATCTGAGGAGTCGAAATGGTGCTGAATATTGCGCAATCATTGGCAAACATCCCCACTCTGACCTTTATGATGGAGGGAAGGTCATTGATGAAGCAGCTGAAGATGATTGGGCTTAGGACACTACCCTGAGGAACACCTGCAATGATGTCCTGGGACTGAGATGATTGACCTCCAACAATCACAGCCATCTTCCTTTGCGCTAGATACCTCTTTTATTTAGTTTATATTGACTGATCTCATTCTTCACACCACAATGAATCACTTCACTTCTCTGTGCCAAATTTCATCTGTCATGTGTCTGCTAATTTTACCAGTCTTTGTCCTCTTGAAGTCAGTTACTAACCCCCCCCATTGTTTACTGTATTTCCCAGTTTGGAATTTTCCACCAACTTTGAAATTATGACCTTGAATACCTAAGTCAGAAAGTTCTGTCGTACCAACACTGGCCGCTGGGGGATACCACTGGATACTTTCCCCCAGATGTCCGTCATTCTCTGCTTTTCATCTCAGCCATTTACACATCCATACAATCACTGCATCTTTTAGGGGGCATATAAACTACTCCAGCAAAAAGACAGAAAAACCCTAATAGTAGCTACACTGTAGGATAGAGTATACAGGAAGAAATAATGGGGGTTTGTAAGAAAGGTACTGCAATAATCATGGGTGATTTTAATCTTCATATAGCTTGGATGAATCAGATTGGTAAAGGTAGCCTGGAAGATGAGTTCATGGAGTATTTGGGACAATTTCTTAGAGCAGCATGTTCTAGCGCCAACCAGGGAGCAGGCTATTTTAGACCTGGTAATATGCAGTGAGACAGGATTAATTAATTGCCTCCTAGTAAAAGAGCTTCTGGGCAACAGTGATTAGAACATGATAGAATTTCATATTCAGTTTGAGGGTGAGAAACATGGGTCTAAAATTCGTTTCTTAAACTTAAATAAAGGCAATAACAAGGGTATGAGGACAGAATTAGCTAAAGTGAATTGGAAAAATAGGTTAAAATATAGGACAGTAGAGAAGCAGTTGGTAGACATTTGAGGAACTATTTCATAACTCTCAGCAAAAATATTCCAGTGAGAAAGAAAGACTCTGAGAAGGATGCACCATCCGTGGCTAACTAAGGAAGTTAAGGAGAGTATCAAATTGAAACAAAAAGCATACAATTGGACAGATTTTCAAAACCACCAAAGAATGACTTTAAAAAAATGAGGGAGAAATTAGAGTATGAGAAAAAGCTAGCTAGAAATATTAAAACAGTTAGTAAGAGTTTCTGAAATTATTTAAAAAGGAAACGAGTAATTAAAGTGAGACTGAGAAATTAATAATGGGAAACAAGGGAATGGTGGAAGTGTTGAACAGGTATTTTGTATTTGTCTTCACTGTAGAAGACAAAAAATTCCAAGAATACTTGAAACTCAAGAGGTAAAAGGGAGAGAGGAACGTAAAACAATCACAATCACTTTCAGCAATTCCCTAAAAGACTCTGTGAAGTCCATTTTGTCAATTCATCTTGTTTCCTGTATTTGAAGAAAGTGCTAAAAATAATTCGCAACGCCACCTGAAGAGAACTGTTCTCGGGATTTCGGTGGCCTGTTTGCATGTGCTCGAAAGTTGAACTATGTGCCAGTTTTGGTGCAGTATGTCATCTGCTGTTTTCTTCAGGATGGGCAAGTGATCTGCCTGGGCATTTTTGTCTATAACAGAGCTCTGATCCAAAAATTCCTTTTTATTTTTTCAATTAACCGGTATACATATGTGTGTGACTGAGTGTGAGATGCTAAGGTAAAAAGGGGACTTTTTAAAAAAAAAATTTAATGTTGGAACTTCAAAAATTTTAATCTGTGTTTTTTGTAAGAAAGGTACTGTTTTACTTCATTACTAGTTAAGACTTGTTTTATAATAAACTGATAATTTTATTGTTCAGTAAAGAAACCTGGTTAGTGTGTTCTATTCTGGGAAAAATAGAGTATATGATTAACCGTAGCGATAAGTGGGAACATTTTAAACAATATGTTGTGACCTGTGGAGAAGTGGGACTGACTTAACAGTGCACTCCTCCCGACTCGGTCATAACAATGTCAATGACTTGGATGAAGGGACTGCATGTATGGTCGCTAAATTTTCTGATGACACAAAGATAGGTAGGAAAGTAAGTTGTCAAGAGAACATAGAGTCTGCAAAGGGATTTAGATAGGTTAAGTGAGTGGGCAAAAATTTAGCAGGTGGAGTATAATGTGGGAAAATATTAACTTGTCCACTTTGGCAGGAAGAATAGAAAAGCAGTATATTATTTGAATGGAGAGAGACTAGGACTCTACGGTACAGAGAGATCTGAGTGTCCTGGTACATGAATTACAAAAGGTTATTATGCAGATAACAGCAAGTGATTAGGAAGGCAAATCCTATGTTGCGTTTATTGCAAAGGGAATTGAGTATAAAAGTAGGGAAGTGTTGCTACAGCTGCACAGGGCCTTAGACTACATCTGGAGTACTGTGCACAGTTTTGGTCTCCTTACTTAAGAATGGCTTCCAATGCAATTATATCCTTTCAGACAAGGTTCACTCAACTGATTCCCGGGATGAAGGGGTTATCTTATGAGGAAAGGTTGAGCAGGTTGGGCCTATACCTTTTAGAGTTTAGAAGAATGAGAGGTGATCTCATTGAAACATATTAGAACCTGAGGGGACTTGACAGGGTGGATATTGATGGGCTGTTTCCCCTTGTGGGGGAGTCTAGAACTAGGGGACACAGTTTAAAAATTAGGGGTCTCCCCTTTAAGACTGAGATGAGGAGAATTTTTTTCTCTGAGGTTCGTTAGTCTGTGAATTCTCTTCCCAAAGAGCAGTGGAGGCTGGGTCATTGAATTTATTCAAGGCTGAATTAGATAGCTTTTGATCGACAAGGGAGTCGAGGGTTATGGGGGGGGGGCAGACAGGAAAGTGGAGTTGAGACCACAATTGGATCAGCCATGATCTTATTGAATGGAGAAGCAGGCTCGAGAGAGACCAAATGGCCTACTCCTCCTAATTCTTGTATGTTCTTGTGTTTAATCCCATGGGCTTTAACTTTGCTACCAGGTCTATTTTGTGGTACTTTGTCAAATGCCTTTTGAAAGTCCAGAAACGCAACATCAACAGTACTGTCCTCATCAACCTTCTCCATTACTTCATCAAATAGCTCAATCAAGTTAGTCAAACACAAGTTGCCTATACCAAATCAGTCCTAGTTTTCATTTATTAACCCATATCTTTGTAAATGCCAATGAATTTTGTTCTGGATTATTGTCTCTGAAAATTTCCCCACCACTGATGTTAACCTGGCTGGCCTGTAATTGTTTGGTTTATCCCTCTCCCCTTTTTAAACAGGGGTGTACTATTTACAATCCTCCAGTCCTCTGGCATCACCCCTATACCCAAAGAGGGCTGGAAGATTGTGGCCAGAACCTCTGCAGTTTCCACCTTTACTTCACTCAGGAACCTTGGATGCATCCCATCTAGACCAGGTGACTTTTCCACTTCGTGGACTACTAATCTTTTAAGTATTTCTTTATTTTTATCCTATTCAACATTGTTACTGCCTCCTCCTTTATTGCTACATTGATGGCATCCTCTTCTCTGGTGCAGTACTCATTTAATGCCTGAGCCATGTCCTCTGCCTCCGCAAGAAAACCTTTGGAATTGTTTGGATTGATACAGGGCTATGGTGAGAAAGCAGATCAGTACGATAAGTTAGGATAGATACAGGGCTATGAGGCGAGGGTGAGATGAAGGGATCTGAAGAGATTTGTAATTAACAAATTTTATAATTAATTTAGAGAAAGAAAGTAGAAAATTCTCTTTGAGAATGGGTCACAGGTCTCCTTCTGCCCAGAATACATCACGGTCTTACTGTATTTATGATTTGTGGCCCGGCAGAAGGCTGTCAGATTCACAGCTTGTTCTCAGTAGATTCATGATGGAAGTAGGGAAGGATTCTGTTGCAATTTATTTCATATCTCTGTTTTAAAAATATCCCTTTCTTTTATACTCCTCTCCCTGCCCAACAATCTCACAGATGCTTCTTACAGGCTGAGCAGGTGGGTAGAGACCCATGTAACCAGCCTTGGAAGAGCTTGTTTACTGGTTTATTTGTTCTTTTCCTTGCCTGTGACCAAAGAGGGCTGGAAGATTATGGCAAGACCTCTGCTCTGCTTCCCCCAAAATAAGCACAAACGGGGAACTGTGAGCTGATGCCCACACCGCCCACTCATGTAGAATTGAATTACTGCTATGCTGCATCACCCTTTCTCTGTTCTGTTCAGTGCACAATTGATTCCCACTGGAAAGTTTTTTTAAATGTCACTTGAGAACAAGATTGGGTTCAGCTCTGATGCCCTCCTTGTTCTAATAGCCCACTGACACTTACTGTTTGGCCTCCAGGAGGAAGTACTGGCGCCCATAGAAACTACTGAAACAAGAGTTGAAGCCTTAAGGAGAGGAGGATAGAGGAGATAAGCTGATTGATAATGTGATCCCAAGTCAATCCATGGGACATGTTGGCTCACTAATATGAAGCTTGATTCCTTTTGCCCCAATTTTGAAATGTGAGTTTGTGCTTGAGGAAAGCTAAAATGGAACAAATGAGTGCTCACTTGCACGTGGTTTAATCAGACAAATATTTCAGTTTGTCCACACCCCTCCATAGGTTCTTTACTGCCCAGAAGGAGACCATTAGGCCCATTCAGTCCATACCGGCTCTCTGTAGAGCAATCCAATCAGTCCCATTTCCCCGCTCTATCCCTGTAGCACTATAAATTTATTTTCCTCAAGTGCCTATCCAATTTCCTTTTGAAATCAATCATCTCCACTTCCACCAGCCTTGTAGGCAGCGAATTCCAGGTCCTGACCACTTGCTGCATAAAAGAAGTTCTTCCTCACATCCCCTCTACATCTCTTAACCAAAACCTTAAATCTGTGTCCGCTGGTCATTCTACCATCAGCTAATGGGAACAGCTTTTCTTTGTCTACCTTACCTAAACCTGTCATAATCTTGTATATACCTCTGTCAGATCTCTCCACAACCGCATTTGCTCCTAAGAGAACACCCCTAGCTTCTCCAACCTAACCTTGTAAATCCCTCATCCCTGGAACCATTCTAGTAAATCTTCTCTGCATTCTCTCAAGGAGCCTCACATCCTTATGGCCTAACCAGAGCTTTATAAAGATTCAGCATAACTTCCTTGCTTTTGGACTCAATGTCTCTATTTATGAAGCCCAAGGTCCCGTATGCTTTACTAATTACTCTCTCATTATACTGCCACCTTCAAAGATTATGCACATGCACCCCCAGGTCCCACTGTCCCTGCACACTCTTTCGAACTGTGCCTCTAAGTATATATTGCCTCCCCCAATCTCTGAAACCTCTTCCAGCCCTACACCTTCCAGGTTCCCTGCATTCTTCCAATTCTGGCCTATTGCGCATCCCCAGTTTCTTTCACCATATCATTGGCAGCCGTGCCTTCAGCTGTCTAGGCTCTAAGCTCTGGAATTCCCTATCTAAACCTCTCAACCTCTATACCTCACTCTCATTCCTTAAGAGGGTCCTTAAAACCTACATCTGCCCAAGCTTTTGGTCAACTGTCTTAATAGCCCCTTATGTGGCTTAGTGTCACATGTTGTCCAATAATTGCTCCTGTGAAATGTTTGTGGTGTTTTACTGTGTTAAAGGCGTTATATAAGTGCAAGTTGTTATTGTTTCTATTCCTCGCAGGGAGAAATATTGTTTGCATCCATTCGGATCACCTGGTGAACATGCCTGAGAAACACAAGCAAGTAGCCAGAGTAAGTAGAGATCATGTGGCAACATTGGGTCACTTTTTATTGGAAAATGGGCCATTAATGAGATGGGATTCTAATTAGAGCTGATCATTTGTCATTGGCCATTAAACTAGAGCAATAACTGAGCCAGACAGATCGGGAAGGTCTTGGGTTCAATCCCCGCTCTGTTGTGAGTAAGCCGACTGCAGCCAGTGTGGCAGTGCAGTTGGCCTTGGCACCCCTGGGCGAGGGGTAGGGTGTGGGAGGTGGAGGGGGGTTTGCAGTGATAAAGTGGACAGGGTTTCTGCTACCAAATGACTGATGTTAGGAAATGAAGGTGCAAATGTCAAGCGAGGGCCTGATGCAATTGAAAGTCTCGATGAGGTTTACTGTCCAGACTTGCACATTAGTGACCAGCATTCGCCCTAGACACCGGAGGCCCCTGTGAAACTGTAATCCAACAAGGAAGCTACTCCTTCAGGAATAGAGGAAAAGAGGGAAAGAACCTGGTTAGAGAAGGTTTGCTGTTCTAATTGGTTTGTGGTCATTTGCACCCCCCCACCCCCAACAGAGTTATGAGCAGTTTATCCGACATTCTCCACTGGACCCCTGCATCCTGTTTCATGAAGGAGGACACTGGCGAGAAATCACAGTCCGCACCAATCGGAGGAGTCATACTATGGCCATTATCTACTTCCATCCTCAGGACCTGGGGAAGGTACTGCTCAGCTTTGTTTGTTTTCTTTTGGAGAGCAAGACCAGTTGAGTTGGTTGAATCTGATCATTTTCGAATATTAGACATTGCTAACGTATTGCAGATGCCCTCATGCAACAGAATGTAATTGCCCTGGTGCCATTTTGCATGACCATGCTGCATCCAGCAGATGCTGTTATTGGAGATTATCTTCTAACACGCTGTACCTACCGGAGCCAACTTACTATTCCTTCTCTACGGAGAGACTTAAGCAAATGAAGACCGAATTTGCATTTATATAGTGCCTTTATGATCTCAAGACCTCCTAAAGTGCTTTAAAGCCAATATAGGAAGCACGGCAGCCAAATGGTGTACAGCAAGCTCCTACAAACAACAATGTGACAGTGAGATGTTGGTTGAGGGATAAATGCTGGACAGGAAAGGAGGAAGATTACCCTGCTTTTCTTTGAATAGTGCCATGGAATTTTTTACACCCACCTGTAAGTGGGCAGGCAGGGCCTCAGTTTATCATCTCATAAAGGCCATCTGAAAAACAGCAGCTCAGAAGGTGCAGCACTCCCTCAGTACTGCTCTGGAATGTTAGCCTTGATTTTGTGCTCAGGACTCTGGACTGGTGCTTGAACCAGTGACTCGGGTGGGCGTGATACCACTGAGTCATGCTGACTAGTCTGCATCTCTGTCTCAGATATTTCCTGTGGGCCAGTAGAAGTCTTTTACTGAACTCCTTACTGCTTGTACAATTCAGGTTGGACTTCTTTTGTTTCTGCCATTTGTCACTGGAGGTTTGTTTTAGCTTTTCTTCAAGTCAGCCTTAGCACAGCTCGTGAACTGACAGTAAATCAGGAAGGAGTGACTGTTCCTCAAAGTCCATCCTTGATTTATATAAGACTGCAACAGGAGCATTAAGCCCACGGAAAGACATGTCTTCAGTCTTTTTGGTTGCTCTGCTGTCTGGGGTACGTTTGATCCAGACCTTCCCTCCACTTTGCCCACCTGCTGCATTTATTCTGAAAAGCTGTACCAACCACTCCTCCATGTGGTTTCTAAAAGAAGTCATGATTTCCTTCTTTGTGTACATTACAATCTGTCTGACTGATGATTAAGAACTAGAAGGAGATGATCTGGTGTCCACTTTAGCTAATTTGTTGAGCAGGTTTGGCAGAATTCGATGAAGACCTGAAGTGATGTGATGAACTCTCGGCCCCTCATGTCTGCACTGGCTCTCTGAAAGAGCAATTCCCTCTGTTCCATTCCCCCGCCTTCTCCCCATAACCCTGCAAATTCTTCCTTTTCATATAACTGTCTAATTCTCTTTTGAATGCTTCAATGAACCTGCCTCCACCACATTCTCAGGCAGCGCATTCCAGACCTTAACCATTCGTTGCATGAAAAAGTTTTTTGTCATGTCACTTTTACTTCTCTTACCAAATACTTTAAATCTTGTTTTCGATCCTTTCACGAGTGGGAACAGTTTCTGTCTATCCATTCTGTCCAGACCCTTCATGAAGTTGAATACCTCTATCAAATCAATACCTCTAACAAAGGCCATTGGGGACGGAGTGGTGGATCAAGGAGGAAGAAACGTGCAACTATGTAGAGTGTTTTGTAGAATTTTATTTGTTTGATTTTACAGGAGGAAATTAGCAAACATCAGAAATCGCTTGTGGAGTATTTTACCATTGGACCAGGAGCAGCATGTGAATTAACCTCTCTCTACTTTCAGGAGAGGTACTTGTTCTTCTCTCTTAACCTTACTGATGGTAATGAGCAGCTTGTTTTCAATGTTTTGACATACGATTGGAGTTCCAACCCATTAGTAAACAGCTTTTTTGTGCTTATCAATCTATACAGAAGTCTGGCTGCAGGAGCACCACAAGTGAAACCAGCCCAGTTCTGGGCGGAGGCTGGTTTATGGCACAGAGCTGCCCAATGATTCAGCACAAATGTAGTTCTGGGTTGGCAAGTCTTGCTAGAATCAGTAACCAGGACAGCTGGTGTGGGAGATGCAGGTGCCGTACTAACCCAATAGGGGCTTTCCAACCATCCCTAGATTTACAAAAATTATTCAGGAGTAAAGCTTTGTTGATTTTTGTTTTCTCCAAAGGTTGTCTAAATATCTGTTTAAGAATTAAACAGAAGTTTACAAGAATGAGGGCAGATAGAACTGATCATATACCCGAAGGAATTTGTAATCATGTACTGCTGACCTGGTGGGTGAATTACCTGTGAATTATGCTGGGCTGAATTGTAAATCTAGGTTGCAAAGTTGGGTTAATATTCTACAGTTTTGCTCAGTTGCCACTGGAAAGTGAGGGGAAAACTTCATTTGAGTTTTATCTTCTGTGAGGTTCATCAGTGGTAGCTGCAGCCTCAAAACTGAGGGAGAGTCAAGGATCAAGTATTTTTGAAGTGCAGTCAATTACAGTTACTGTTACAGTCACTGAGCTCAGTAGCAGGGCGGCCAACCCTTGATTTTCTCTAACTTTGTGTCCTGTGTAGGAAATGGTTTTGGTGGGCTCCACACCTTCCCTCATCATTGCCTCCTTTTTCTCTAATGTGGTGATTATGTTTTTGTAATGCTGTGTTTTTTTCACTGATAGTACGATGACCCACTGTCTCCACAAGGAGTCACCTTATCAGCTCCTCTATGGAGTTCCCTATATCTTCGAGGAAATATTGGGTCTGAAATTCCGAATCTCTCCAGATGCCTTCTTCCAGGTGAACTCTGAAGGTGCAGATGTCCTTTATCAAACTGTTCGTGACCTGATCAGAGCAGATGGTGACTCTATAGTGCTCGATGTCTGCTGTGGTACAGGTATGTGGGATTATACCCTGAGTCAAGAATGTTAGCCAATGATGGAAAAGTACTTTTCCTGTTTGTTTTCTCCTGCCTCTCAAGGAGGCCTACCATCTCTGGTTAGAAAAGCATGGTGGCACTTCATGGACAGTGATACTTCTCTGATCTACCAACGAGTGTGATTGATCCACCTGGAGGTTCTAATCTGTTTGTTTCTCCTATCTCTTTGACAACCTGGACAGAACTAATGAATCTGACCCTCCAGGGACTGATATGTTGTATGAGGCCCATTGGCGAAATCCAGCCTCAGTAATTGTTTCATCTTGAATGTCCAATACCTGTTTTCCTCTCAATAATCCCTTTTCTTTCTCTCCATTCCTGAAAGCAGTGGCTTCCTCTTTGGTAACTGTTCCAAAAGACCAAACAGCCCTCTGGTACCTGACCCAAGAGGACATCGCTCCATAATCAAGTCTGGTCAATGTGTGTCAGTGGAATCTTTGGTGGAGCCACTGCTGCCAAATCTGGTCCTGTGCTCACCAAGGATTTGCATCCCATACCCTAGCCCACATCACACAGTCCAGTATAGTACTGGATAGTGACCAGGACCAAGAATCCTGGATATTTCTTTCCTGCAGCCGAGGGACACTGAGACCAATTGACCCAACCGCTCTGCAGAATTCAAGGATGCAAAAGTGGGAGCTTCCAATCTCTGCGTTTTAGTGCTGTATCAGGCCACTAAGCCTTGAAAGCACCTTTGAAATATTCAGATTGCAACTGATGCCCAAAACCTGTTTACACAGTATAATTATCTGCCATCCTTTATCAATTTTTATTATTAGTTGAGGTTGTCCATCAAAACTTAAACTTGTGAAAAAAAATGACCATTACTGACTAAGTGGATCCAAAATATAACATTTGTAGACTGTCTATCTCAGATATTTTCTTCTCCTTTGGTTGTTCCACATCATACCCATTCCTGACTGAGAAGCAGCTTGCTCCCAGCACTCCCAATGCCAGTCTCATTCTGAAATTGGCCCAAGAGCAGTCAGACTGACTTGCCTTCCAAGCTACCCCCTTGTTGGAATTTGCGGTATGTGTCACCCTGGCCGAGGCTGGGGCCACTCGACATGGAGGAGCATAAGTGAACACTTCCATCCGGGCAATTTATGGCCTGGTGTGTTGCAACTCTCACCTATTGTAGTAAAAATCAATAGTTTGGTCTGTTTGGATCTTATCATGTTTCAAGAGCTTTTGGCTATGTCTCCACTTTTAAATGTTTAAAACCATTGGCTCTGAAATTACGAGTTCTCCCAATCGCTCACTATAACTCTGGTGAAAGACCAACAGACCTTTCAGAGAAATCCAGTGAACACCACTCCAGTTGCTCTGGGGCTCCGCTTGTTCGTGAATTACCTTGAAAATAAACTTGAAGCTGTTGCCTTTAATAGAGAAAATAATACTCTGAGAGTTGCACACGGTGATGCAAGGACTATGGGAGTCCTCATGCTACTCAGCTCAGCAACTGTAACATTAATATTCCTAACTTCATGTTGCATTATTCTCGCTTTTATCCCGCAGTTCAAAGGTCGTTACATCATAACTCTTCCATGACCTTTACTCTCGGTTGCTATTAGTTACCATTAACCAAGGCTTGCTGTCTTGTGGTACCAGAAGCTGAAAGGCCCGTAGTGGGCTTCAGGACATAACATGAGCTGCCATGTCTCCTTGCATGCACAGAAAAGGTAAACATATAACTGTCAAATGCACAGTGGGTCAGAGCTACACTGCAACGACTGTCTATTTAGAGACCAGTAACTTTTTAAAAAGAAATTTGAACTCCCAGTCATTACTGAAAGAATTATACCACAAGATTTCACTTTTAAACAAAAAAACTAACTTTACAACGTTAAACAAAGCAAGCACTACTAATTTAACACTACAATTTGTAATCACATATTTTAAACTTAAAATCTTAACAGAACGTGAAAGCAGATACTTTAAACTCTATCTAACCGAACACTTTTGACTTCCACCCCAAGAGTTCCCCTGTATTTTACTGGATCTTGGCAGTTCATTCACTTCTCCTGGGACCAATCCAAAGTGTGTCACAACCCTTCGATTCTGCTTAGAACAAAGAACAGTACAGCACAGGAACAGGCCATTCGGCCCTCCAAGCCTGCGCCGATCTTGATGCCTGCCGAAACTAACACCTCCTGCACTTCCGGGGCCCATATCCCTCTATTCCCTTCCTATTCATATATTTGTCAAGATGTCTCTTAAACATCGCTATCGTATCTGCTTCCACCACCTCCCCTGGCAGCAAGTTCCAGGCACTCACCACCCTCTGTGTAAAAAAACTTGCCTCGCACATCCCCTCTAAACTTTGCCCCTTGCACCTTAAACCTATGTCCCCTAATAACTGACTCTTCCACCCTGGGAAAAAGCTTCTGACTATCCACTCTGTCCATGCCGCTCATAACTTTGTAAACCTCTATCATGTCGCCCCTCCACCTCTGTCATTCCAGTGAAAACAATCTGAGTTTTTCCAACCTCTCCTCATAGCTAATGCCCTCCAGACCAGGCAACATCCTGGTAAACCTCCTCTGTACCCTCTCCAAAGCCTCCACGTCCTTCTGGTAGTGTGGCGACCAGAATTGCACGCAGTATTCTAAGTGTGGCCTAACTAAGGTTCTGTACAGCTGTACAGCATGACTTGCCAATTTTTATACTCTATGCCCCGACCAATGAAGGCAAGCATGCCGTATGCCTTCTTGACTACCTTATCCATCTGCGTTGCCACTTTGTGACCTGTGGACCTGTACGCCCAGATCTCTCTGCCTGCCAATACTCCTAAGGGTTCTGCCATTTACTGTATACCTCCCACCTGCATTAGACCTTCCAAAATGCATTACCTCACATTTATCCAGATTAAACTCCATCTGCCATTTCTCCGCCCAAGTCTCCAACCGATCTATATCCTGCTGTATCCTCTGACAATCCTCATCATTATCCGCAACTCCACCAACCTTTGTGTCGTCCGCAAACTTACTAATCAGACCAGCTACATTTTCCTCCAAATCATTTATATATACTACAAACAGCAAAGGTCCCAGCACTGATCCCTGCGGAACACCACTAGTCACATCCCTCCATTCAGAAAAACACCCATCCACTGTTACCCTCTGTCTTCTGTGACTGAGCCAGTTCTGTATCCATCTTGCCAGCTCACCTCTGATCCCGTGTGACTTCACCTTTTGCACCAGTCTGCCATGCGGGACCTTGTCAAAGGCTTTACTAAAGTCCATATCGACAACATCCACCGCCCTTCCCTCATCAATCATCTTCGTCACTTCCTCAAAAAACTCAATCAAATTAGTAAGACACGACCTCCCTTTCACAAAACCATGCTGTCTCTCGCTAATACGTTCGTTTGTTTCCAAATGGGAGTAAATCCTGTCCCGAAGAATCCTCTCTAATAGTTTCCCTACCACTGACGGAAGGCTCACCGGCCTATAATTTCCTGGATTATCCTTGCCACCCTTCTTAAACAAAGGAACATTGGCTATTCTCCAGTCCTCTGGGACCTCACCGGTAGCCAATGAGGATGCAAAGATTTCTGTCAAGGCCCCAGCAATTTCTTCCCTTGCCTCCCTCAGTATTCTAGGGTAGATCCCATCAGGCCCTGGGGACTTATCTACCTTAATGCTTTGCAAGACACCCAACACCACCTCCTTTTTGATAGTGAGATGACTGAGACTATCTACACTCCCTTCCCTGTGCTCATCATCCACCAAGTCCTTCTCCTTGGTGAATACTGATGCAAAGTACTCATTTAGCACCTCACCCATTTCCTCTGGCTCTACGCATAGATTCTCATCTCTGTCCTTGAGTGGGCCAACACTTTCCCTGGTTACCCTCTTGCTCTTTATATATGTATAAAAAGCCTTGGGATTTTCCTTAATCCTGTTTGCCAATGACTTTTCATGACCCCTTTTAGCCCTCCTAACTCCTTGCTTAAGTTCCTTCCTACTGTCTTTATATTCCTCAAGTGCTTCATCTGTTCCTAGCCTTCCAGCCCTTACAAATGCTTCCTTTTTCTTTTTGACTAGGCTCACAATATCCCGTGTTATCCAAGCTTCCCGAAACTTGCCAAACTTGTCTTTCTTCCTCACAGGAACATGCTGGTCCTGGATTCTAATCAGCTGACGTTTGAAAGACTCCCACATGTCACATGTTGATTTACCCTCAAACAGCCGTCCCCAATCTAAATTCTTCAGTTCCTGCCTAATATTGTTATAATTAGCCTTCCCCCAATTTAGCACCTTCACCCGAGGACTACTCTTATCCTTATCCACAAGTACCTTAAAACTTATGGAATTATGGTCACTGCTCCCGAAATGCTCCCCCACTGAAACTTCGATCACCTGGCCGGGCTCATTCCCCAATACCAGGTCCAGTACGGCCCCATCCCCAGTTGGACTATCTACATATTGATTCAAGAAGCCCTCCTGGATGATCCACACAAATTCTGCCCCATCCAAGCCCCTAGCACTAAGTGAGTCCCAGTCAATATTGTGGAAGTTAAAATCACCCACCACTACAACCCTGTCACCTTTACATCTTTCCAAAATCTGTCTACATATCTGCTCCTCTACCTCCCGCTGGCTGTTGGGAGGCCTGTAGTAAACCCCCAACATCGTGACTGCACCCTTCCTATTCCTGATCTCCACCCGTATTGCCTCGCTGCATGACCCCTCCGAGGTGTCCTCCCGCAGTACAGCTGTGATATTCTCCTTAACCAGTAATGCAACTCCCCCACCCCTTTTACATCCCCCTCTATCCCGCCTGAAGCTTCTAAAGCCTGGAACATTTAGCTGCCAATCCTGCCCTTCCCTCAACCAAGTCTCTGTAATTGCAACAGCATCATATTTCCAAGTACTAATCCAAGCTCTAAGTTCATCTGCCTTACCTGTTATACTTCTCGCATTGAAACAAATGCACTTCAGACCACCAGTCCCGCTGTGCTCAGCAACATCTCCCTGCCTGCTCTTCCTCTTAGTCCTACTGGCCTTATTTACTATGTCCTCCTCATTTACTTCACTAGCTGTCCTACTGCTCTGGTTCCCACCCCCCTGCCACACTAGTTTAAACCCTCCCGAGTGACGCTAGCAAACCTTGCAGCCAGGATATTCGTGCCCTTCCAGTTTAGATGCAACCCGTCCTTCTTGTACAGGTCCCATCTGTCCCTGAAGAGAGCCCAATGGTCCAGATATCTGAAACCCTCCCTTCTACCCCAACTGCTCAGCCACGTGTTTAGCTGCACTATCTTCCTATTTCTAGCCTCACTGGCTCGTGGCACAGGGAGTAATCCAGAGATTACAACCCTAGAGGTCCTGTTTTTTAACTTACTACCTAACTCCCTAAACTCCCCCTGCAGGACCTCATCACTCTTTCTGCCTATGTCATTGGTACCGATGTGTACCACAACCTCTGGCTGTTCACCCTCCCCCTTCAGAATGCCCTCTGTCCGTTCAGAGACTTCCTTGACCCTGGCACCAGGGAGGCAACATGCCTTCCTGGAGTCTCTTTCACGTCAACAGAAGCGTCTATCTGTGCCCCTGACTATAGAGTCCCCTATAACTATTGCTGTTCTGCGCTTTGTCCCTCCCTGCTGAACAACAGTGCCAGCCGCGGTGCCACTGCTCTGGCTGCTGCTGTTTTCCCCTGATAGGACATCCCCCCCCAACAGTATCCAAAGTGGTATACTTGTTAGAGAGGGGGATAGCCACAGGGGATTCCTGCACTGACTGCCTGCCCCTTCTCGCGGTCACCCATCTATCTGCCTGCACCTGTAAAACTCTAAAACTCCTGTCTATGACGCTTTCTGCCACCTGCATGCTCCTAAGTGCATCCAGTTGCTGCTCCAACCGATCCATGCGGTCTGTGAGGAGCTGCAACTGGGTACACTTCCTGCAGATGTAGTCGCCCGGAACGCTGGAAGCGTCACGGACCTCCCACATCTCACAGGTGAAGCACTTCACCCCCTCTAACTGTCATTTCTATCACTAATTAGTTGATTGATATAAAATGAATAAATACTTATTAAATCCTTACTAAATCATGATACACTTCACTATGTGGTCCCTAGTGCTAGATTTCTACAATAAATATTAAATGCTGTCTAAATACAGTAATCTCCTCCATCTGGTTTAGTTACTCTACTTATTAATTAGTTAATTAGTGTTTTAATCAATTTTTATCAGTTTTATTTTCAAATTCGGTACAGATTCCCTACAGCCAATCAGGTCACAGTTTTCCGGTGACGTCACTTTTTCAGTTTTTTTTTCCCACCCGAGGTAACTTACCAGTTTGGAACTCCGCCCTCCGAGTCTGCTTAGTTTCCCAGCTTTCTTCCAACGTATGAGAATTCTTCAGATTTTTCCGTTAGGTGAACCCTTCAACTCTCCAACACCTCACATATTTGGGTATCCCCAGCCATCATGGGCCTGGCTCAAATTAGAAACACCCCTGGTTCCTGATAGCCCTTTGCTACGGAGTCCAGCTGCTTCCAAAACCAACTGACCTTCTGTGAGCAAAATGCAGAGATAAAACATCTGACCAACAGGCATCACCTTGCATCATCTATCTCCATAGCAATGTGGTACATCTCGGATGCCCCAGATGGCAATTTAAGCTAATTAACTCCAACTCCAAAACATCTCTTTGATTCCCATTGCTAACAAAGTCAGACTTACTGACTTCAGTTCTCCAACTAAACGAGCCCACCTTCTGTTTTATGGTTCTCACCCCTCTAACTTTGACTCTGTAATTACACATGGAAAGATCTTTGAAATGTAAAAAACTTGGGTGGTCTGGCAATCTTTTGAATTCCACAATTTCAGTTATCTTATATCTACACATTTAATTTCCCCAAAACTAAATGTGAACTCTAAACTATTAAAACAAACCATGAACTAGATGATAGCAACACAAGGAATCAGAAAACTCTTTTATATGATGAAAGTCAAAACCAACCATGTCACGAGCCTTGGAAATTAGGGCTGTCCTGTGATATTCTCCAGATACTGCCAGTTTCAGCAAATTTCTTGAACTTTCGATGCAAAATAGAATCTGAACACCTAGTTCATATAACGTAGCTTCTCTCTGCCATCTCATCTGCCATCAGAGTTACACCAGGAAACTGGGAGAACCCCTGAAAAACTTCAAGGCCACGGTGCAAACTTGTTCCATAAAAGATGAATGGGATTTCTGAGACAGTATGTAATTAAGATGCTAATGAACCGAATGTCTGGTTTTATTTTGCAGGAGCCATTGGTTTGTCGATGTGCCAAACAGCAGCCAGAGTGATAGGAATCGAGCTTATTGATCAGGCTGTGGAGGATGCCAAGTGCAATGCCATGCTTAATGGTATGTGACTGGTGGGGCAGTTTCACCAATCATTAAATGTAGTTCCTTTTTTCTTTGATGTCTCAAATTGTAAATAATGAACACAGAGTAGGGTACCGTAGGGATCAGTGCTTGGGCCCCAGTTATTCACAATATATGTTAATGACTTGGGCAAGGGAACTAAATGTAACATTTCCAAGTTTGCAGATGACACAAAGCTCGGGGGGGAATGTGAACTGTGCGGAGGATGCAAAGAGGCTCCAATGTGATTTGGACAAGTTGGGTGAGTGGGCAAATGCATGGCAGATGCAGTATAATGTGGATAAATGTGAGATTATCCACTTTGGTTGTAAAAACAGAAAGGCAGATTATTATTTGAATGGTGATAGATTGGGAAAGGGGGAGGTGCAACGAGACTTGGGTGTCTTTGTACACCAGTCGCTGAAAGCAAGCATTCAGGTGCAGCAAGCAGTTAGGAAGGCGTATGGTATGTTGGCCTTCATTGCAAGAGGATTTGCGTACAGGAGCAAGGATGTCTTACTGCAGTTATACAGGGCCTTAGTAAGACCACATCTGGAGTATTGTGTGCAGTTTTGGTTTCCTTATCTGAGGAAGGATGTTCTTGCCTAGGAGGGAGTGCAAAGAAGATTTACTAGGCTGATTCCTGGGATGGCAGGATTGACGTATGAGGAGAGATTGGGTCAACTGGGCCTATATTAACTAGAGTTTAGAAGAATGAGAGGGGATCTCAAAGAAACCAATAAAATTCTAACAGGACTAGACAGGCTAGATGCAGGGAGGATGTTTCGGATGGCTGGGGAGTCCAGAAATGTCTTTACTCAGCGGGTGTTGAACCTGCGGAAATCTCTACCACAGGAGGCAGTGGAGGCCCAGTCATTAAGTATATTCAAGAAGGAGATAGATATATTTCTTAATGCCAAAGGGATCAAGGGATATGGGGAGAAAGCAAGAAGAGGGTACTGAATTAGACCATCAGCCATGATCTTTTGTGAATGGCGGAGCAGGCCTGAAGGGCCGAATGGCCTACTCTTGCTCCTATTTTCTATGTTTAATTCAGTGATTGATCTCTGTATTTGCATCATGTGCCCCAGATATTGGGCAAGAGCTCCTGATGAAAGGTCGTGGATCCAAAGCATTAACTCCACCTTCCCCTCTCCACGGATGCCACCTGACCTGAGCATTTTTAGAATTTTCTGTATTTATCTCAGTTTTCTGGCATCTGCATTATTTTGCTTGCTTGTAGAGGGTGAGAGAGGGGGTGCGGTGAAGGGTGATGGGGCGGGGGGGGTGGAGTTGGTGGAGGATGCCCAGTGCAATGCCCTGTTTAATGGTATGTGACTAGTGGGGCAGTGTCACCAATCATTAAATGTAGTTCCTTTTTTCTTTTATTGTCAAGAATTTGATTAAGAATGGGCTGAAACATGAATTCCTTAGGTTGACAGGTCTCAGTACCTCACCAAGGGGCCTTTCTTAATGCATTAGTGCAGAGAGTGGGTGTTGGCCGGCTGTTCAACCATGGAGGATGTGCCACACACCACTAGTAACTGGCAAAGAGTACAAGCTCTGGATCCATACAGTGAATGAGAGTTTGAAAGGTGCAGTCCACCCAGTCTGACACCATTGGCAAAGCCAGCCTGAGATAAACATTGAAACTGGAGTCAGACGTTAGTGTTAACCAGACTGGAGTGAATGTGCCTCTAAGTGTCCTGTGCTTTCCTTATTCCCTCTTGCAGGTTTTGATAACTGTGAGTTCCACAGCGGTAAAGCAGAGGTCGTTTTACCACAGTTGCTGCCCACACTGGAGGATGCCAAGCACCTCGTTGCTGTTGTGAATCCAGCTCGTGCTGGACTGCGTAAGAAACAGTGTTTTAGTTTAAAAATCTGTTTTGTTTGTCTTGTATTTTGTCTCATTTGTGGAGAAAGATGAAATTCAAGATTGCCATATGTATGTGCATCCCTGATCTGTAGCAACAGGTTATTGTTAGATCCAGTGCCATATTACAGCACAGTGTGTCTGAGATTTTGTGTCCTGTGCCATGTATGAGCTCTGTGCAGCACAGTGTACTGGAGATCTTGTACACTGTGCAAGTTACTAGCTGTGTGTGGCACAATGCATTAGAGATCTTGTACCATGTACCAACACCTGATTGGTTTTCAAGATAAAGTGGATTTGTGCAGAGGTACCGCACAGATCAGTGCTTCGGCCTCAGTTATTTAAATCTATATTAATGACTTAGATGAGGGGACCGAGTGTTCATATCCAAATTAGCTAACTATACCAAGTTAGGCAGGAAAGTAAGCAGTGAGGAGGATGCAAAGAGACTGCAGAGGGATATAAACGGTTGGGTGAGTAGGCAAGAACATGGCAGATGGAATACAATTTTTTTTTTATTCTTCCATGGGATGTGGACATTGCTGCCAAGGCCAGCATTTGTTGCCCATCCCTAATTGTCCTTGACAACTGCGTCGCTTGCTAGGCCATTTTGGAGTCAACCGCATTGCTGTGGGTCTGGTGTCACATATAGGCCAGACGAGGTAAGGATGGCAGATTTCCTTCCCTAAAGAACATTTGTGAACCAGATAGGTTTTTACGACAATCGATGATAGTTTCATGTCACCATTATTGAGACTAGCTTTCAATTTCAGATTTTTATTTATTTATTGAACTTATTAATTAATTGAATTTAAACTCCACCAGCCACCGTGCTGGGATTTGAAACCATGTCCCCAGGACATTAGCCTGGACTGCTGGATTACTAGTTCAGTGAAGTTACCACTACACCACTGCCTCCCCTGAAGTGAACAAATAAAAAAGCAGAATATTTTTGAATGGTGAGGGACTGGGAAATGTTTGCATTCAGAGGCATCTGGGAGTCCTTGTATATGAATCACAAAGTCAATATGCAGGTACAGCAAGTAATTAGAAAGGCATATGGTATGTTAGCATTTGTGACAAAGAATTGGAGTATAACAGTAAAGAAGTCTTACTACAGTTACACAGGACATTGGTGAGGCCGCACCTGGAATACTGTGTACAGTTTTGGTCTCCTTACATGAGGAAGGATATATTTGCCCTAGAGAGAGTGCAACAAATACTCCTGCTTCCTGGGATTAGGGGATTGTCCTATGAGGAGAGATTGAGTAGTCTCGGACTATATTCCCTGGAGTTTAGAAGAATGAGAGGTGATCTAATTGAAATATACAAAATTCTTAAGGGGCTTAACAAGTTAGATGCTGAGAAAATGTTTTCCATGGTTGGGAATCTAGAACACGGGGTCACAGTCTCAGAATAAGGAATTGGCCATTTAGGACTGACATGAGGAGAAATTCCTTCGCTCAAAGGGTTGTAAATCTTTGGAATTCTGTAGCTCACAGAGCTGTGGATACTCAATTGTTGAGTATATTCAAGACAGAGATCAATAGGTTTTTGGGTACTAGGGGAATTAAGGGGTATGGGAATAGTGTGGGAAGGTGGAGTTGAAGTAGAAGATCTTGTTGAATGGTGGAGCAGGCTCGAAACACCGAATGGCCTATTCCTGCTATTTCTTGTGTTCTTATTTTCTCTGGGTGGATGGAGGGGGTCTTTCCATTGTACTGTTACCTGCCAGCAAAACAAGAGTCATTGCAGTTTGTCCCAGTATCTGCTGGCACTGCCTGTTCTCTGAGCAGCAGAGGAAGAGGAATTGTTTTCTGCGTGGGTTTTGTCACTCTACATCAGCAGTACAGGCAGGGGACTGAGAACCAACCACCAAATTGGTGTTGAATTGATTTTTAAGGTTATTTCTCAGGACATGGGCATCGCTGGCAAGGCCAGCATTTATCGTCCATCCAGAGTTGCCTTTCAGAAGGTGGTAGTGAGCTGCCATCTTGAACTGTTGCACTCTGTATGGTGTAGGTACACCCACAGTGCTGTTAGTTCGGAAGTTCCAGGATTCTGACGAAGGAATGATGTATGTCAAAGTTGGGATGGTGTGTGACTTGGAGGGGAACTATACATCTGCTGCCCTATTCTTGTCTAAGTGGTAGAGGTTATGGGTTTGGAAGATGCTGTCGAAAGAACCTTGGCTGCAGTACATCTTGTAGATGGTACACACTGCAACCACTGTGTGCTAGTGGTGGAGGAAGTGGATGTGTAAAGTGGTGAATGGGCTGCCTATCCAGTCAGCTGCTTTGTCCTGGATGGTGTCAAAGCCCTTGTGCATGGGGGAATTTTCAAAAATAACAAAAGCAACAGAACAAAATTGAGGCAATTCCCATTGTTCCTATCTAGTATCAAAGCCAACTGAGAGTCACCTTCCAAAAAGAGATTCTTATTTGAGGGATGGAGTTGAAGAGTGACCAGCTTTACTTATTGCATGACTGTATAGTTACAGGCTTGTTGAAGTCAGCAAGAGAGTGAATTAACTCATTTAACTATGGATTACGAGGCATGCCTGCTTTTTGTTTTTTCAGATTACAGGGTGGTGCGAGCAATTCGTAACTGTGAGCGGATCCGGAGGCTCGTGTATGTCTCCTGCAAGCCAGAGGGTGAAGCCATGAGAAACTTTCTTGAGTAGGTAGCATTGACCTTTACTCAAAGACATTTCACTGGTGGTCAGCCCCACAAATTCCCATTTAATTTAGTGCACCATCTGGATCAAACAAGGAAAAGGGATATTAACCCCTCAGTTAGGCCAGGGTACCCTTACTCCTAATTAGCAGTAGTGGTGTTCGGTTTGGTCAACTGGGGATGGCCGTGCGGCATTGAGGTTTTGGCAAACTCGTGATTTTGCCGACTTGGCAGAAAGGAGACCAATCTGGATAAGGGTGACATACCTAATCTGGAGGCTCAAGTAAGAACTGCATAGACTTGCTGGCTGAGCCTAGAGGCCGAAGACAGGTAAGAGGTTCCCGGCAGAAAAATGGAGGCAGGTCCTCCAGCCTATTGATCTGCCTAAAAAAAATGTTTTGAGGGAGCGGGAATGGTTTGAGATGCTCCACTGGCTCAGCCACTGTTAATTACTGTCTGGCACTTGGAAAGGCCATTTGTTTGTATGTAAGTGAGAACAGGATGGGGATGACAATGATGACCTTCACTATTAGGTAACCTGTCAACAATCGCTGCCTTGGCAAACTCGAGCAAGATATTGGATGCCAGCTGGCTTCAGTCAAACTTTTAAAATGTACCATTGAGGGCTGCACCCCAGGTGGAGTTCACCACTGGGTGTGGTGGCTGCACGCCGCTGGACACTGCCACTGAGCAAGAGGTTTAGTTTAGTTTAGAGATACAGCACTGAAACAGGCCCTTCGGCCCACCGAGTCTGTGCCGACCATCAACCACCCATTTATACTAATCCTACACTAATCCCATATTCCTACCACATCCCCACCTGTCCCTATATATTTCCCTACCACCTACCTATACTAGGGGCAATTTATAATGGCCAATTAACCTATCAACCTGCAAGTCTTTGGCATGTGGGAGGAAACCGGAGCACCCGGAGGAAACCCACGCAGACACAGGGAGAACTTGCAAACTCCACACAGGCAGTACCCAGAATTGAACCCGGGTCCCTGGAGCTGTGAGGCTGCGGTGCTAACCACTGCGCCACTGTGCCGTCCCCCAGGTGGGGGGGGGTGTGCCGCACCCCAGGTGGAGTCCGCCACTGGAGACCTGTATTCTGGTTAGAGTCCGCCGTTGGGGCACTGTACCTTAGTTAGTGTCCACTGTTAGAGAACTGTACCTCGGATGGAGAACTGTACCCTAGGTAGAGTTTGTTTTTAAACAACTGAAACCCAGTTAGTCTGCTGCTAGAGAACTGTATCCCAGTTACAGTCTGCTGTTGGAGAACTGTATCACAGTTAGAATTCAGTTAGACAACTATATCCCAGATAGTGTTGACTGTTGGAGAACTGTACCCCAGTTAGAGTCTGCCACTGGAGGACTGTACCCTAGCTAGTGTCCGCTTTGAGAATTGTATCCCAGTTAGAGTTCATGGTTTGAGAACTGTATCCTAGTTAGCGTAAACGGTTAGACAGCTGAAACCCAGTTAGTCTGCTGTTGGTGAACTGTATCTCAGTTAGAGTCTGCTGCTAGAGAACTGTATCCCAATTAGAGTTCGCACCTTAAGAGATGCGGAGAAAATGAGAAAAAAGATCAGCCAATTTAAGAGAATGAGCAGTACCCTAATTTAATGATGTTAGAATAGTTCAGTTGACTGAATCGACTTGCTCATACTAAGCATGAGTAAATAAAATTCTCTGAGCCCATAACCTTGCTGTGCTGATTTAGATGGTCTCAGCCATGGCAGCTACAAGGGCCTCAATGCCCTTGGCTTAAGGAGGTGGAAACTCAGTTAGACTTGTCTCGCCTAATCGTTCTTCAACAGCTGATGCTGTACAGTTTGTGCACGCATGCAGACAGGGCTTGCCTTGGCTGTGAGTACCTTCCCACCCAGCCGGTCAGATACTCTGTTGTCACTCGCTGTTGAGATGCACATGTGACTAATGGCCACTTGGGCAACTAACCAGTGCCTGTGGAAGCTTGGACTCTGAAACTAAAATTGATAAAGAGGAGATACTAGAAAGGCTGGCAGTGCTTAAGGTGGGATAAGTCATCTGGTTCAAATGGCATCAGCCTACGTTCCTGAGAGAAATAAGTGTAGAAATTGCAGTGGTGGTGGCCACAATCTTCCAATCCTCTTTAGATACAGGGTGGTGCCAGAGGATGGGAGGATTGTAAAATGTTGCACCCTTGTTCAAAAAAGGGGAGAAGGATAAACCTGGAAATTACAGGCCTGTAGTTTAGCATTAGTAGTGGGGAATTTTTTAGAAACAATGAGGCAGGAGTAGTGCTCCAGCTGTGGCCTAATCAAAGATACAATAGTCAGGATTGCTAATTTTATTAGACTTGCTGGCCTTTTATAGCCGATGAAACGTAGTCCCAGTCGAATGATTGTCCTGTAAACTATACCAGTAATTTACCGAGTTTTTGCTTCTTTCAGACTGTGCTGCCTGCCTGACCAGCAAAAGAAGCTGTTTGGTGATCCCTTCGCTCCAATGCTAGCTGTACCTGTGGACATGTTCCCACACACATCTCACTGCGAGCTTCTGCTGCTCTTTGAGAGATAACTTGGTGACCACCCCTTGAGTGCAGAGATTGTTTGCAGTGACCATACACTTACCATTACCAGCCTCACTACAGCGTTGTAGTTGAAGTTACAGTTGCTAATCGCACGTCACTGCAAATCAAGTTTGCAAAATGGAGTGTGTTTTGGAATGAACCCCTGGGTTGACAAATCATGACAGTTCCTCCATATTGGGTGTGGACTAATAGTATAAGAAGGAATATTGAATTTCATACTTTAAATAGATGGTAAGCTATTTTGTTGCCAATTTTCTCACCATCCTTCTTTTGAAGATATTGATAATTTATGGGTGCTGGATGCCCAAGGACCTATTGATTGCCACATATGGAAATATATTAATTGCAGTTCAAGTTTGTTAAATTGAATTCAGTTATATGCTCCAAGGCGAAATAAACCAATCCAATTGTTCTTAAAAAATCTTTTGTTTGCTATTTCTATCTTCCCTCAGTCTGGCAAGAATTGGCTAAAAGTAAATACATTTTTTTAAAAATCGCGTATTTTTCAAGAACAGGATGAAACTTGATTGTAAGTCCCAATATTTCTCAGGCTTCATATGTGGATTGACATAATTATCAAATAGTAACATCAAGTAATTATTTTAATGCAGTCCCTTGCCAGAATTTCCAACTTTAGGTAAGGTAATTTTAATGGTATTGTCATTGTCCGGGAATATGCGGTTTGCCTTTAAGGCTTGCAAGGGATCAGTATTGCTTTAAGAACCAGCAAGCCTCATGAGTTATAGGAAGGTGCATTTTCGTTGCCTTAGAAACAGCCATTTGGAGACTGCTATTCAAAGGGTCCATTCTCGTTACCATAGATATAGCCACTGGGAGTGAGTCTCATGCGATACATTTGTTACAGTTTAGTTTTGAACTGGCTTTTAGTTGAAGACAGTTTGTTCTAACACAAACATAGAGGACACAGATGTGCTTAGCAAACCTGAAGAAAAAGCTCGCAACCATTTAAACTGAAGGAAGAGGATTTTAGTCTGTTTAATTGTTATATCTCAAAATTCCATAAGAAAGTCAACCCAAACAGAGATTTCTGGTAATTTAAATTGAAGAAAGGGAAGTTAGACTGTGACAATCTTTTATCCTTCAAAAACTCTAAAGTCCGATTGATTCTGTTGAAAGTGTTTGCAAGTGGTTAATTGTTGCAATTCGCTGGAGAAGGAAAGCAACATGCTGTAAGGACTTCGAGCAACATGCTGTGAGGACTTCGAGCAACATCGGACTGTAAATTTCCAAGGACTCTAATTTTTTCTATTTTAAATGTTGTTTATATCTTCCTAGTGTTTAAGAATGTAGTTCTTCTAATTAAAAAGTTAATTTATTGATTTAAAGACACCTGTATTGGTTAGCCTCATTCGGGGGTTAATAGATGGTACAGTTTGGTTGAGTCTTTCTTTAATTTGGAAAGTTTTTAAATGATATGTTAGCTGATCTGTGGAGCAATGGGATTGAATTAACAGTGCGTTGGTCCCACCACAATCAGAATCATATATTTTGATTGGGGGCTTTGACAGGAGTAGCCAGTCGTATCAGTATGCTGTTCGCCCAATTTAAATGGACACATCAGAGTTCCTGGGATGTGACCTACTGAAGTAGACCTCTTGAAGGTAGGTGAATAACTGGATACTAGAACATTTTTAAAAACATATCACTGCACAATTTTTTATTTTTCACTCGTGCATTTGTCATTTTTGCTGGAAGGTTTTGTGAGTTCTTTTGTAGCCAGAGTTTTCCTTCAAAGCCACGGAAGGAGCTGATTGGTGAGTAGCTGGCAAGTGTTTCTCGGTAATAGTTTAGAAAGTAAAGGCATGGCAGTGCACCTCAGCTCCATGGAATGCACATCCTGTGCCATGTGGGAAATCCTGGACGCTTCTTGTGGCCTGGCCAATCACACGTGTTGCCAACTAGAGCAGCTCGAGCTCTGGGTTTCGGAGCTTGAGCAGTGGCTGGAGTCACTACAGTTGAGAGATTCATGGATAACATGTTTCTGGATGCGATCACCCCACAGCTTGAGAGAGTGCAGGCAGAGAGGAAACGGGCGATTGCCAGGCATCAACGAAAACCAGGCGTTGTCCCTGAGTGCTTCTTGCTGTCCAACTGGTACTCAGTTCTGAATACTGGTGAGAGTGATGGTCTCTCTGGGGAGTGCAGGCAGAGTCAAGTCCATAGCACCATAGGTGGCTCACCTGCATGGGGCAGGGGGGGAGGTAGAAGAGTCAAAGAGCAATAGTGTTAGGGGCTTCAATGGTGAAGAGAACAGATGAGCGCTTCTGTGGCCGCAATTGTGACTTCAGGATAGTATGTTGCTTCCCTAATACCAGAGTCAAGGATGTCATTGAGCAGCTGCAGGACATGCTGAGGGAGAAGGTAAATAGCCAGAGATTGTGGTCCACGTTGGCACCAATGACATAGGCAGAATGAGGGATGAGGTCCTGAAGGCAGAGTTTAAGGAGTTAGGAGAGAGATTGAAAAGCAGGACCTCAAAGGTAGTAATCTGTGGATGACTCGCAGTTCCACTGCTATTGAATACAGAAATAGGGAGGTAGAGCTGATGAACACATGGCTAGGGAGATGGCGCAGGAGAGAGGGCTTTTGATTCCTGAGGTATTGAGATCGCTTCTGGGGAGATGGGACCTGTACAAGCCGGGTTGCACCTCAACAGGGCGGGGACCAATATCATCTTAGATGATTTTGCTAGTGCTGTTGGGGAGGGATTAAACTAACTTGGCAGGGTGATAGGAATCTAGGAATAGATTCAGAAGGGAGAAAAAAGTTGGAAATGGAAGGCAAAAAATTAATAAGCAGTTTGGAAGGCAAAGGAACCAAAGGCTGCAAAATAGACAACAAGGGAGTTTGGCAGTGCTAACTAGTATATACTTCAATGCAGGAAGGATAGGGAATAAGGCAGATGAGCTGAGAGGTCAGAACATATGAATTAGGAGCAGGAATAGACCACACGGCCCCTCGAGCCTGCTCCGCCATTCAATAAGATCATGACTGATCAGATTGTAACTTCAACTCCACATTCCCGCCTACCCCAATAACCTTTCAACCCCTTGATTATCAAGAATCAATCTACCTCTGTCTTAAAAATATTCAAAGACTCTGCTTCCACCACCTTTTGAGGAAGAGAGTTCCAAAGATTCACGACCCTCAGAGAAAAAATTGCTTCTCATCTCTGTCTTAAATGGGCGACCCCTTATTTTTAAACAGTGATCCCTAGTTCTAGATTCTCCCACAAGAGGAAACATCCTTTCCATATCCACCCTGTCGAGACCCCTCAGGATCTTATGTTTCAATCAAATCTCCTCTTACTCTTCTTAATTCCAGTGGAGACAAGCCTCGCCTGTCCAATCTTTCCTCATAAGACAACTTGCCCATTCCAGTTATTAGTCTAGTAAACCTTCACTGAACTGCTTCCAATGTACTTACATCCTTCCTTAAATAAGGAGACCAATACTGTACACAGTACTCCAGGTGTGGTCTCACCAATGCCCTGTATAACTGAAGCATAACCTCCCTACTTTTGTATTCAATTTCTCTCGCAATAAATGATAACATTCTATTAGCTTTCCTAATTACTTGCTGTACCTGCATTCTAACCTTCTACAATTCGTACACTAGGACACCCAGATCTCTCTGCATCTCAGAGCTTTGAAATCTCTCATCATTTAGAGAATATGCTTTTTTATTCTTTCTGCCAAGATGGACAATTTCACATTTTCCCACATTATACTCCATTTTCCAGATCTTTGCCCACTCACTGAACCTACCTATATTCCTTTGTAGCCTCCTTATGTCGTCTTCACAACTTAATTTCCTACCTAGCTTTGTGTCATTCACAAATTTCACAACCATACCTTCGGTTCCTTCATCCATCATTTATATAAATTGTAAAAAGGTGAGGCCCAGCACTGATCCCTGCGGCACACCACTCATTACATCTTACCAAGCTGAAAATGACCCATTTATGCCTACTCTCTGTTTCCTGTTAGCTAGCCAATCTTCTATTCATGCCAAAATGTTACACCCTACACCATGAGCTTTTATTTTCTGCAATAACCTTTGATGTGGCACCTTTTCAAATGCCTTCTGGAAATCTAAGTACAGTACATCCACCGGTTCCCTTTTATCGAACGCACATGTTACTTCTTCAAAGAACTCCAATAAATTGGTTAAACATGATTTCCCTGTCACAAAACCATGTTGACTCTGCCTGATTACCTTGAATTTTTCTAAGTGCCCTGCTATAAAGTCTTCAATAATAGCTTCTAACATTTTTACTATGACATGTTGAGCTAACTGGCCTGTAGTTTCCTGCTTTCTGTTTCCCTCCCTTGTTGAATTAAGGAGTTGCATTGGCTATTTTCTAATCTAACGGAGCCTTCCCTGAATCTAGGGAATTCTGGAAAATTAAAACCAACGCATCAACTATTTCAAATAAAAGCAAAATACTGCAGATGCTGGAAATCTGAAATAAAAACAAGAAATGCTGGAAATACTCAGCAGGTCTGGCAGCATCTGTGGAGAGAGAAGCAAAGTTAACGTTTCAGGTCAGTAACCCTTCTTCAGAACTGGGTCACTGACCTGAAACAATAACTCTGCTTCTCTCTCCACAGATGCTGCCAGACCTGCTGAGTATTTCCAACATTTCTTGATTTTATTGCATCAATTATCTCACTAGTCACATTTTAAGACCCTACGATGAAGTCCTTCAGGACCCAGGGACTTGTCAGCCCACAGCTCCAACAATTTGTTCAGTACCGCTTCCCTGGTGATTGTAATTTTCTTGAGTTCCTCCCTCCCTTCCATTTCCTGATTTACAGCTATTTCTGGGATGTTACTTGTATCTACAGTGAAGACCGATGCAAAATACCTGTTCAATTCATCTGCCATCTCCTTATTTTCCCTTATTAATTTCCCAGACTCACTTTCTATAGGACCAATGCTCACTTTGGTAACTTTTTAAAATATTTATGGAAACTCTTACTATCTGTTTTTATATTTCTAGCCAGCTTTCTCGTACTCAGATTTCTCCCTCCTTATTAATCTTTGCTGCTTTTTATATTCTGTCCAGTCTTCTGACCTGCCACCATCTTTGCGCAATTATATGCTTTTTCTTTGTTTGATATATCTTTAACTTTTTTGTTAACCACAGATGCTGGATCCTCCCCTTGGAATTGTTTATTCTCGTTGGAATGCATCTATTCTGTGTATTTTGAAATATCTCCTTAAATGTCCGCCACTGCATCTCTATTGACCTATCTGTTAACCTACTTTGCCAGTTCACTTTTGCTAGCTTTGCTTTCATGCCCTCATAATTGCCCTTCTTTAAGTTTAAGATACTAGTCTTAGACCCACTCTTCTCTCTCTCAAACTGATGTAAAATTCAACATATTATGATCACTGCTGCCTCGGGGCACCTTCACTATGAGTTCATTAATTAATCTTTTTTCTTGGTGCACAATATCAGGTCCAGTATAGCTTGCTCTCTGGCTACAGAATGTGTTGTTCTAAGAAACTATCCTGAAAATATTCGATGACCTAAGCTACCTTTGCCTATCTGATTTTTCCAGTCTATAGGTTAAAATTCCTCATGGTTATCACCGTACCTTTCTGACAAGCACCCCTTATTTCTTCCCTTATACCCTGTACTACTGTGTGGTTACTGTTAGGGGGCCTGTACACCATTCCCACAAGTGACTGCTTGCCTTTATCATTTCTCATCTCGACCCAAACTGTTTCTACATCCTGGTTTTCTGAACTTAGGTCATCCCTCTCTATTGTGCTAATACCATTATTAATTAACAAAGCCACCCCTCCACCTTTTCCTAGCTTCCTGTCCTTCCTAAATGTCATGTACCCTTCAATATTCAGGTCCCAATCTATGCCATCCTGCAGCCATGTCTGTAATGGCTATCAGATCACACTTATTTATTTCTATTTGCGCTATCAGTTCATCTGTTTTCTTTTGAATGCTACATGCATTCAGAAACAGAGCCTTTAATTTTGTCCTTTTATTATTTTTGTAACCTATAGCCTTGTCAGCTGATTCACTCTTAGATTTGTACTCACTGTCCCTTGCTGTCACAGTCTGTTTATCTTTCTCATATTAATACCTTTCTCTATTGCCTTGTCTCTACACTTACCACATCTTTTCAAATTTGATCCCTTGCCCCCACTATTTAGTTTTAAAACCCTCTCTACTTCCCCAGTTATGCGGCTCACTCGAGCACTGGTTAGGTGTAGACAGTCCCAACCGTACAGCCCCCACTTTCCCCAGGACTGGTGCCAGTGCCTCATGAACCGGAGCCCACTTCTACCACACCAGTCTCTGAGCCATGCATTCATTTCTCTAATCTTATTTGCCCTACTCCAATTTGCACGTGGCTGAGATAATAATCAGGAGATTATTACCTTTGAGGTTCTGCTTAATTTTGTACCTAGCTCCTCATACTGACTATGCAGAACCTCTTGCCTTGTCCTATCCATGTTTGATACCTGGGAGTATGCTAGTCTAGCTATTGCTGAGACGTGGCTGAAAGAAGGACTGGAATGGCCGCTCAACATTCCTGGTTACAGGGTTTTCAGATGAGATAGAGAGGAGGGAAAAAAGGAGCGGGGGGGAGGGGGGGGGGGGGCGTCACTGTATTGATTAAAGAACAATTCTAGCTGCGAGGAGGGGTGATATGGTAGAAGGATCATCAAATGAGGCTATATGGGTTGAACTGAGGAACAAAAAAGGGACAATCGCACTACTCCAGTGGAGATAGAAGAGCAAATACGTAGGCAAATATGAGAAGTACAAAAACAATAGGGCAATAAAGTAGGCGATTTCAACTACCCTCATATTGACTGGGATGGAATTAGTGTGAAAGGCACAGAGGAAGCAGAAGTCTTAATTGTCACACATACAAGAAGTGCGACGATGAAAAATTACAGACTAAAACTGAAATTATAAAAATTGAAGAATGTGCTCCAAAATGGCTGCCGAAGGTAAAAGATTTGGCCTTTGTCTCTGTCAGACAGTTTGAATATACAAAGGAATACCTTCAAAGCTGAGAGATGTCATTGAACCCAATCTGAAATATTCCTGAATTGAATGGGTTCTTCCAAAACAAAGAAGGTGTGAAGTGGAAACATCATAACCGGATTATTCTTATCCTGAACGCATCAAGATGGACTTTTGAACTGAATGAGTTCTTCTGCAGCAAAGAAGGTGTGAAGTAGCCACATCCTAGGCCATTGTCAGCCACTACAGGGGAGAAAATACCTGTCTTCCACCTGTGTGTGTGCGCATGCGGTCGTGACAATTTCAGATTAATGCGTATTGATCAATGAATAGTTGATTTTCTGTTTTAAACCTACAAGAAAACCTGTTGCTGTTTATTTGTCAAATAAACAACAAAGGGTTAAACCCCAATAACAAAAAAAAACCTTGCTGTGATCAGGGGGGAGTTGAACAGTGGGAACCACCCAAACCCCTCACCATGTGGCCGTAACATAATGCATTCAGGAGAACATTTTTACTCAGTATGTAACAAGCCCAACAAGAGAGGGGCGATTCTGGGCTTAATTTCAGAGACTGAAGCTGGACAGGTCAAAAGGGTATCAGTTGGGAGCACTTCGGTGGAAGTGATCATAATGCAGTTAGATTTAGGGGTAGTTATGGAAAAGGACAAAGGTAGACCAGGAATAAAAGTTCTCAATTGGGGAAAACTAATTTTGCTAAGCTGAAATGTGCTTTAGCTAAAGTGGACTTGAAACAGTTACTTGATGGTAAATCAGTGCCAGATCAGTGGGAGGCATTCAATGAAGAGATGGTGAGGATTTAGAGCAAGTATGTTCTCTTAAAGAAAAAGGGTGGGACTAACAAATCCAGAACCCCCAGATATCAAGGGACTTAAAGGAGAGGATCAAGAGAAAAAAATGAAGCTTATGACAGATACTGAGGGCTCAACATTCCAGAAAACCTAGAGAAGTACAGAAAGTGTAGGGTGAAATTAAAAAGGAAATTAGGAAAGCAGAGAGGGCATAAAAATTGGTAAGTAAAATCAATGAAAACACAAAGATTTTTGATAAATACATAAAGAGCAAAAAGATAGCTAAAGAAAGAGTAGGGCCTATTAGGATCCATAAGGGTGACCTGGGTGTGGAGGTGGAGGATATGGTTCTTAATGAATACTTTGTGATTATTTTCACAAAGGAGAGGGATGATACAGACATTGCAATTGGGGAGGAGTGGTGTGAAATATTAGGAGGAATTAATATAAAGTGAGAGGCAATATTAAGAGGTTTAACATCTTTGATAAATCCCCCGGCCCGGATGAAATGTATCCTAGAAGTAGCCAATCATCTCTGGCTACAGACATTCCAGAGGACTGGAGGGCAGCTAAAGTTGTACTGTTGTTTAAAAAGGGAGAAAAGGATAGACTGAGTAATTATAAGCCAGTCAGCTCAACCTCGGTGGTGGGAAGATAATTGGTAAAAATGTGAAGGCACAGGATAAATGTTCATTTAGAAAGACATGAATGAATCAAAAACTGCATGGATTTTTTGAGGGAAGGTAGTGTCTGACTAACATGATTGAATTTTTTGAGGAGGTAACAAGGAAGGTGGATGAGGGTAGTGCATTTGATAATGTCTATATGGATTTTAGCAAGGCTTTTGATAAGGTCCTACATGGCAGACAGGTCATGAAAGTAAGAGCCTATGGGATCCAAAGCAAAGTGGTAAGTTAGATCCAAAATTGGCTCAGAAACAGGAAGCAAAGGGTGATGGGTGTTTTTATGACTGGAAGGTTGTTTCCGTTGGGGTTCTGCAGGGCTAAGTACGAGAGCCCTTGCTTTTTTAGTGCACATCAGTGATTTGGACTTGAGTGTAGGGGGTATGAGTAAGAAGTTTGCAGATGATACAAAAATTGGCTGTGTGCTTAATAATGAAGAAGATAGCTAACTTGGAAGGTATCAATGGAAGTCAGGTGGGTGGAAAAGTGCAAATAGAGTTCAATTTGGAGAATTGTGAGGTAATGCATTTGGGGAAGGCTAACAAGGCAAGGGAATACACAATAAATGGTAGGATTCTGAGAAGTATAGAAACATAGAAAATAGGAGCAGGAGTAAGCCATTCGGCCCTTCGGGCCTGCACCGCCATTCAAAAAGGATCATGGCTGATCTTCTAATTCAGTACCCTGTTACTGCTTTCTCCCCATATCCCTTGAACCCTTTGGCATTAAGAAATATATCCATCTCTTCTTGAATATATTTAATGACTTGGTCTCCACTGCCTTCTGCGGTAGAAAATTCCTCAGGTTCACCACCCTCTGAGTGAAGATATTTCTCCTCATCTCTCTTCTGAATGGCATACCCCATATCCTGAGACTGTGACCCCTGCTTCTGGAGTCCCCAGCCATCGGGAACATCCTCCCTGAATCTAGCCTGTCTAGTCCTGTTAGAATTTTATAGGTTTCTATGAGATCCCCTCTTATTTTTCCAAACTCTAGTGAATATAGGCCTAGTCGACCCAATCTCTCCTCATACGTCAATCCTGCCATCCTAGGAATCAACCTCATAAATCATCTTTGCACTCCCTCCATGGCAAGAACATCCTTCCTCAGATAAGACCAAAACTGCACACAATACTCCAGATGTGGTCTCACCAAGGCCCTGTATAACTGCTGTAAGACATCCTTGCTCCTGTACTCAAATCCTCTTGCAATGAAGGCCAACATACCATTCGTCTTCCTAATTGCTTCCTGCACCAGAATGCTTGCTTTCAGCGACTGGTGTACAAGGACGCCCAGGTCTCGTTGCACCTCCCCCTTTCCCAATCTATCACCATTCAGATAATAATCTGCCTTTCTGTTTTTACAACCAAAGTGGATAACCTCACATTTATCCACGTTATACTGCATCTGCCATGCATTTGCCCACTCACCCAACTTGTCCAAATCACATTGGACCCTCTTTGCATCCTCCTCACAGATCACTTTCTCCCCTAGCTTTGTGCCATCTGCAAACATGGAAATGTTACATTTAGTTCCCTCATCCAAGTCATTAACATATATTGTGAATAGCTGGAGCCCACGCACTGATCCCTGCAGTACCCCACTATTCACTGCCTGCCACCTGGAAAAAGACCTGTTTATTCCTACTCTCTGTTTCCTGTCTGTCAACCAATTCTCAATCCATGCCAATATATTACTCCCAATCCCATGTGCTTTAATTTTGCACACTAACCTCTTATCAAAAGCCTTCTGAAAATCCAAATACACCACATCCACTGATTCTCCCTTATCTATTCTGCTAGTTACATTCTCAAAAAACTCCAGTAGATTTGTTAATCATGACTTCCCTTTCGTAAACCATGCTGACGTTGCCCAATCCCGTTTATGCTTTTTAGGTGTTCTGCTGTCACATCCTTTATAATAGACTCTAGCATTTTCCCCACTACTAATGTAAGGCTAACTGATCTGTAGTTCCCTGTTTTTTCTCTCCTTCCTTTTTTAAATATTGGGGTTACATTTGCCACCCTCCAATCTGTAGCAACTGCTCCAGAGTCTATAAAATTTTTGAAGATAACCACCAATGCATCCACTATTTCCAGGGCCACTTCTTTTAGTACTCTGGGATGTAGATTCAGGCCCTGGGCATTTGTCGGGCATTAACCCCATTAATTTCCCTAGCACTATTTTTTTTTACTAATACTGATTTCCTTCAGTTCCTCCCTCTCATTAGACCTTTGGTTCCCTAACATTTCTGGGAGGTTATTTATGTCCTTTTTGAAGATAGAACCAAAGTATATGTTTCATTGTTCAGCCATTTCTTTGTCCCTCATTATAATTTCCCCCGTTTCTGACTGTAAGGGGCCTACGTTTGTCTTCACTAATCTTTTTCTCTTCACATATTTATAGAAGCTTTTACAGTCAGGTTTTATGTTCCCCACAAGTTTACACTCATACTCTATTTTCCTCCACTTAATCAACCTCTTTGTCCTCATTTGCTGAATTCTAAACTGCACCCAATCCCCAGAGTTGCTGTTTTTTCTGGCAATTTTATATGCCTCCTCTTTGGATCTAATACTATCCCTAATTTCTTTCGTAAGCCACAGTTGAGCCACCTTTCTGGTTTTATTTTTGCACTAGACAGGAATGAATAATTGTTGTAATCCATGCACAGGTTCTTTAAATATTATCCATTGCCTTTCCACCGCCAACTCTTTTAGTAAAGTTCCCCAATCTACCATAGCCAACTCGCGCCTCATAGCTTTGTAGTTTCCTTTATTTAGATTCAGGACCTTAGTTTTGGATTCAGCTACTTCACTCTCCATCTTAATGAAGAATTCTATCATGTTATGGTCGCTCCTCCCCAAGGGACCCCGCACAACAAGATTGTTAATTAATCCTTTCTCGTTGCACAATACCCAGTCTAGGATAGCCCGTTCTCTAGTTGGTTCCTCAACGTATTGGTCTCTTGGTTTCTTAACTCCACCCATACAGATTCCACATCATGATTTTCCGAGCCAGTATCCTTCCTCACTATTGCATTGATTTCCTCCTTATCAACTCTACCTCTCCTTTCCCTTTTTGCCTGTCCTTCCTAAATATTGAATACCCCTGGATGTTCAGTTACCATCCTTGGTCACCTTGCAGCCATGTCTCTGTAATTGTTACTGTATCATAACTGCCAATATCTATTTGTGTTGTTAATTCATTGACCTTATTGCAAATGCTCCGTGCATTAAGACACAATGCCTTTAGACTTGTCTTTTTAACATTGTTAGTCATCTTAGCTTTATTTTGCACTACAGCCCCATTTGTTTCTCGCCCTTGTTTTTTCTGCCTTCCACTTTTGCTTCTTACTTTTCTGTCTTTCATTTCTATCCTTTTTTCCCTCTCCTCGGTCTCCCTGCTCAGATTCCCATCTCCCTGCTATTCTAGTTTAGACCCTCCCCGACATCACTAGCAAACACCCCCTCGAGACAATTGGTCTCGGTCCTGCCCAGATGCAACCCATCCAGCTTGTACTGGTCCCACCTTCCCCAGAACCGGTCCCAATGTCCCAGGAATCTGAATCCTTGCTGCTTTCCCCTGAGCCATCAGAGGAATAGAAGAAGATCCCTGAAGCTGGCTGGATAGTAGATTAGGTGGTCAAGAAGGCTTATGGGATATTTACCTTGATCAGCTGAGGCATGGAATGTAAGAGCAGGGAGGCTATGCTAGAAGTGTATAAAATACTGGTTAGACCATAGCTGGAGCACTTGTGAGCAGTTCTGGTCACTACACCAAAGAAATGATTTGCACTGGGAAGGGTAAAGAGGAGATTTACCACCATGTTGCCTGGACTAGAGAATTTTAGTTATGAGGAAAGATTGGATAGTGTAGGTTTGGTTTCTTTGGAGCAGAGAAGGCTGAGGGGAGACCTAATTGAAGTGTATAAAATTATGAGGAGTCTAGATGAAGTGGAAAGGAAGGCTCTATTCCCGTTGGTTGAGTAGTCCATAACCAAGGGGCATAGATTTAGGATGAGGTAGGATATTTAGAGGGAACTTGAGGGAAAAGTTTTCACCCAGAGTGTGGTGGGGATCTGGAACTCACTGCCTGAAAGGGTGGTTGAGGTAGAAACCCTCATAATATTTAAAAAGTACTTGGATATGCACTTGAAATGCTGTAAGCTATAAGACTATGGACCAAGAGCTGGAAATTGGGATTAGGCTGGATGGCTCCTTGTCAGCTGGTGTGGACATGATGGGCTGAATGGCCTCCTTCCATGCTATAAATTTGTACAATTCTGTGCCTCAGTAAAAGTAACCATGAAGCTATTCGATTACCGTAAAAACCCAACTGGTTCACTACTGTTCTTTGGGAAAGGAAACGTGCTGTCCTCACCTGGTCGAGCCATTATGTAGCTTTGGTCCCACACTAATGTGTTTGGCTTTTAACTGCCCTCTGAAGTGGACTTGCTCGATTTATCAGGACAATAGGGATGTGCAATAATGCCAGCCTTTCCACTAATACCCACATCTCAAGAATGAATGAAAGAAAAATGGCTGTACAGAATGATAAGCGTGGACATTTCTGTCAGGATCCAATGCTGGATGCTTCAGATGATGAATTATTCAAGAGGCCTCACAAAATGCAGATGCAACTATACTTGAGGTGGTTTTTCTACTTCCCTAAGTACTCTGAGGTCTCTATTATTAAGCCCCTTCAGGCGTATCTGAACATGTCATCTAAAACTGCTCTTCCTGTAGAGTTGAAGATTTCCACAGTGTGAAATTTTCAGTCCACTGGAATCCTCTAAGCCACTGCAGGAAACATCCATCACACCAACCAGTCTGTAGAGTGCACCAATATCAAACACAAAGACTTGCATTTACACAGTGCCTTTCATGACATCAGGACATGAGGACGGCGCAGTGGTTAGCACCGCAGCCTCACAGCTCCAGTGACCTGGGTTTGGTTCTGGGTACTGCCTGTGCGGAGTTTGCAAGTTCTCCCTGTGACCTTGTGGGTTTTCTCCATGGTAGGAGAATTGAGGGAAGGTGGGGATGTGAGAGGGAAAATGGGATTAATATAGGATTAGTATAAATGGGTGGTTGATGGTCGGTGTGGACTTGGTGGGCTGAAGGGCCTGTTTTGGTGCTGTATCTCTATGACTCTATGATATCCCAAAGCACCTCACAGCCAATGAATCATTTCTGAAGTGTAGCCACTGTTCTAACATAGAAAACACAACAACAAATTTTCAGACAGCAACGTCCCAGAATCATCAATGTGATAATGACCAGATAATCTGTTTCAGTGATATTATTTGATGAACTCCAGGGCGAGCTCCCTCACTGTTCTTAGAAAATAGTGCCATGGAATCTTTTACTTCCACATGAGAGGGCCTTGGTTTAATGCCTGGTTTGAAAGACGGCTTCTCCGATAGTGTAGTGCTCCCTCAGTACTGCACTGGAGTGTCAGTGTACATTTTGCTGTTCAAGTCTTCAGAGTGGGAATTGAACCCAGGGCTTCTGACTCGGAGGTATGAGAGCTAACACCGAGCTGGAGTGGATATCAAGAAGATGAAAGATGCTATGTTTGCAAAAGGCAACACCTTATCCACTTTCCCTGTGGAAAGGAAACAACAGACAGGATGCTGAGCTTTCATAGGGTGATGGGCTTCCCTCAGGCAATGTAGACAACACCCATGTGGAATCAGTACCCCTCATCCGGCATTCACAGAAACCATTTGAAGTCTTTAATGTTCAGTGTTGTCTAACCACAGTAATATCATTATGCTTGTGAATGGCTGTTATGCACAAAGCAACCATGGTGCCATCATTAAGGAAATTAAATGGGAAAGCAAGCGAGACCAGCAGGGAGGCTAAAAGACGAGCCCTCGAGCGTGATAGACAGTGCGGCCAACAGGGAGGATGAAAGAGCAGCCATGAGAGAGTGAGAGTACAGCGAGACTGGCGGTGAGGATAAAAGAACAACCACAAGAGCGAGAGCACGGCGACACTGGCAGGGAGGATAAAAGAGCAGACCTCAAGAGTGAGACTGGTGGGGAGGATCAAAGATGGCCCCCAAGAGTGAGAGCACAGTGAGACTGGCGGGGACGATAAAAGAGGGGCCCCTGAGAGCGAGAGCACAGCGAGACTGGTGGAGTGAATAAAAGAGCAGCTCCCGAGAACGAGACCAGCAGCAGGGAGGATTAAAGAGCAGCCCCCAAGAGTGAGAGCACAGCAAGACCAGCAGTGGGGAGGATTAAAGAGCGGCCCCCCGAGAGCAAGAGCACAGCGAGACCAGTGGGGAGGACAAAAGTGCTCTGGGGAGGGTTCAGAGCAGACCCACCATTTTCAATAAAGAAGTGTGATGTCACAGGAAAGCAGGCAAGTATTGAGGTCCTGTGGTCAGATTTTCAGGAGCTAGGGAGGAAGTTAAAAAGTAGGACCTCGAAGGTAGTAATCTCTGGATTACTCCCAGTGCCACATGCTAGCGAGAGTAGAAAAAGGAAGATAGGGAGGATCAATGCATGACTTGAAGCCTGGTACAGGAGGGAGGGCTTCAGATTCTTGGGGCATTGGGACCAGTTCTGGGGCAGGAGGCACCTATTCAAAAGGGGCGTGTTGCACCTCAACAGGACTGGGATCAATGTCCTTGCGAGGAGGTTCATTAGTGTGGTTCGGGAGGATTTAAACTAGATTGGCAGAGGCATGGGCTCCAGCATATAGTAAAAGAAATAAAGTTCACAAAGTGAGAGTATTGGATAGTACAAATAGTAAGAGAGGAGTGCCATATTAGATAGGAGTAGACTAAGAAGGACTTCTCGGAATACAAAGACAGGTTTACAGTGCATGTATGTAAACGACACCGACAAGCACAAATAGCCATCTGGAAATACAATATAATGGCAAGAACGGAAACATGGCTTAAAATAGTGAAGACTGGGTGCTTAATATTCAAGGATACAAAATGTTCAGAAAAGATAGGGAAGGAAAAAAAGGGAGGTGAGGTGGCAGTACTGATTAGGGACGACATTGTGATGTTGGAAAGAGCGGATGTCCTTGAGAGGACAAGGACAAAATCCATTTGGTTAGAGTCAAGAAGCAAAAAGGGTATGATCACACTACTGGGAGTATTCTACATGCCTCCAAATAGAGAGAGAGAGAGATAGAGGAACAAATCTGGGGGGAAATCACAGAGATGTGCAGTAACTGTAGAGTGGTGATATTGGGGGACTTCAATTACCCAAATGTCGATTGGGATAGTATTGGAGCAAAGGATAAGGAGGGGGAGGAATTTCTGGAATGTGTTCAGGAGAACTTGCTTGTCCAGTATGTTCTCGGTCCAACTAGGAAGGAGACATTGCTGGACCTGGTGCTGAGGAATGAGGTGCACCAAATGCCTGTGGGGGAACATTTGGGTCAGAGTGATCATTGTATCATTAGGTTTAGACCAGTAATGGAGAAATGCAAGGTAGCCTAAAGTAGAACTTCAAAATTGGAAGAGGGCTAATTTCAATGGGATGAGAAGGGACCTTGCCAGGATAAAATTGAACCAAAGACTGACAGGAAAATCTGTAATGGAACAAAGGGTGATCTTTAAGGAGGAGATGCTTCAGTTACAGGCTAGGTACATTCCAACAAGGGTGAAGCGCAGGGGAACCAAAGCCGGGTCTCCTTGGATGATGAGGGAGATGATAGAGAATATGATAAAACAAAAAAGAGGGTGTATGATACATGTCAGGTGAATTCTTCAAGTGAAAACCAAGCCAAATACAATAAGTTGAGAGGGGAAGTGAAGAAGAAAATAAGACTGGCAAAGAGAGAACATTAGAATAGAATGACAGTCGACATAAAACGGAACGCAAAAAATCTTCTATGTAAATAGTAAGCGGGTATTAAGAGATGGAGTGGGGCCTATTAGGGACAAAGAGAGTGATATATGCTAATACTTTGCATACTTTGTATCAGTGTTTACTAAGGAAGAGGATTTTGGCAAAATATTGGTGGAAGCGGAGATGCTAGAGGTAATGAATGGGGTGAAAATTGATAGACAGGAGGTACTGGAGAGGTGGATATGTTGCCTGGTCTGGATGGCTTGCATCCAAGGTTGCTAAAGGAAGTGAGAGTGGAGAGAGCGGAATGGCTTGCCACAATCTTCCAAGCTTCCCTAGATATGTGGGAGGTGCCAGTGGACTGTAGAGTGGCAAATGTGACACCCTTATTCAAGAAAGGGTGTAAGGACAGTCCTAGCAACTACAGGCCAGTTAGTTTAACATCAGTGGTGGATAAGGGTTTAGAAACAATAATTGGAAAATATCAACAGGCACTTGGAGAGGTTTGACCTAATTAAGGATAGCCAGCACGGATATGTGAAAGGCAGATCATGCTTGTCTAATCTAATTAAATTGTTTGATGAAGTAACAGAGAAGGTTGATGAAGATATGGATATTGAGGATATTGTTTATTTAGATTTTAAGAAAGCATTTGACAAAGTACCATATAACAGACTGTTTAACAAAATTGAGGCTCATGGAATAGGAGGATCAAGTGTCACTTAGATAAAAAATTAGCGAAAGGACAGAAAACAGCTAGTTGTGTTAAATGGCTATTTTTCAGACTGGAGGAAGGTAGATAGTGGTGTTCCCCAGGATCAGTGCTAGGATCACTGCTTTTTTAATGTATATAAATGACTTGGATATGGAGATAAGGAAGGGGAATGGGATTGACTGGATTGCTTTATGGAGAGCCAGCATGGACTCAATAGGCCAAGTGGCCTCCTTCTGTGCTGTAAATGACTATGACTATGAAAGAAGGGAAGAAATGGGAAATAGCTTCTGGGCTGCTTACATCACTGACGAACCCTCTAGCTATAGAACTGGAAGCCTAAGCATCTGTGGCTTACATTCCCTTGAGTATAAAAGATTGAAGGGTGATCTGATTGAGGTGTTTAAAATGTTAAAAGGATTTGGTACAGTGAAACTATTTCCTCTGATGAGGCAGTTTACAGCTAGGCCATTGAGCAGAGAAGTCAGGAAGCATTTTCTTGCACAAAGGGCAGTGGAAATCTGGAACGCTCTCTGCTAAAAATCTGCCAATGCTGGGACAATTGGAGCTTACAGGACTGAGATTGATAGGTTTTAGTTGGGTAAGGGTGTCAAAGGATATGGAGCAAAGATGGGTAAATGGAGTTGAGGTGCAGATCAGCCATAATCTAATTGAATGGCAGAACAGGCTCGAAGAGCTAAATGGCCCGCAACCGTTCCTATACAGTTTGATGTATATCCCTCCGATCTCCAAGAAGTACATGTCATCCAGCTTTGGAACGATGAAAGAGTACATGCAAGAAGGCAATATTTAAGTACAATGTGTGAAATGGTACCTCACAGTAGTTGTGGAAGTTCCTGTCTTTTTGTGGTATACTAGATGGCTGTCCACGAGGAAAATGTGTAGAAAAGTGAGGAGAATGCGTTGCATTTCTCCTGATCCAGGCAAATCTCTTCCCTGTTCGCAGTTGGGGGAAAGGAGCCTTGCTTCACTGCATCGATTCAGATATTCTTTCTTATATTGTTACTACCGAGGCTGGAGGAGGGCACGGTCTTTCTTTAGTTCCACTTCTCCACAGGTCACAACATATATTTAAATGTTTTACCCAGTTACCGATACGGCCAATTATATACTTTATTTTAGTTTCAGAATAAAATCCAACTGGGTTTCTTTAATAAACAACAAAATTATTAATTTATTATAAAGCATAACTTATTGAATACAGATGTAAAGCTTATTAACACGCAGGTTGAAATATGAAAGTTCCCTCCTAAACTAACCCCAAAACACGCACACACACACTCCGGTTAAAGAAAAACTAAAGAAGTTTTCTCTGCAGAGATCTCTTTACAAAAAATAAAAAAAACCTTTGCCCAAATACTTGTTAATTCTTGAAGAAAAGATGGATAAGATATGGAATGATATTAGTTATCCCATTATTTTGGTGCCCAAATATGCATAGATAGCTGTCACTGGGATCTTTTTGGAACAGTTCTCTTCAGGCGACATCGAGGCTTAGTCTGGCAGGCTTTTCAGGAGAAGTGCGGCATCAGTTTCTCTATTTCCCACACTAGATGCTCAGCGTTTCTCAGAAATGGAAAAGGATGAGCTGGAGGCTTCTCTCTTCTCAGTGTCAGGCAAACCCCCCAACTATCAAGACTAAGGCACCCATTATTTCACCGCATGAACAGTAAAACTTAAAATTGCAAGCCCCTGACTGGAAAGCCATTTTTGTTTAGTAACTAGCAGTGTTGGAACAAAAGGGACCCAGTTGTTGCTTCCCCAATACACAGAAGAAGTGGTCAAACCAGTTTTAGTCACATAACTAGCTGGCTTTAGTTTTTTTAATTTTAACTTCCAACAAAGGATTTGAACTGAAACAATGCCATGTGTTCATGGAGTAAAGATCTCTCCTGGAACTGAAGCAAGAATTACAGCCTCTCCTGTCTGCCTGCTTCCATCTCCTTCCCACGGAATTGAATCTTGTGAATAAACATGAAACTCAAAGAAAGGTTTCCCATGTGAACAAGGTGTTAAGAAGATATCTGGGCCCCAACAAAACGCAAGACCATATCTTCAATCAAGGACTACATCGAGCTCGAGAAATAGTAACAAGATATTGCCTCAAACTGTACTACTTATCTTTTCTTCTGCTCTTTTAGAATTAGAATTAGAATTAGAACATTACAGCGCAGTACAGGCCCTTTGGCCCTCGATGTTGCACCGACCTGTGAAACCATCTGACCTACACTGTTCCATTTTCATCCATATGTCTATCCAATGACCACTTAAATGCCCTTAAAGTTGGCTAGTCTACTACTGTTGCAGGCAGGGCATTCCACGCCCCTACTACTCTCTGAGTAAAGAAACTACCTCTAACATCTGTCCTATATCTATCACCCCTCAACTTAAAGCTATGTCCCCTCATGTTTGCCATCACCATCTGAGGAAAAAAACTCTCACTATCCACCCTATCTAACCCTCTGATTATCTTATATGTCTCTATTAAGTCACCTCTCCTCCTCCTTCTCTCCAACAAAAACAACCTCAAGTCCCTCAGCCTTGCCTCGTAAGACCTTCCCTCCATACCAGGCAACATCCTAGTAAATCTCCTCTGCACCCTTTCCAAAGCTTCCACATCCTTCCTATAATGCGGTGACCAGAACTGCACGCAATACTCCAGGTGCGGTCTTCTGTTCCTATTTGCACGTGTGTATCGTGTGTGCATGCTAGCATGGGCGTGTTGTATGTCCGTCGGCATTAACCATTTTAGAGTTTAAGTTTAAGGTTTAATAAATTTCATCTATCTTCTTTAAACCAAAGAAAGCCTGTTTGTGCTCATTTCTTTGCCTTATAATTGAAAAGTTGTGAAGAAGGATTCTCAAAGGGGAAGCTCAAAACATACTTTGTTTAAAATTAAACCCTGTTACAATAAGACCAGGTGACGATAGTAACAAACCTCCAGACACCTTTCGTATCTGATCGTAACAGAAATCGGGTGCTAGCGTACGGACTGTTACCGACAGACAAACGAGTGAAATTGGAAGTGGGAAGCCCAATTGTTTCCAATCAAAAAGAGCAAATCAATACAGGTTTTCTTGTGGTTGTGTGTGCTTGAATACTAACATGTCTGCAACTGAAGCGAATAACTCTCCAAGCCAGGGTGAAATAATTTGGGATAAGTTAAAAGCACTATCTATGGAAGAGTTGAGAAAAATCGCTGAGCAGTGTGGGATCATTGTACGTGGCAAGACTCGGAGGTCTGAACTCCTAAGGCTTAGTGTCCCACCATTTTTCCCTTGAATCAGAAGAAACAGAGGCAGTGTTAGAAGCAGACACAGAGAGGGTACTGCCAGCAAAGACACAATTGGAACAAAGGAAACTTGAATTAGAAGAGAGGGAGAAAAGATGGGTCTTCCAAAAGGAACATGAAGAAAATGAAAGGCCAGCGAAGGAACAAGAGGGAGAGGAGAGAGAGAGAGAAAGAATATTCTGGAAGGAATGCGAAGAAAGAGAGTTACGGCGGCTTGAATTAGCTAGGGGGTGACAGAGTAACCCAAGTGAAAGCATACACAATATGGAGGAACAAAATTCAGGACTGGGTACAAGATTGTTAAAACTCACTCAACTAATTCCAAAATTCAATGAGGAAGATGTGGATGCGGTTTTCGTGTCTTTCGAGAAACTGGCAAGGCAGCAAAAATAGTCAGCTGAGACCTGGTCTCTTTTTACTGCAAAACGAACTAACCGTAAAAGCCCATGAGGTTTACTCCTTGTTGTCAGATGAGAGTTCATCAAATTATGAACTGACCAAAAATGCTATCCTCGGAGCATATGAATTAATACCCAAAGTCTATCGCCAAAAGTTTAGCACCCTCAAAAAACAAGCTAATCAAACATTTGGAATTTGCAAGAAGTAAGCAGCTGGCTTTTGAACAGTGGCTGAGGGCTTTAAAAATACAGCTCAGCTATGAGACTCTCAGAGAAGTAATCCTGTTAGAAGAATTTAAAAACTCTCCCCCATTCTCAATAAAAACTCAAGTCGAGGAGCGACAGGTTCAGGGAACCTGGCAAGCGGCCATTCTGGCCAATGAGTTTGCTTTAATTTATAAGTTGGTTTCCCGGGGAGAACCTTTCCTAACCATCCCTACAAATCCGAAAAGGACAAAGGGTGGAATGGTGATATCCGCCCAGGCAGTCCTGGAAGAGAAAGGAAAGCAGGAGACGTAGGGGAGGTGGTGGCGTAGTGGTGTTGTCACTGGACTAGAAACTCAGAGAGCCAGGGTATTGCTCTGAGGACATGGGTTTGAATCCCACCACAGCAGAAGGTACAATTTGAATTCAATTAATAAATCTGGAATTAAAAGCTAATCTAATGATGGCCATGAAACCATTGTCGATTCGTGTAAAGACCCATCTGATTCACTGAAAGAAATCTGCTGTCCTTAACTGGTCTGGCCTACATGTGATTAACTCTTACATGCCCTCTGAAATGGCCTAGCAAGCCACTCAGTTATATCTAATTGCTACAAAGTCAATAAAAAGGAATGAAACTGGATGGACCATCCGGCATTGACCTAGGCACCGGAAACGACAGCGGCAAACCCAGCCCTGTCGACCCTGCAAGGTCCTTCTTACTAACATCTGGTGGCTTGTGCCAAAGTTGGGAGAGCTGTCCCACAGACTAGTCAAGCAACAGCCTAACACAGTCATACTCACGGAATCATATCTGACAGACAATGTCCCAGACACCACCATCACATTCCCTGGGTATGCTCTGTCCCACCGGCAGGACAGACCCAGCAGAGGTGGTGGCATTGTGGTACGCAATCAGGAGGGAGTTGCCCTTGGAGGCCTCAACATCAACTCCAGACCTCATGAAGTCTCATGGAATCAGGTCAAGCATGGGCAAGGAAACCTCCTGCTGATTACCACCTACCGCCCTCCCTCAGCTGGTGAGTCAGTACTCCTCCATGTTGAACACCACTTGGAGGGTGTCAAGGGTGCAGAATGTACTCTGGGCGGGGGACTTCAGTGTCCATCACCAAGAGTGGCTCGGTAGCACCACTACTGACTGAGCTGGCTGAGTTCTAAAGGACATAGCTGCTAGACTGGGTCTGCGGCAGACCCAGTGAAGGATCCAACAAGAGGGGAAAAACATACTTGACCTTGTCCTCACCAATCTGCCTGCCGCAGATGCATCAGTCCATGACAGTATTGGTAGGAGTGACCACTGCACAGTCCTTGTGGAGACGAAGTCCCGCCTTCACATTGAGGATACCGTCCATTGTGTTGTGTGGCACTATGGGATAGGTTTTGAACAGATCTAGCAATGTAAAACTGGGCATCCATGAGGCGCTGTGGGCCATCAGCAGCAGCAGAATTGTACTCAACCACAATCTGTAACCTCATGGCTCGGCATATCCCCCACTCTACTATTACCAACAAGGCAGGAGACCAACCCTGGTTCCAGGAAGGGTGCAGGAGGGCATGCCATGAATAGCACCAGCCATTCCTCAAAATGAGGTGTCAACCTGGTGAAGCTCCAACCCAGGACTACTTGCATGCCAAACTGTGTAAGCAGCATACAATAGACAGAGCTAAGCGATCCCATAACCAACGGATCAGACCTAAGCTCTGCAGTCCTGCCACATCCAGCCGTGAATGGTGGTGGACAATTAAACAACTAACTGGAGGAGGTGACTCCATAAATATCCCCATCCTCAATGATGGGGGAGCCCAGCACATCAGTGCGAAAGATAAGGCTGAAGCATTTGCAACAATCATCAGCCAGAAGTGCTGAGTTGATGATCCATCTCGGCCTCCTCGTGAAGTCCCCAGCATCACAGATGCCAGACTTCAGCCAATTCGATTCACTCCGCGTGATATCAAGAAACGACTGAAGGCACTGGATACTGCAAAGGCTATGGGCCCTGACAATATTCCGGCAATAGTACTGAAGACCTGTGCTCCAGAACTTGCCGCGCCCCTAGCCAAGCTGTTCCAGTACAGCTACAACACTGGCATCTACCCGGCAATGTGGAAAATTGCCCAGGTATGTCCTGTACACAAAAAGCAGGACAAGTTCAACCCGGCCAATTACCGCCCCATCAGTCTACTCTCAATTATTAGTAAAGTGATGGAAGGTGTCATCAACAGTGCCATCAAGCAGCACTTGCTTAGCAATAACCTGCTCAGTGATGCTCAGTTTGGGTTCCGCTAGGGCCACTCAGCTCCTGACCTCATCACAGCCTTGGTTCAAATGTGGATAAAAGAACTGAACTCAAGAGGTGAGGTGAGAGTGACTGCCCTTGACATCAAGGCAGCATTTGACCGAGTATGGCATCAAGGAGCCATAGCAAAACTGGGGTCAATGGGAATCAGGGGGAAAACCCTCCGCTGGTTGGAGTCATCCTAACGCAAAGGATGATGATTGTGGTTGTTAGAGGTCTATCATCTGAGCTCCAGGACATCACTGCAGGAGTTCCTCAGGGTAGTGTCCTAGGCCCAACCATCTTCAGCTGCTTCATCAATGTCCTTCCTTCAATCATAAGGTCAGAAGTGGGGATGTTTGCTGATGATTGCACAATGTTCAGCACCATTTGTGACCCTTCAGATACTGAAGCAGTCCGTGTAGAAATGCAGCAAGACCTGGACAATATCCAGGCGTGGGCTGATAAGTGGCAAGTAACATTCGCGCCACACAAGTGCCAGGCAATGTCCATCTCCAACAAGAGAGAATCTAACCATCTCCCCTTGACATTCAATGGCATTACCATCGCTGTGTCCCCCACTATCAACATCCTGTGGGCTACAATTGACCAGAAACTGAACTGGGGTAGCCATATAAATACTGTGGCTACAAGAGCAGGTCAGAGGCTAGGAATCCTGAGGCAAGTAACTCACCTCCTGACTCCTCAAAGCCTGTCCACCATCTACAAGGCACAAGTCAGGAGTGTGATGGAATACTCTCCACTTGCCTGGATGGGTGCAGCTCCAACAACACTCAAGAAGCTCAACACCATCCAGGACAAAGCAGCCTGCTTGATTGGCACCCCATCCACAAACATTCACTCCCTTCACCACCGACGCACAGTGGCAGCAGTGTGTACCATCTACAACATGCACTGCAGCAACGCGCCAAGGCTCCTTAGACAGCACCTTCCAAACCCGCGACCTCTACTAACTAGAAGGACAAGGGCAGCAGATGCATGGGAACACCATCTCCTGCAAGTTCCCCTCCAAGTCACACACCATCCTGACTTGGAGCTATATCGCCGCCGTTCCTTCACTGTCGCTGGGTCAAAATCCTGGAACTCCCTTCCTAACAGCACTGTGGATGTACCTACCCCACATGGACTGCAGTGGTTCAAGAAGGCAGCTCACCACCACCTTCTCAGGGCAATTAGGGATGGGCAATAAATACTGGTCTAGCCAGAGATGCCCACAGCCCATGACTGAATTAAAAAAAACACAGGGGGCCCTCTTCCAGCCAAAAAGGAAGGTGCTGTGAGCAAGAGTGAGACCCAGAGACATGTGTGCTTCCATTGTAATAAGGCAGCCCATTTAAAAGCTGACTGCTAGAAACTAAAGGGGAAACCTGTAGGGTTAATCAGGGCACACCTGCTCAGTGCAGATGGGACCCTGATGGAAAACACAGAACAAGCTGTGGTTTTAACTGCAGTAAGACTGCAACCCAGGAAGTTTACTATGGCTAGTGCAGGAAAGGTTAATAGGATTGCTGAAGGTTATCAGGATTTTGTATTTGAAGGGAACGTAACCCCATATCCCTCAAGTGAGGCAAGCAAGCCCATAGTGATTCTCAGGGACAGAGGGACCACCAGATCCTTTTTACTGTTATGACATAGGTAGGACTAGGAAAGAGGTTCTGCTGAGGGACTATGAGCAGCTCGGGGCTAAATTAAGAAGCAGAACCACAGAGGTAATAATCTCTGGATTACTACCTGTGCAATGTGCAAATCGGCCTAGGGTAAATAAGAATAGAGGGGTAAATGCTTGGCTCAAAGATTGTTGTGGGAGCAATGGGTTCCGATTCATGGGGCACTGGCACCAGTACTGGGGAAGGAGAGAGTGGTTCTGTTGGGACGGGCTTCATTTGAACCACGCTGGGACCAGTGTCCTGGAGAATTTTATAACTAGGGATGTAGCTCGGACTTCAAACTAATTAGTGGGGGGGAGGGTTCAATTGAAGGGAAGTTTAAAAAATCAAAAAGAAATGAGAGAGCAGAGGTGTAGGGTAGTGAAGGGGTGAACGGTAATCAAAGTGTGACAGGAAGGGGCAGAAAATATAAGCAGAAGAGTGCAGCAGAAATTAGAACCAGAATGAGTAATAATGGCAAAAAGTCAAAGCTTAAGGCTCTTTATCTGAATGCATGCAGCATTTGTAACAAGATAGATGAGTTGACGGCACAAATAGAAATAAATGAATATGACTTGATATCTATTACAGAGACGTGGTTGCAGGGTGACCAAGACTGGGAACTCAATATTCAAGGATATTCAACATTCTGGAAAAATAGCCAAAAAGGAAAAGGAGGTGGTGTAGCTTTCTTAATAAAGGAAGGTATCAGTGCGGTGGTGAGTAGTGATATAGGTGCAATAGATCATGATGTGGAATCAGTTTGGGTGGAAATAGGGAATAGCAAGGGGAAGAAGTTACGGGTGGGAGTAGTCTATAGGCCCCCGAAGATTTGCCTCACTGTAGGACAAAGCATAACTTGGGAAAGAATGGAGGGCGCAGTGGTTAGCACCGCAGCCTCACAGCTCCAGCGACCCGGGTTCAATTCTGGGTACTGCCTGTGTGGAGTTTGCAAGTTCTCCCTGTGTCTGCGTGGGTTTCCTCCGGGTGCTCCGGTTTCCTCCCACATGCCAAAGACTTGCAGGTTGATAGGTAAATTGGCCATTATAAATTACCCCTAGGATAGGTAGGTGGTAGAGGAATGTAGGGACTGGTGGGGATGTGGTAGGAATATGGAATTAGTATAGGCTGAAGGGCCTGTTTCAGTGCTGTATTTCTAAAAAAAAATTGTCATGGGTGATTCTAATCTGCATATTGACTGGACAAATCAAATTGGCAGAAGTAACATGGAAGACGAATTTGTAGATTGCATCAGGGATTGTTACTTAGAGCAATACATTGCAGAACCTCCCCAGGAACAGGCTATTTTAGATCTAGTAATGTGTAATGAGATAGGATTAATAAGAGATATTGTAGTTAAGGATCCTCTAGGGGGTAGCGATCACAGTATGGTAGAATTTCAAATTCAGTTTGAGGAGGAGCAACTCGGGTTTCAAACTAGTGTCCTCAACTTAAACAAGGGCAATTACAGAGGTATGAAGAAAGAATTGTCTAAAGTGGGCTGGTAAAATAGTCTAAAGGGAAGGTCAATGGATGAGCAGTGGCAGACATTTAAGCAGATATTTCATAACACTCAGCAAAAATTTATCCCGGTCAAAAAGAAGGACTCGATGAGAAGGATGAACCACCTGTGGATAACAAAGGCGGTCAAGGAGAGTATCCAATCAAAAACTAAGGCATACAAAGCGGAAAAACTAATGGTAGGCCAGAGGATTGGGAATTTTTTAGGAACCAGCAGCGGATGACTAAAAAACTAATAAAGAGGGAGAAAATAGATTATGAAAGTAAATTGGCACGAAATATAAAAACAAATAGCAGGAACTTCTACAGGTATATAAAAAGAGAGAGAGTAGCTAAAGTGAGCGTGGGACCCTTGGAGGATACAACTGGAGAATTGATAACGGGGAACAGGGAAATGGCAGATAAGTTAAACCAATATTTTGCCTCGGTCTTCACGTTGGAGGACATTATAAATATCCCACAGGTATCAGATAAGCAAGGAGCTAATGGGAGGAAAGATCTTGTAACAGTCTCTATCAAGATGAGGGACAAAGTATTTGACAAACTAATGGAACTAAAGGCCGATAAGTCGCTAGGACCTGATGGCCTGCATAAAGGGTTTTAAAGGAAGTGGCTGCAGCGATAGTGGAGGCATTGGTCAAAATTTTCCAGAACTCACTGGATTCCAGGAGGGTCCCAGTGGATTGGAAAACCACTAATGTGACCCCCCTGTTCAAGAAGGGAGGGAGACAACAAGCAGGAAACTATAGGCCAGTCAGCTTAGCATCGGTCGTTGGGAAAATGCTAGAGTCCATTATTCAGGAAGAAACAGCAAGACGTTTAGAAAAGCTTAACGCAATCAAACAGAGTCAACATGGTTTTGTGAAAGGGAAATCATATTTGACAACTTTGCGAGAGTTCTTTGAGGATATTACAAGCAAAGTTGATAAAGAGGAACCGGTAGATGTAGTGTATTTGGATTTCCAGAAGGCATTCGATAAGGTGCCACATAAAAGATTATTGCACAAGATAGGAACTCACGGTATTGGGGGTAATGTATTAGCATGGATTGAGGATTGGTTAACACACAGAAGACAGAGAGTCGGGATTAATGGGTCTTTTTCAGGTTGGAAAGATGTAACTAGTGGAGTGCCACAAGGATCAGTCCTTGGACCTCAATTATTACTATCGATATGAATGACTTAGAGGAGGGGGCAGAGTGTAATATATCCAAATTTACTAATGATACAAAAATAGGTGGGAGGGCATGTTGTGATGAGGACATAAGGAATCTGCAAGGGGATATCGTTGGGTTGAGTGAGTGGGCAAAAACCTGGCAGATGGAGTTTAATGTAGGAAAGTGTGAGGTCATGCACTTTGGTAGAAAGAATCAAAAGTCAGACAATTATTTAAATGGAGAGAGACTCCAAAAAAGTACAGCACAGAGGGATCTGGGTGTTCTTGTGCATGAAACACAAAAAGTTAGCATGCAGGTGCAGCAAGTAATTAAGAAAGCAAATGGAATTTTAGCTTTTACTGCTAGGGGTTGGAGTTTAAAAATAGGGAAATCTTGTTACAACTGTACAGGGTGTTGGTGAGGCCACACCTGGAGGACTGTGTCCAGTTTTGGTTCCCGTATTTAAGAAAGGATACATTGGCATTGGAGGCAGTTCAAAAGAGATTCACTTGGCTGATTCCTGGGATGAAGGGGTTGACTCATCAAGAACGGCTAAACAGGTTCGGCCTTTATTCATTAGAGTTTAGAAGAATGAAGTTTCACAGGAAAACGCAGTTAAGTCTGCACAAATGCCTGCAGGTAGGAGTGTCCCAGAGAACAAAGGGGAGACTAACAAAGACTCCTCCCCCAAAGTCAGAGGAAAAGGGAACCACCCATCCCCTAAAGCCAAAAGTCTTTGCATAACTCAGAGTTCAGGATAGATCTGCCCCTACTATCTCTCCTGAGAAAAACAGGGGGAAATTAAAGCAGCCCTGGCACCCAGAACAGTCAATTTTTAATGAGCTTTAAGATTGGTGAATGAATGAAATGAATGAAAGAAATGCATGGTTTTCTTTCTGTATCTTATATTTCTCTCAAACTCTGTAATGAAATGCGCCGTTTTTCTTTAAAATCGCATTTCATTCCCCTGGGTGTAGAGGTATCAGGCAAACCCACCCACCTACCAAGACTGAGGGACCCATTATTTTGCCACATGAACATTAAAACTTAAAATTGCAAGCCCCTGACTGGAAAGACATTTTTGTTTAGTAACTCGCAGTGTTGGAACAAAAGGGGCCCAACGTTGCTTCCCCAATACACAGTAGAAGTGGTCAAACCAGTTTTAGTCACATGACTAGCTGGCTGGAGTTTTTTTAATTTTAACTTCCAACTAAGGATTTGAACTGAGACAACGCCATGTGCTCATGGAGTAAAGATCTCTCTTGGAACTGAAACAAGAATTACAGCCTCTCCTGTCTGCCTGCTTCCATCTCCTTCCCATGGAACGGAATCTTGTGAAAACATGTGAAACTCAAAGACAGAAAGGTTTTAAGAAGACTACTGGACCCCAATGAAACGCAAGACCGTATCTTCAATCAAGGACTACATCGAGCTCAAGAAACAGTAACAAGATATTGCCTCAAACTGTTCTACTGATCTTTTCTTCTCTTTTCTGTCCATATTTGCTTGTGTGTGTTGCGCGTGCATGCTGGTGAGGGTGCATCGTAAATCTGTAGGCATTAACCGTATTAGAGTTTAAGTTTAAGGTTTAATAAATTTCATCTTCTTTAAACCAAAGAAAGCCTGTTTGTGCTCATTTCTTTGCCTTATAATTGAAAAGTTGTGAAGAAGGATTCACAAAGGGGGAGCTCAAAACACAATGTGTTTAACATTAAACCCTGTTACAAAAAGACCAGGTGAAGATAGTGACCCCTAGACACCTTTCGCACCTGATCGTAACAGCAGACTTACCCCAACTGTTGGCCAGGGGCTGCAAAAACACAGAATCAGTTCCAAACTGCTGGGATTGTTTGACCTGTAGTAACCTGGAGCTCGGACACTGGCCTATGCTGGTAAAAACCAGTTTGAACTAATTACTTTATGGGACAAGACAAAGAACAGGACACAGGAAAAGGGTCTTATTTGGACACGGTGTGATACCGGGGTCGTTGGGCCTGGGCCAATTAAGAAAAGCTGTGAACGAGGTGATCAAGCTTAAGCCAACCGGAAAGACACAGCTCAGATTTGGAGAGATAAGCAACAGGATAAGAATAGAGCTTTTTGGGCATAGACCCAGCGAAAACTCCGGAGATCAACCATCGTGGAAGCGGAAGACCCTGCGTGAGCGACGCGGCGATGACGTAGAAGAGAGAGAGAGAATGGAACGCCTGGCCAGCGTTAACTCTCCCTTTTTCGGATAATATCCTTTGTATTCTGTGACTAGGACAGGGAAAGGTCAGAGGAACCTAGTGGGTGTGCTTATGAATTCTAGCTAGTTTTGTTATTAACTGTATAACTCAATGGAAGTTGTATGTTTTTGTCTAACTAAGTGTATAAGCCTTATTCTTACATTGTACAACAACGTGAATAAAGTAAATGGATAGTTAAAGAAAGAACTGAGTTCCCCCTCTTTGTACTAAGCCAGTAACTGTAGCTGTGGACAAGGGGGAGTTGACTCCGCTCAAAACAATATCCAAAATGAAACCAACTCTTGACCACCATAAATCTTGACATGTCATTTATCTGTAAACAACTGCCCTAGTCAGAAGGCTCCTGCAGTTTACTTAGCTTAAGACATGTGACTTCCAGTATATGGGTTTTTAAACAAAGCCCCCCCAGTCCTTCCAGTGACCTTTTGTGAAAAAACAAAACAAAAGTCCAGCATCTATGGAATCTCTTCAGTCTTTCAAATGAATCAATTTCCACAATTTTAGTCTTCAAAAAAATTTGTAAAAAAAGGTAGCACTTTCATACTTTCATAACCATATGCAGCAGACGCCTGTGCTTTTACTGGATGGTGCTCCTCAGCCCCATCTTAGGACACCACTCTTTGGTGCATCACCAACAGCAGGACCCCCGCCCCACCCTGCCCCCCCATCTCTTCATCATGAAACCTGGTGGTATTGCCCACATGTCTCTGCTGTGACCCCGTAACCTTCAGCTCTTTAAAAGTTACTGCCTCTCCAGATGTGCTGATTCTTGGCCAAGTGAGCTAAAGCTCTCTGGCTAAGTCTCTTCTGTGACTGTAACCTGCTCAACTGTGGACCGAGGTGCTCCTATTGGAGAATTGGGCAAGCCTACCCTCCATAGGAACCAGAGTGTTGGGATGGTTCAGCTGTCCAACTGCAGGGCGCACAAGCTGGCACAGTGGTCTAGGCCTGCTCACCACAGTGCATGGCACACAAGCTGGCACAGTGGTCGTGGCCTACTCACCATGGTGCAGGGCACACAAGCTGGCACAGTGGTCTAAGCCTGCTCACCACAGTGCAGGGCACACAAGCTGGCACAGTGGTCTAAGCCTGCTCACCACAGTGCAGGGCACACAAGCTGGCACAGTGGTCATGGCCTACTCACCACGGTGCAGGGCACACAGGATTTGGACTAGTGCTGCACACCATGGAGTAGGGCACACAAGCTGACACAGTAGCCCAGGGCTGTCCTCCATGGTGCAGGGCACATGAGCCCCTTGGTTAGGCATGCTCTCCATGGAGCAGGCTAGCTTCATTAATGTTTCTTAGGGGAAAACCTCAGTCTCTTCCAAAAACCTGGGCTTGTAGTTGGTATTTTGACCCAGCACTACCGTTTGTTTAGCTTCAGAGAGATGGCACAGGCTGAGCATGTGCAGAACTTCCTTCCTATCGTGCATCATTAGGATTTGGTCAGTGTGGGTAGTGAACCACCTCACTGGTTTCCTCATGGTGTCAAAGGATCTGTGAGGTTTTCCTAAGTGATTTAATAATGAGCCACAGAATGAATTTTGAAGTGAAAGTTTCACATTATCAGTTATTTCATTCGAAGCTTAGAGGGAGAGCATAAAGCAGAGGCAGCTTTGGATTAAGGAGTGGAAGAGCCGTACAGAAGCTTAGCTCATCTCTACTGATGATGTCACTAAGAGGCAGCATGTAGATGAGGAAGTGAAAGCAGCCAAAGCTGGATTCTTGGACAAGTCAGCAGTTGACAATGCAAGGCTGGAGGTGGAGCCATTGCTGGAGATACACCGCTGCATCGGAACAGGCAGGAACCCAACGAGGCAAGGATGAGAGGGGTGGGCATAGAGCTGGGAGACTATGACATATTTGGGGACTTTAGACAGGAATGGAGGTGGTGCAGTAATTGAGTTCAAGCACGGCAATCGTGGGCATGAAAAAAGAACTGAAAATTAATTAAAGAGGAAAAGTAGGGAAAATAAGATTAAAAACATGAAAAAGTTGCATCTTTAAGGGGAAGAAAAGACAAAACAAGGAAAAATGAAATGAGTAAGGAAAACAAAAATAAGGGGCTGAAAGTAGCACAAATGGACTTCAATGGGGAAGAAAATGGGGCGGGTGTAAAACGGCCGGCTAATTCACTACAATCCGCATTGACCGACTGCCCAAGATTTCACTCCCTGTGAGGCCTCCAAATTGCCTGTGAACCCAGTTTCGCAGAGACCTGAAAAACCAGGAGCTGACACTGATTGGGGATACTGCGATTTGAAAGTCCAAGGAGTGAACGTAAAGGTGGCTTTGAATTTAACAGAGCCAGAGTTGGAGAACCAGTTATTTTTTTTCTTTACCTGTAGCACTTGAACTGCTGGTGACTGAACACTTAGTAATGTTCAACCTGTTTCTACATAGTGCAGCACTAAATCTATACATCAAAAAGTGGAATAAAACTGACTGGAGTTTCGAGAGGCTTATGGAGAAGTGCAAAAGTCATGTTGTTTTATCTTATTAATCATATCCAGTAACTTTTCTCAACTTCCCTCAAACCATGAAATTAGTCTGAAATGTATCTAATTATTGAATCAAAGTGCCTCTAGTTTTCTGTCCTTTCGATCCAGTGCACATTCTGGACTTTCTCCTCATACTTCATCTGTAATTTTATTTTACGTACTGTCCTTAATAACCATTGTGGGTTAAAAGAGCCTGTAGTCTACTTTGTGTGAAGTAGTGAAGACTGTGCATCCTGGACTTGCAGCCAGCAGCCCAGACAGGGATATTAGTCTAAGCATGTAAACACCAGTCCAGACACACAGACATGAATAGTGGCTTGGAGATACAGACAAGGACAGCAATTTAGACATACAGTTTAAGTTAGTAGCCTACATATGTTGACGGGGAGTAGCAGTGAGCAGCAGTGTAGACAGGAGTACCAAGATAAATGTGCACTTGTATCACTAAGGAAGCAACAGAAGAACTTGATCGTTGGGCGCTGAAGCTGTTCAGTAGCATTTAATGTTTTGTACATACAAAATTACTTTTTGTACCAGACAATATTTGAAAAGATATTTGGTAGGGATTGGTAACTCTCCTGTAGAATTATAAAACATACTGAAGAGCTTATGCTATCCATGCAAAAAAAAAAACTCCTCAATATGAGGTGAGAGTGACTGCCCTTGACATCAAGGCAGCATTTGACCAAGTATGGCTTCAAGGAGCCCTAGCAAAACTGAAGTCAATGGGAATTAGAGGGAAAACCCTCCGCTGATTGCAGTCATACCGAGCGCAAAGGAAGATGGTTGTGGTTGCTGGAGGTCAATCATCTGAGCCCCAGGGCATCACTGCAGGATTTCGTCAGGGTAGTGTCCTAGGCCCAAACATTTTCAGTTGCTTCATCAATGACCTACCCGCCATCATAAGGTCAGAAGTGGGGAGGTTCACTGATGATTGCACAATGTTCAGCACCACTCGTGACTCCTCAGATACTGAAGCAGTCTGTGTCCAGATGCAGCAAGACCTGGGCAATATCCAGACTTGGGGTGATAAGTAGCAAGCAACATTCGCACCACACAAGTGCCAGGCAATGACCATCTCAAACAAGAGAGAATCTAACCATCTCCCCTTGATATTCAATGGCATTACCATCACTGAATCCCCCAGTATCAACATCCTGGGGTCATCATTGACCAGAAACTGAACTGGAGCAGCCACATAAATACTGTGGCTGCAACAGCAAGTCAAGACACTGGGAATTCTGCAGCGAGTAATTCACCTCCTGTCTCCCCAAAGCTTGTCCATCATCTACAAGGCACAAGTCAGGAGTGTGATGGAATACTCTCCACTTGCCTGGATGGGTGCAGCTCCAACAACACTCAAGAAGCTCGACACCATCCAGGACAAAGCAGCCCGCTTGATTGGCACCCATACACCACCTTCAACATTCACTCCCTTCACCACTGACGCACAGTGGCAGCAGTGTGTATCTACCATATACAAGACGCACTGCAGCAACTCACTAAGCTCCTTCGACAGCATCTCCCAAACCCGCAACCTCTACCACCTTGAAGGACAAGGGCAGCAGACACATGGGAACACCACCACCTCAAGTTCCCCTCCAAGCCACACGCCATCCTGACTTGGAACTATATCGCCGTTCCTTCATTGTTGTGGGGTCAAAATCTGGGACTCCCTTCCTAACAGCACTGTTGGTGTACCTACACCTCAAGGACTGCAGTGGTTCAAGGCAGCTCACCACCACCTTTTCAAGGGAAATTAGGAATAGGCAGTAAATGCTGGCCTAGCCAGCGATGCCCACATCCCCTGAACTAATAAAAAGTGCGTAGCCTCTACTCATGAGTTGCTGATGGCATTTGCTCTATAGCTGGAATTTCATAGCTCCGAAAGGCAAAAACTTACATTGAAATAATGCCTTTCACAATCTCAAGACATCCTGAAGTGCTTTACAGCTAATGAAGTACTTTTTGAAATGTAGTCACAATAGTAAGGAGGAAGCAATTTGTGTGCCGCAAGCTCCCACAAACAGCAACTTTACTTCTGTCTTTTTTGGCTGTGCTCTGACAAAATGAAGAAAGATCTTATGTTTATATAGTCATTTCATATCCCAAAGTGCTACTCAATCAATGGATTATTTTTGAAGTGTAGTCAACGCTGTTTGTAGACAAACATGCCAACCAGTTTTGTGTGCAGCAAGATCTCCTCGAGGTCAGAAGATTGGACAGAATATAAAAAGCAGCAAAGAACAACTAATAGATTAATAAGGAGGGAAAATTAGAGTACGAGAGAAAACTGGCAAGAAATATAAAGACAGATAGTAAGAGTTTCTGTAAGTATTTAAAAAAGAAAAGTTAACAAAGTGAGCGTTGGTCCTACAGAAAGTGAGTCTGAATTAATAAGGGAAAATAAGGAGATGGCAGATGAATTGAACAGGTATTTTGCATCAGTCTTCACCATAGAGGATACAAGTATCATCCCAGAAATAACTGTAAATCAGAAAATGGAAGGGAGGAGGAACTCAAGAAAATTAAAATCACCAGAGCAGTGATACTGAGCTAATTGTTGGAGCTGCGGGCTGACACGTCCCCAGGTCCTGATGGACATCATCCTATGGTCTTAAAAGAAGTGGCGAGTGAGATAGTTGATGCGTTGGTTTTAATTTTTCAAAATTCCCTAGATTCGGGGAAGGTTCCATTAGATTGGAATATATGGAATGTAGCTGCTTTATTCAAAAAGGGAGGGAAACAGAAAGCAGGAAACTAGAGGCCAGTTAGCTAAACATCTGTATAGGAAAAATGTTAGAAGCTTTTATTAAAGACATTATAGCAGGGTACTTAGAAAAATTCAAGTTAATCAGGCAGAGTCAAAATGGTTTTGTAAAAGGGAAACCATGTTTAACCAATTTATTGGAGTTCTTGAAAGAAGTAACATTTGCTGTGGATAAAGGGGAACCGGTGGATGTACTGTACTTAGATTTCCAGAAGGCATTTGATAAGGTGCCACATCAAAGGTTATTGTGGAAAATAAAAGCTCATGGTGTAGGGGGTAACATTTTGGCATGTATAGATGATAAGCTAGCTAACAGGAAACAGAGAGTAGGGATAAATGGGTCATTTTCTGATTGGCAAGATGTAATGAGTGGTGTGGCACAGGAATCAGTGCTAGGGCCTCAACCTTTTGCAATTTACATAAATTACTTGGATGAAGGGACTGAAGGTATGGTTGCTAAATTTGCTGATGACACAAAGAAAGGTAGGAGAGTAAGTTGTGAAGAGGACATAAGGAGGCTACAGAGGGATATAGATAGGTTAAATGAGTGGGCAAAGACCTGGCAAATGGAGTATAATGTGGGAAAATGTGAAATTGTCCATTTTGGCAGGAAGAATAAAAAAGAAGCATAATATCTAAGAGATGAGAGATTTCAGAGCTCAGAGATACAGAGGGATCTGGGTGTCCTAGTGCATGAATTGCAAAAGGTTAGTATGCAGGTATAGCAAGTAATTTGGAAAGCTAATAGAATGTTATCATTTATTGCGAGGGGAATTGAATACAAAACTAGGGAGTTTATGCTTCATCTATACAGGGCATTGGTGAGACCACATCTGGAGTATTGTGTACAGTATTAGTCTCCTTATTTAAGGAAGGATGTAAATGCATTGGAAGCAGTTCAGAGAAGGTTTACTAGAATAACACCTGGAATGGGTGGGTTGTCTTATGAGGAAAGATTGGACAGGCTAGGCTTGTATCCACTAGAGTTTAGAAGAGTAAGAGGTGACTTGATTGAAACATTTAAGATTCTGAGAGGTCTTGACAGGGTGGATGTGGAAAGGATGTTTACTCTTGTAGAACTAGGGGTCACTATTTGAAAATAAGGGGTCTCCCATTGAAGACAGAGTTGAGAATTTTTTCTCACAGGGTCGTGAGTCTTTGGAACTCTCTTCCTCAAAAGGCGGTGGAAGCAGAGTCTTTGAATATTTTTAAGACAGAGGTAGATAGATTTTTGTTAAGCAAGGGGGTGAAATGTGTTTGGGGGTAGACGGGAATGTGGAGTTGAGGTTACAATCAGATCAGCCATGATCTTATTGAATGACGGAGCAGGCTCGAAGGGCCAAATGGCCTACACTTGCTCCTAATACGTATGTTCGTATGTATCCCAGAAACTGCAATGAGAGAAGTGACCAGATCATCTGTTTTAGTGATGTTGGTTGAGACCAGGACACCGTGGAGAACTCCCCTGCTCTTCTTTCAGTGCTGTCTGGGATCTTTTAGGTCCATCAGGATGGGCAGATAGGTCCTTGGTTTAATGTTTCATCCAAAAGACGACACCTCGACAGTGCAGGATGCCCTTAGTACTACTGGAGTGTTGGCCTAGATTTTGTGCTGCAGTCTCTGGAGTGGGGCTCAAACCCACAATCATCAGAGTCAGAGACACAAGTGTTACTCTGAGCCATAGCGAACAAAGGGCTCTTCCATCTAAGCTCTATCTATACTTTGCTCAGTAGGAAAATATCCATAGTTGAACAGTTTTAATATATTTTTAATGCCATATTAAAACTACTGAGCGATTACTTATTGATCAGTTATTGTCTTTTAACAAATTTTAGAATTTGACAAAGTGACTACCAAGTAGGCTGTCAGTGGGGACCTCTTGTTGATACACTTGGGGAGCTCAGTGTGCACCTTGTCCGCATACTCAGCGGGTTACTACTGAGGCACCTCTGTCAGTTAAATTGCTTATGAAAACATGAGCCATCCTTAACGTATTCAGTCTGAGACTTTACATCGCCAGAGTTGGTAAAATAACAGTTGTTATTAAAGTCCTAACATTACAGTTGATGTAGTCTACATAGACTTTAGTAAGGCTGTTTGTAGCGTACATTAATGATTTAGAAGTGAATATAGGAGGTATGATCAGTAAGTTCGCAGATGACACAAAAATTGGTGCTGTCGTAAATTGTGAGGAGGAAAGCCTTAGATTACAGGACGATATAGATGGGCTGGTAAGATGGGCGGAGCAGTGGCAAATGGAATTTAATCCTGAGAAGTGTGAAGTGATGCATTTTGGGAGGACTAACAAGGTAAGGGAATATACAATGGATGGCAGGACCCTAGGAAGTTCTGAGGGTCAGAGGGACCTTGGTGTACTTGTCCATAGATCACTGAAGGCAGCAGCACAGGTAGATAAGGTGGTTAGGAAGGCATATGGGATACTTGCCTTTATTCGCCGAGGCATAGAATGCAAGAACAGGGAGGTTATGTGGAGCTGTATAAAACGCTAGTTAGGCCACAGCTGGTGTACTGTGTATAGTTTTGGTCACCACACTATAGGAAGGATGTGATTGCACTGGAGAGGGTGCAGAGGAGATTCGCCAGGATGCTGCCTGGGCTGGAACATTTCAGCTATGAAGAGAGACTGGATAGGCTAGGATTGTTTTCCTTAGAGCAGAGAAGGCTGAGGGACCTGATTGAGGTATACAAAATTATGAGGGGCATTGATAGAATAGTTAGGAAGCAGCTTTTTCCCTTAGTGGAGGGGTCAATAACCAGGGGGCATAGATTTAAGGTAAGGAGCAAGAGGTTTAGAGGGGATTTGAGGTAAAAAAATTTCACCCAGAGAGTGGCTGGAATCTGGAACACACTACCTGAAGGGGTGGTCGAGGCAGGAACCCTCACAACATTTAAGAAGTATTTAAATGAGCACTTGAAACGCCATAACATACAAGGTTATTGGCCAAATGCTGGAAAATGGGATTAGAATAGATAGGTGCTTGACAGCCGGCACAGACATGATGGGCCAAAGGGCCTGTTTCTGTGATATATAACTTTATGACTCTATGACAATGCACTGTGCTCACAAAGTGTTAATAACATTTATGCTATTGAATCAGATGACATGGTTGAGACTATAAGCACATAGCTGTCAAGGTGTCATCTACAATCAATGCCATTTTCAATGCCATAGGGTGGCGTAGTGGTTAGCACCACAGCCTCACAGCTCCAGCAACCCGGGTTCAATTCTGGGTACTGCCTGTGCGGAGTTTGCAAGTTATCCCTGTGACTGCGTAGGTTTCTGCCGGGTGCTCCGGTTTCCTCCCACATGCCAAAGACATGCAGGTTGATAGGTAAATTGGCCATTGTAAATTGCCCCTAGTGTAGGTGGGTGGTAGGAGAATTGTGGGGATGTGGTAGGGAATATGGGGTTAATGTAGATTAGTATAAATGAATTAGGCCTAACCATCAGCCTCAAGAAAACGAAAATCATGGGACAGGACATCAGAAATGCCCCATCCATCAATATCGACAACCACACTCTGGAAGTGGTTCAAGAGTTCACCTACCTAGGCTCAACTATCACCAGTAGCCTTCTCTCGATGCAGAATTAAACAAGCGCATGGGAAAGGGTTCCACTGCTATGTCCAGACTGGCGAAGAGAGTGTGGGAAAATGGTGCACTGACACGGAACACAAAAGTCCAAGTGTATCAAGCCTGTGTCCTCAGTACCTTGCTCTACGGCAGCGAGGCCTGGACAACGTACGTCAGCCAAGAGCGACATCTCAATTCATTCCATCTTCGATGCCTCTGGAGAATCCTTGGCATCAGGTGGCAGGACCCTATCTCCAACACAGAAGTCCTCGAGGCGGCCAACATCCCCAGCATATACACCCTACTGAGCCAGCGGCGCCTGAAATGGCTTGGCCATGTGAGCCGCATGGAAGATGGCAGGATCCCCAAGGACACATTGTACAGCGAGCTCGTCACTGGTACCAGACCCATCGGCCGTCCATGTCTCCGCTTTAAAGACGTCTGCAAACGTGACATGAAGTCCTGTGATATTGATCACAAGTCATGGGAGTTAGTTGCCAGCGATCGCCAGAGCTGGCGGGCAATCATAAAGGCGGGGCTAAAGCGTGGCGAGTCGAAGAGACTTAGCAGTTGGCAGGAAAAAAGTCAGAAACTCAAGGAGAGAGCCAACTGTGTAACAGCTCCGACAACAATTTTATCTGCAGCACCTGTGGAAGAGTCTGTCACTCTAGAATTGGCCTTTATAGCCACTCCAAGCGCTGCTTCACAAACCACTGACCACCTCCAGGCGTTTACCCATTGTGTCTCGAGACAAGGAGGCCAAAGAAGAAGTATAAATGGGTGGTTGATGGTTGGCACAGACTCGGTGGGCCAAAGGGCCTGTTTCATTGCTGTCTGACTCTCTATGATTCACAGTCTTACTTTTAATGTTTGCAGAGTCACTTCTGGCACGGGTCTCCAGAATTTTCCATTAATATGAATTTTCCATTGACTCTTGATTCAATGAAGGGTCAGTTAGATGAGAGGGCCATGACTTAAATCATTAAGAGAATATTCAGGACATTACAGTGTATTTTGAACTTTGAGGAATTCTGCTGGGTTCTGTAAAAGAGTCTGCATGAGAAAGGTTGATCATGCAGTACCCAAGTGTGTTAATAAATGGAGATTTAGTAATGCGTGAAGACATCCTGATAGAAAAACACACTTCACTAACCTCTACCATCTCTGTTATGTAGTTTGATTATTTTTGTCATCAAAAAAACACTGTGCTATGTGGCTAGTATTTGTCAGATGTTCAAATCTACATACGTTACTTACACAGGGAACTGACTTGATGTGAAATAAAGTCAACTACTGAAAGTTGACATAGAAACTTAAGAGACATTTAAAAGTCTTGAGCAGGTGAGTTGTGTGGTTGCAATCAATATGTTGATCCCTGGGAGACTGCTATGAGCAAACTCCATTACGTGTTGCTGTCTGAAGACTGCACTTCAAATTCAAAACCAAGCTATTTGCATACACTGATGGGTTTTGCAATTGATATATACAGATAGAGCCATTTGTGACCACATCTGACATTCATATACTGCTTACTTTTTGATCCATCCCTTTTACCATAAGGAAGATACAAATGTATAAAACAAATTATCCAAAAGCTTCCTACTGCAGTGAAAAATTGCACTGCAAAGTTAATCAACAATGGTAGAAGGAGCTGTGAGAATCTTCTACAATCTTATGCCAGATCCACAGGCAAGTTTTTGTATGTTTAAGTATTAATTTATAGCTTCTATAATGAGGCACCCTCCAATTAATTGCAATGTCCAATAAAATGGTAATGTTGCTTCAGGAATACTCTGGGATTATTATACCATATTGGCTATTATATCTGTAATCTTTGCAAAATTAAAAATAGAGAGGTTCAATTTCCACTGGAACTCTCCTGATCATCTGTCCTTTCTCTGAGATTCCTGGGTCAGAGAGGACGGGTTAAAATTGGTTAGACTCTGAGTGAAAGAAAGCAGAGTTGATTCTCATATGGACCACGACTTCTGAATGTTCCTCTCCCAACCAGGGCCGGATGAAATGTACCCCACGCTGCTAAAAGAAGCAAGAGAGGAAATAGCAAAAGGTCTGACCATTATCTTCCAGTCTTCACTGAATACAGGTGTGGTGCCGGAGGATTGGAGAACTGCTAGCATTGTACCTCAGTTTAAAAAGGGAGCAAGGGATAGACCAAATAATTACAGGCCAGTCAGTCCAGCTCAGTAGGGGGCAAATTATTGGAATCAATTCTGAGAGACAGGATAAACTGTCACTTAGAAAGGCATGGATTAATCAAGGGCAGTCAGTATGGGTTTGTTAAGGGAAGATCTTGTGTGACCAACTTGATGGAATTTTTTGAAGAAGTAACAAGGAAGAGAGATGAGGGTAGGGAAGTTGATGTGGTCTACATGGATTTTAGACAGGTTTTCAACTAGGTCCCACATGGCAGACTGGTTAAAAAAATAAAATCCAATGGGATCCAGGGAAATGCAGCAAGGTGGATACAAAATTGGCTAAGTGGCAGGAAACAAAGGGTAATTGTTGATGGGTGTTTTTGTGACTGGAGGGCTCTTTCCAGCGGCATTCCGCAGGGCTCAGTACTGGGTCCCCTGCTTTTTGTGGTATATATAAATGATTTGGACATAAATGTATGGGGCATGATCAAGAAGTTTGCAGACAACACAAAGATTGACCATGTGGTAGATAGTGAAGAGGATTTCCTCCGGGTGCTCCGGTTTCCTCCCACAGCCAAAAGACTTGCAGGTTGATAGGTGAATTGGCCATTATAAATTGCCCCTAGTATAGGTCGGTGGTAGGGGAATATAGGGACAGGTGAGGATGTGGTAGGAATATGGGATTAGTGTAGGATTAGTATAAATGGGTGGTTAATGGTCGGCACAGACTCGGTGGGCCGAAGGGCCTGTTTCAGTGCTGTATCTCTAAATCTAAATCTCCAAAGGATAGCTGTAGGCTGCAGGAAGATATTGATGGTCTGGTCAAATGGGCAGAAAAATGGCAAATGGAATTCAACATGGAGAAGTGTGAGGTGATGCATTTAGGGAGGTCAAACAAGGCAAAGGAATACACAATTCATGGGAAAATACTGAGAGGTGTAGAGGAAGTAAGGGATCTTGGAGTGAATGTCCACAGATCCCTGAAGATAGCAGGACAGATCGATAAGGTGGTTAAGAAGGCATATGGAATCCTTTCCTTTATTAGCCGAAGTATAGAATATAAGAGCAGAGAGGTTATGCTGGAACTGTATAAATCATTGGTTAGGCCACAGCTTTTGTACTGTGTGCAGTTCTGGTCACCTCATTACAGGAAGGATGTAATTGCACTAGTGATGGTACAGAGGAGATTTATAAGGATTTTGCCAGGACTGGAAAAATGCAGCTATGAGGAAAGATTGGATAGGGAGGGAGTTGTTCTCCTTTGAACAGAAAAGGCTGAGGGGCAATCTGATTGAAATGTACAAAATTTTGAGGGACTTGGATAGAGTGGAGGTGAAGGGCCTATTTACCTTAGCAGAGGCGAGTGACTAGGAGGCATAGATTTAAAGTGATTGGTAGAAAGATTAAAGGGGAGATGAAGAAAACCTTTTTCACCCGAGTGTGGTGGGGGTCTGCAACTCACTGCCTGAAAGGGTAGTTGAGGCAGAAACCCTCAACTCATTCAAAAGTAATTTGGATATGCACCTCAAGTGCCGTAATCTGCAGGGCTACGGACCAAATGCTGGAAGGTGGGATTAGATTGGGTGGATCGTTTTTTGGCTGGCATAGACACAATGAGCCAAGTGGCCTCTTTCTGTGCTGCAAACTTTCTATGATTCTATAACCCCTTCCCCCTCAAAATGTTCTGTACCCTCTTAATGATGTTCTTTATCATGGCATCAGGGAGGCAATGCAATGTAGGACTTGTGTTGGAGGTTGCAGAAACACCTGTCCATCCCCCTGACTATGGAATCCCTTATGACCACTGTTTCTATACTTTTCTGTGTTCCCCTTTGTAGTCATTTGCTCCAAAGTGATGTGGACGTGCTCTTGACTGCATTCTCACAAGGTGCCATTACCCTCACTGGTATCCAGTGCTGAATCCCAGTTTGAGAGTGCCACACTCCTGGAGGATTCTTGCACTGCCTGCTGCTTCCTACCCTACCGAATGGCTACCAATTACTATTCTTTTGTAACCTTTGTAGCAGTGGGATAACCATGTCCTGAAAGAGAAAAGAGGGGCGGCACAGTGGCGCAGTGGTTAGCACCGCAGCCTCACAGCTCCAGGGACCCGGGTTCGATTCTGGGTACTGCCTGTGCGGAGTTTACAAGTTCTCCCTGTGACCACATGGGTTTTCGCCGGGTGCTCCGGTTTCCTTCCACAGCCAAAGACTTGCAGGTGATAGGTAAATTAGCCATTGTAAATTACCCTTAGTGTAGGTAGGTGGTAGGGGATATGGGATTACTGTAGGGATAGTATAAATGGGTGGTTGTTGGTTGGCACAGACTTGGTGGGCCGAAGGGCCTGTTTCAGTGCTGTATCTCTAAATAATAAATAAATAAAAGTCATCATAGATTCTACACAAAGGGAAAGGGCATGGTTAAACTCAACATATTTTGTGCAGCAGATACCCTGAGCTCGAGTTTGAGCAACTGAGTGATCTTCCTGGATGTGTGATTATCCAGGAAGTGCCCTGGAGTCCCCACACGGCAGAGGAATTGTAGGCAACGTGTCTCAGCTGTCCTATCATTTTGCTATTTTAAAAAAAAAACCTTTTGGTCCAATTAATTGCTCTGATTTTTTTAGGGCGATGATAGTATAGTGATTAGGTTACTGGACTAGTAATCCATATAAACCTGGACTAATGACCTGCACATGAATTCTAATCCCATCATAGCAGCTAGAGAATTTAAATTCAGTAAATTAAAGCAAATCTGGAATGAAAAGCTGGTATTAGTAATGATGACCGTGAAACTACTGGATGGTTGTAAAAATCTATTTGGTTCACAAATGTCTTTCAGGAAGGAAATCTGCCATCCTTACCTGGTCTGGCCTATATGTGACTCCAGATCCAAGCAATGTGGTTGCCTCTTAACTGCCCTTTGAAATGGCAATAGTAAGCCACTCAATTGTATTCAAGAAAGTGGCTCACCATCACCTTCTCAAGGGCAATAATGGATGGGCAATAAACACTGGCCTTGCCAGAGACACCCCTATTCTGTGAGTGAATTAAAAAAATATATATATATTTCTTTGCCCCTTGGCTTAAATTATTTCACACTTTCTTCCCACTCTCACCAAATTTTGCCTGCTCCAGCCAGTAAGGAGCCAGATGCAAAAAGTTCATGGCCCAAGTAGGAATAGGTACCAACATGTTGCACCACGGACATTTGACAAAATTATTGACTCAGCCACAGACATGGGGGCAATTAATTTGTATATAAAATGTACAGCCAATCTAATGCCATCAAAACACAGTCCGATTTAAAAACATTTCCCCCTATTTAGTCAGATACCTGGCATTGTTTTTGCTTGTACAAGTAGTCAATGTCTGCCTGCACACTTGATGTAGCGATGTGGAGAATTCAGATAGATGTCCATCTGTCGGGGTGATCATGATCTCTCTCTCTCCTCTTTGTTTTCATCCCCCACTCCCCTCTCTGTATGTCCAGACCCCTCTCTGTGTCCAATCCCCTCTCTGCCCCAACTGTGTCTAACCCCTCCCTTTTCTATGTCCATCCCCTTCCCTGCTCTGCATCCATCCCCCCTCCACCCTGTTTTCAGCCCCCCCTGCCCCCACTGTGTCCATCCCCTCTCCCCTCTCTGTGTGTCCATCCCCCTTTTGCTTCTCTGTGTCCATCCCTCTCTCCCCCCTCTCTGAGTCCATTCGTCTCTCCCCCACCCCCGCCCTCACCCCACCCCCTCCCCATCCCGCTCCCTGGGCTGGTGCTTGTTTATAGGGTTGCTTGACTGTCAGCGTGCTCCTTCCACTCTGCTCCCCTGGCTGTGTGCTGGCCCATTTCCTGCTCTCCCCTTGGCCTCTGTCTCCCTCCTCCCCTCAGTAGCCATTCCCGCTCACTCCCTGATCCATGTGAAAACAGCAGGGGTGGCTGATTCCAGCACGCCCATGCCGTGAACCGCCAATCAGTGCAGGCAGTCTGCTGTCATTCGCAGACAGTGACCAATCACAGGCAGACACAGGTCCTGCCATTACCTGATGTACACTTTAATAGGAGTGCTGTCAATCAAAGCTGAGCCACGGGCAGCCCGCTGTCAGTCAGAGGATTGGTGAACCAGAGGGAAACCATGGACCTTAAAATTTTTTACCACTGACACTGGTGTCTGTGTATGGACACTCTGCTGACCCCTGGGCCCAGGTCACCTTCACAGCCTACTGGCAAGGCCATCCTTGCCTTGCTCTGGGACCACAGTTGTGGCTGCAGCAGGTACCAGATTACAGTCCTTATGAAGGAGAGACATCTGATACACTGGGCTGAATTTTCCCGGTCCTGCGGAGAGGCATGTTAGGAGGCAGGACTGGGAGCAAAGTTGTAAAATAGACCCTTGGGTTGGCTACTTGACTTGTTCAGGCCTCCAAGCAATCTTTCTGGAGGTGGGGTCAACGTGGCTGAGGCTACCTGCCCAGCAGCTGTAGGTAGCCAGTTAGCTCCATGGGCCAACTGGGGGAAAGGTGATGGTGCTGCTGGGATTTTCCCAATGATGAACAGGCCCCTGGTTGAGGCTGGAGCCTGGCATTTAACTGGAGGTAGCCTTTCCGTGACTGGCCAGGCGGCTATCCATCAATACTTTCTCTCACTCACCCCCTCCACAATATGTCCTGACAGCTGTGGCCATGTTGGATTTTTAATTTTTCTCAATGCTGCTGAAAGTGCCTCCATTTTGAGTTGCCCTCGTGGTCTCCTACCTGCCTCAGCAGCGCCCACCTCTTCAGGTGGGACTGCTGGCCAGGCAGTTGCTTCGGGCTCTCTTATCCTGGTCCACCCGCCATTCGTAATTGGACAGTACTCCCAGAAGTGGCTTCTTAATTGGCTGCCTCCGAGAAGATTGCAACTGATATTCTGCCTTGGCCACTTCTGAATTCCCAACCTAGAATTGGAGCTGAAGTCGGAATCATGATCCAACCAGGAAAATTAGGTCCATTGTTCCTTGCTGAGGTTCAGATAGGAGAATTGATCCCTGTACACCCTGGGCAGATATGGCCTCCTGCTCGGAGCCCTTCTCCCTCTTCTCCTCCCTTTTCCAACAGCTTGTTCTGCTGTGCGTCGTCTCTACACATTCTCCCTGTCATGCTGTAGTACAACGGGAATACATACTACTGGACCCAGGCTATTTTAGATTTGGTAATGTGTAATGAGGTAGCATTAATAAGAGATCTTGTAGTTAAGCATCCTCTAGGGGAAAGCAATGGTAACATGGTAGAATTTCAAATTCAGTTTGTGGGTGAGCAACCCGGGTCCCAGAGCAGTGTCTTCAACTTAAACAAGGGCAATTGCAGAGGTATGAAGAAAGAGTTGTCTAAAGCGGGCTGGGAAAAGTCAGTAGTTGAGCAGTGGCAGACTTTTAAGCAGATATTTCATAACACTCAGCAAACATTTATTCCGGTCAGAAGGAAGGACTCGACGAACCACCTGTGGATAACAAAGGAAGTTAAGGAGAGTATCGAATCAAAAACAAAGGCGTACAAAGTGGCGAAAGCTAGTGGTAGGCCAGAGGATTGGCAATTTTTTAGAAACCAGCAGCGGATGACTAAAAAACTAATAAAGAGGGAGAAAATTGATTATGAGAGTAAATTTGCAAGAAATGTAAAAACAAACAGTATGGGTATAGAAAAAGGAAGAGAGTAGCTAAAGTAAGTGTGGGACCCTTAGAGGATGAGACTGGGGGACTAATAACAGGGAACAGGGAAATGGCAGATAATTTAAACCAATATTTTGCATCGGTCTTCATGGTGGAGGACATTATAAACATCCCAAAATAATAGATGGGCAAGGTGTAAATGGGAGGAAGGAACTTGTAACAATCTCTATAACGAGGGAAAAGATGCTTGACAAGCTGATGGGACTAAAGGCAGACAAGTCGCCAGGACCTGACGGACTACATCCAAGGGTTTTAAAAGAAGTGGCTGCAGAGATAGTGGAGGCATTGGTCATAATATACCAAAACTCACTGGATTCCGGTAGGGTACCAGCAGATTGGAAAACTGCTAATGTGACACCCCTATTCAAGAAAGGAGGGAGACGGAAAGCAGGAAACTATAGACCAGTTAGCTTAACAACTGTCATTGGGAAAATGCTAGAGTCCATTATTAAGGAAGAAATAGCAGGACATTTAGAAAAACATAATGCAATCAAACAGAGTCAACATGGTTTTATGAAAGGGAAATCATGTTTGACAAATTTGATAGAGTTCTTTGAGGATCTAACAAGCAGAGTGGATAAAGGGGAACTGGTAGATGTAGTGTATTTGGATTTTCAGAAGGCATTTGATAAGGTGCCACATAAAAGGTTATTGCACAAAATAAGAACTCGGTATTGGGGGAAATGTGTTGGCATGGATTGAGGATTGGCTAACACACAGAAGGCAGAGAGTCAGGATCAATGTGTCTTTTTCAGGTTGGAAGGCTGTAACTAGTGGGGTGCCACAATGATCAGTCCTATGGCCTCAGCTATTTACTATCTACATTAATGACTTAGAGGAAGGGACAGAGTGCAGTGTATCCAAATTTTCTGATGCTACAAAAATAGGTGGGAAGGCATGTTGTGATGAGGACACAAAGAATCTGCAAATGGATATAGATAGGTTAAGTGAGTGGGTAAAAACTTGGCAGATGATGTTCAATGTGGGAAAGTGTAAGGTAATCCACTTTGGTAGGAAGAATAAAATGGCAGATTATTATTTAGATGGAGAAAGACTACAAAATACTGCAGTACAGAGGGATATGGGTTTTCTTGTACATGAAACACAAAAAGTTAGCATGCAGGTGCAGCAAGTAATTAGGAAGGCAAATGGAATTCTGGCCTTTATTGCTAAGGGGTTAGAGTTTAAAAATAGCGAAGTCTTGTTACAACTGTACAGGGTGTTGGTGAGGCCACACCTGGAGTACTGTGTACAGTTTTGGTCCCCATATTTTTTTATATTCATTCATGGGATGCGGGCGTCACTGGCCAGGCCAGCATTTATTGCCCATCCTTAATTGCCCTTGAGAAGGTGGTGGTGAGCTGCCTTCTTGAACAGCTGCAGTCCATGTGGGGTAGGTACATACACAGTGCTATTAGGAAGGGAGTTCCAGGATTTTGACCCAGCGACAGTGAAGGAACGGCGATATAGTTCCAAGTCAGAATGGTGTGTGACTTGGAGGGGAACTTGCAGGTGGTGGTGTTCCCATGCATTTGCTGCCCTTGTCCTTCTAATTGGTAGAGGTTGCGGGTTTGGAAGGTGCTGTCAGGCTTATGCTTTACTAGTCTGTGGGACAGCTCTCCCAGCTTTGGCACAAGCCCCCAGATGTTAGTAAGGAGGACTTTGCAGGGTTGACAGGGCTGGGTTTGCTGTTGTCATTTCCGGTCCTAGGTCGATGCCGAGTGGTGCGTCCGGTTTCATTCCTTTTTATTGACTTCATAGTGCTTAGATACACCTGAGTGGCTTGCTCGGCCATTTCAGAGGGCATGTAAGAGTCAACCACATTACTGTGGGTCTGGAGTCACATGTAGGCCAGACCAGGTAAGGACAGCAGATTTACTTTCCTAAAGGACATTAGTGAACCAGATGGGGTTTTATAACAATCCACAATGGTGTCATGACCATCATTAGACTAGCTTTTTAAAGAAAGGATATACTAGCATTGGAGGCAGTTCAGAAAAGATTCACTAGGCTGATTCCTGGTGAAGGGGTTGGCTTATCAAGAATGGCTAAACAGGTTAGGCCTTTATTCAGTGGAGTTTAGAAGAATGAAAGGTGATCTTATTAAAACGTACAAGATTCTAAGGGGGCTTAACAGGGTAAATGTTGAGAATATGTTTCCACTGGTGGGGGAATCTTGAACTAAGGGACATAATTACAGAATAAGGGGGCACATATTTAAAATCGAGATGTGAAGGAATTTCTTCTCTCAGAGGGTGGTGAATCTCTGGAATTCTCTACCTCAGAGAGTTATGGAGGCTAGGTCACTAAAGGTATTTAGGAGGAGGTAGATAGATTTTTGAAATCTTGGGAGTCGAAGGTTAGGCAGAGCAGGCCCAAAAGAGGAGTCGAGGCCTGTGACAGATCAGCCATGATCTTATTGAGGCAGGCTTGAGGGGCTGAATGGCCTACTCCTGCTCCTATTTCTTATGTTCGTATGTACTAGACCCATGTGTCAAAAGTCGGATAGCTAGGCGGTGAAGGATAGACTACCAGAATCAAGTCTTTATTCACTTGCAAGCTTTTATTTACAGAGACACATATTGCATACCAGACATTTCCAACAAAAAATCTGCTTGCTCCTATCGGTGAATACACAATTAATACCCACCATCAGAATACAATTAACCTCTAATTGATAGACAATAAACACCATATCTGGGAGAAGTAGTCTGTGCAGAAAAGTTGCAGTCAGGACAATCCTACAGCATGTGCCAGACACTCCCTGTAGACTTCAGCAACTTTGGAAACACTTCGACAATCACAGTAATGGCCAGTGGAAATCAATCAGTGGAAATCAATGGGGTGGCACAGTGGTGCAGTGGTTAGCACCGCAGCCTCACAGCTCCAGGGACCCGGGTTCAATTCTGGGTACTGCCTGTGTGGAGTTTGCAAGTTCTCCTTGTGACTGCGTGAGTTTTCACTGGGTGCTCCGGTTTCCTCCCATCGCCAAAGACTTGCAGGTGATAGGTAAGTTGGCTATTGTAAATTGCCCCTAGTGTAGGTAGGTAGGTGGTGGGGAATATGGGATTACTGTAGGGTTAGTATAAATGGGTGGTTCTTGGTTGGCACAGACTCAGTGGGCCGAAGGGCCTGTTTCAGTGCTGTATCTCTAAATAAATAAAAATAAACTAATCTGTACGTGGTCGATGATCCCTTCAAATAGCACTGGTGGGGCATCTTTCCTGCTGCTGAACACGTAAACAGCTGTGTGAGATTAAGAGAGAGTGTTAGCTGGGGCGTTGAACTCCAAGATGGCAGTGCTGGTGTCAGATCAGCATTATATGCTGATTGATATCACGAACTGCCTACTCTGCATATTTCCAGCTTCAGCAAAATGGCGTCCGAAGTGGCTAGAAGTGTGTGCATGTGCTGCGGATGCCATTTTAGAGACAAAATGGCACCCATACCACCAAGAAACCAGGCACCACAGAGCAGGAATTTTAGTGTGTTTTGAAAAATCACCATGCCAAAACGTGTAGAATCATTGAGCTCACTTGCTAGACATAACCACAAGAGGGGGTATGTGACCCAAAAGTACAGGAATAGAGCCAATTTGAAATCTGAAACAATTGCCAGTGGTTCTCAAACCTTTTTGGTTGAAGGATCCCTTTTCAATTAACAATCATGGACTATCTAATACTATAATACTATCTAATACTCATTACACAAAAGCACTGCGTGTAAAGAGTGTGTTTGTTAATGCTTTTAAGAAAACATGTAATTACTTAAGGTGACAATGTGAGGTCAATTTCACAGATTTAGAGAGTGATGAAACAAAGCAGACAAACCAGAGAAAGGATATGACTCCACTAACATTCTAAAGCAGAGATATCCGACAAACGGCCTGCGGGCCAGGATCCGGCCCACCAGAGGTTTCCATCCGGCCCACGGATGTATTTCAGAGATAAAGGGGAAAAGAGAGAGGAGGACAAAGAGAGAGCGGGGGTCAGAGAGGGGGGAACAGAGAGGGGGGCAGAAAGAGGGGGGACAGAGAGAAGGGAGCGGGGAACAGAGACTGCGGGAGGCAGAAGAGAGGGGGACAGAGAGAGAGGTGGGTACAGAGGAAGAGAGAGGGGGGGACAGAGAGAGGAGGCAGAGAGAAAGAGTTGGGGGGACAGAGAGAGAGAGAGAAAGAGTGAGGGGGACAGAGAAAGAAGGGGGAACAGAGACAGGGGAGGACAGAGAGAGAGGGGGCAATAGAGAGAGAGGGGGGGACAGAGAGAGAGGGACAGAGAGAGAGGGGACAGAGAGTGAAGGAACAGAGAGAGAGAGAGAGGTGAGACAGAGTGAGAGGGGGAACACAAAGAGTGGGGACAAGGGGAGAGAGAGGACAGAGAACAATCATGATCAGTCTGACAGATGGACAGCTATCCGGAATACTCCGCCATCGCTACAAGAAGTGTGCGGACAAACATTGACTACTTGTGCTAGCAAAAACCTGCACGGTATCTCACTAAATCAGTGTCCAACCTAGTGATGAGAAAGTAAGCCAATAAATTAATCATCTCATTTGAAGCTTCTTCACAAAAATGCACATTTTGCTGTTGTTTTGATTAAGTTAATTTTTAATGCTTTTGTCTTTCTGAATTACTAACCCTGTTCTAGTGCATGCCAACTGAACTGTGATTAAAGATTGGGTGTGTAAGCCAATCAGTTCACAGATTACATTCATTACAAACAGCTATTGGCCTAATCAGTATTAACAGGACTTGCATCATGTTTTCATGTTCACCAGCACAAAGCAGGTTTTAATTGTTTAAAAAAATACTTCCCATAAACAGAAAGCTTTCCTTTCCTCCAATTCTATTACAGTTAATTCACTTGAATGGGAAATTCTCCAGAATATTTTACAGACCTTTGCAAACCCAGCCCAGTTTCTCAATATTATTTAACCATGCAAGGAATTTATATCATTGCAAAATGGTGGAAGATTGAAGTCTAACTGACAGCATTTCTAAGATTACAAGAATCAAACCAACAAGAGATTAATATAAACAGAAAATGCTGAATATACTCAGCAGGCCAGGCAGCATTCTTATGGCACTTGTTCACTGCATGAGCCCAAATTGAATGCACCCGAGTATCACTAGAGTAGCTGACCTCCCACCTCCCCTCCCCTTCCACCTAACGTAAATGCGAGACTACCATTAATTTATACAAAGTGGGTGGCTTGCTTGTTTTTTCTTCTCTTTTCTTCCTTGTGTTTTTCTCTCTCCCCCCTCTTGAGACCCCAATTTGAGAACCACTGCATTAGAAGGAATGAAGAGAGGAGGGGAGAGGTTAATTTCATTGAAGACAATAACAATGGAAGGAAAGAGACCTCTTCTCTTTGTAGGACGGAAAGTTAAACCCATTGAGGAGGGAAATCAGGAAGCACTTTTTCGCACAAAGGATATTGGAAATCTGAAATTCTCTTCCCAAAACGCTGTGGATGCTGGATCAAATGAAACGTCAAGAGTGAAACTGATTGACTTTTGTTAGGTAAGAGTATCAAGGGATATGGAGTTAAGGTGGGTAAATGGAGTTAAGCAACCGATCAGCCATGATCTAGTAGAATGGTGAAACAGGCTCAAGGGGCTGAAATACCTCCTCCTGTTCCTATGTACTTTGTGGATCTCTTATGAGGAACGTTCTAGCTGGCGGAGGGGTTGAAGAATACATCGGAACATTAAATAGGAAATGGTATCAGTTCTCACAAACCTCCCTGAAGGCACAGAGGCTCTCAGATTCCCATTCCCAACTGCCAGGCTCGGGTTGAAGACAATGATGAGCATTTTTCCCACCGCATATATTATTAAAGACTGCATTTGTTGACAACGCGATCGGTAGGTGGCGCTGTTTTGGCACATGCGCAAATACAGCATGTGCCACTAAAACGTCACAGATTGCCACTGTAGCAGCTGCCAGGACTAAAGATGGCGCTGCTCAAAGAATCACAGAGAGGGAACCTAACAAACACGTGCCAGCATACAATGGCAGGAGCGGGCTGGAGAGAGCAGCGTGGGGGCGCCGGGGAGAGCAGCGCGGGGGGGCGGGTAGAGCAGCATGGGGGAGTGGGGCGGGGAGAGCAGCGGCAGCGGCGGCAGGATGGTGAGGAGAGTGGGGGGGGAAGGGAGGGAGAGCGGGGGGGAGGGGGAGAGCGATGGGGGAGAGCGGGGGGGGGAGGGTGGAGGGGGGAAGAGCGAGGGGGAGGGAGGAGGGGGAAGAGTGAGGGGGAGGGAGGAGGGGGGAAGAGCGGGGGGGGGAGGGAGGAGGGGGGAAGAGCGGGGGGGGGCGGAGGTAGAGCGGGGGAGGGGAGCAGCGGAGCGGAGGAGGAGTGCGTTTTTCTGCGCATGCGCCATAAACACAATAACAAAAGAGTTACCAGCCGGTCCCCGCATCCGGCGACACCAAGGTCTTCAGCCGCTCACTCCCCGCGGCTCTCTACGGCCTCTCGCTTCCGGCCCTCTCCATCCAGCCGTTCCCTCCAGCTGCGGATCCCCAATCCAGTTGCTTTCTCCCCTACTTCTCAACAGTACTTCAGGCATTGCAGCTGTCTGGTCCCTGCCTTTTGCATGCTCCCTCTCCCCACCCCTCCCTCTCCCTCTTCACCCACCCCTCCCTCCCCCTCTTCACCCACCCCTCCCTCTACCCCCCTACCTCCACCCCAGTTGAATATTTGAAGTGCAGTTGCAAAGTTGGGGAAATAGCATCCAAAACAAAACCTCAACAATTCCGGGTTTAATTATTGAGAAGTTTTATTAAGTTCATTAAGCATCCGAGGAACTGCTGTGCATGGATACATGAGTGTTGTGTTTCCAGCATTCCCGTTAGACAGACAGGCCGAGTCTCTGCTATGCACAGCTAAAGAGATTGTTCCTGGAGAGCCTTGTGGTGAATGAACGCTTGGCTCTCTATTCCACTACTGTATTGTCCATGTGAAGAAGGCAAAGTCACGAGAGTCTGAGCTCAGTCTATTCTTGGTGAATGTTCCCCAAACGCATCCCAATGTGAATTCCCAATTCATCCATAAATGCAATGTTCCTTTCCGTATCATGACAAGCTCCGCAGCATGATCCAGTTGCCTTCGTTGCTTCAATGCTGACCTTAAGTCTCAAGGATTGTTTTCTCGACGGCACGTTTTACATGAAAAGAAATAAGGAAAGAACATCAGTGTCAGAGCTTCCCTCCTCCAATGAAATTACTGTTGAGCATGCTTTGTGTTCTGCGGTAAAGGCATGTACTGATAACACCGCCAATGAATCACTTAGTACCCAACTCAGCTGTAGGAGTCAGGATGATGTTACTGCCCCTATCTCGTGATGGTTCAATGCTGCTCTCAGGGAAAACATGAATGATGTGAGGGTGTTGGAAAAAGAAGCACATTTCTTTTGGGCTATGAACATAAAGCAGGCCATTTAGCCCAGCTGTTCCCTGCTCGTGGTTATGCTGCTCCTGCACCTTCCCATCCATTCCCATTTAATCCTGCCTCCTACTATCAGCATCACCTTCCATTTCTTTCGCTCTTATCTACCTTTGCCTTAAAGCAACACTGGGGATGGAGAACGGTGTGGCTGCACTCCCACCTCACCAGTTGTGTACACAGCAAGAGCATTCACATTTGTGCTACCACTGGACACAGCATGCTTGTTTCATTTAGTTCTCAGTCTCTTCTTGCTGAATGTTCCCCAAGTGCTTGACCCCTTTGGACGCCCTCTCTGCTTGACAGGCAGTAGCTGGCAATTGTGGAGTCTCACAAGGCTCTGCATGGTTGTTTCAAGGGCGGATGGGGAAACAGGTAGCTGTGTGTCCACGTGCACTGCTCGGATGGATGCAGGAACAGGTGGCTGTGTGTCCATGTGCACTGCTCTGATGGGTGCAGCTGGGAGATGCTTCCTGATCGCATTGATCTCATTGATGTCCTTATCCACAATGGTTGATCTCACGCGGCAGGAGCTAGATCCCATGAAATCGACAAAAACACCCACAATCTCATCCAGCATCTGAGCCGTCTCATTCCTCACCATGACATAGAACACAGCCCTGCCCCTACCAACATTGTCCTGCACCATCACCCGGTACAGAGGGTAGCCACATTTGTTCACCTTGTATGTACCGTCCATGAACAGCAGTTCAGGAAAGGCCTGCATGTGGACCTTCATGGCTGGTGTCATGAAGGCAATATCGAGGATGTTGCTTCCCTGCAGGCCAACCCGCACCGTGGCCCCATCCTGCTGAATCATCTCCAGCGTATCACACAGCACATCCATGCTGTCATCCCCTGTTTTGAGCCGGGATTTTACATTTCTAATGTCACTAAGGGTCATGGTCTTATTGAATGAACGCTCGATATAATCCTTCAGCTGTTTGTTCCCAGCCTGCAGCTTGACTAACTCTTCTACCTTCTGCCTTTCATCGTGGTTCAGTTGTCGTCTCCTTGCATAGAAGCGTAAACATTCTGGATGCAAAACATGACCGGTATGTACAAGATGGTAGGAGCTGACACACAGTTTGTTCTTGCTCATATTGAATTTCACACTGATGAAGACCTCACAGCCCAGGGCGAGATACCTGAAAAGTTACACAGACATTCAATGAGCACGCCCCAAGTTCCCCGTGCCCTCCTCAGGCGTGTTGTTGGCAGCAGTTTATATGTGCACCATGACAAGGTCCCAAAATCTGGTGCGCACCTGTTTCGCAGTCCAGAGGAGGTTGCGCAGAGGTGCTCGACCAGCCATTGCTCCGTCCAGGAAATCACAACGAAGGCAGTCCGTAGACACGGGAAATGTAGTGACCGCAGCACCTACCTCTGATTCGGAATCACCCCGGTAGAACGGATGCGTGGCTGCCCATACAGCCTCACTGAAATGTTTTCAGAGCAACTTAAAACAGGGACTGTAGCACATGTACTGCCTGCACACAGTCCCAGACAATGGAAATGTTTTCAGAGCAATTTACAACAGCAGAGCAACTTACCTTGGAGCAAATAAAAACAAGAAATGCTGGAACCACTCAGCAGGTCTGGCAGCATCTGTGGAAAGAGAAGCAGAGTTAACGTTTCGGGTCAGTGACCCTTCTTCTTGGAGCAATCTCCTCTGTCTAATAAAAATGAAGCAGACTGAAATCTCCAAAACGACTAAATAATTGCGATAAAATGCGAGAAAATACCCGACAAAACATCTCCTCCTTCCACTTTCAGAAACTCGCGTCGACGCATGCGTGAATATCGGAAGATTGACGCATGCGTGAATACCAGTCCTGGCAAGCCGGAACGCAGCGCATGAGCATAGAGCAGGAAACCGTCTGCGCATGTGCGCAGTGCAGCGCAGCCTGATGATGTCAGTGGGGAGCTGCGTTGTCAGGAATCACTTTGATTATTAAATGTCGAATGTTGGCATGTCTTCCTCCAAGAGCTTGTCATTCTATGGCATTGTATGCTGTCTGCCTTTGCCCGAGAAATGCATAGTGGTAACTGATTGCAGCAGTCCCTAGATCCTGCAGTCACAGTCAATAAAAATTCATGGAATTGATATTTGTCATGGTAGATGTGAGGCAACCAGATCCTAGGTTATCAGACTTCAGTGCGCTAGCATGTAGTATAGGATGTGAGACACTTAACAGGAGTGCTGCCAAGTGACTTTGCTTCTGGGACAAAAACACGGACAATGCTTGACTGTTGTTCTAGGCAATACCCATGTGCTTCTCTGTGATTCTATTATCTGCCCTGTTAGTCATCTAAAAAAACTCTGACCTGGTGAGGTCATTAAAGTCCTTCTGACACTGCAATTGGGTCCTTAGAGTCAGCCACAGCCACCTTCTTCCACGTGACCAATGCTGCTGCATGTGAAGGCTTCTTCCCAGGTGCTCCAACAGTTTCCTCCCTCTTTTCTCTAAATTGGGCCAACGGCTCTTCCACATTTGCTTTAGAGAAGTTAGATGCTCACCTTTTCCTTTCTGTAGGACCAGATTTTTCAGTCCTTCTTCCAAGAACCTCCTTAGCCTTTTAACTGCATGTGGTCCTTTAAATACACAAGTTGCACCAAGTCTACCCCTTCCTGAATTTTCTGCCCCCCTCCCTACCCCCTGCAGCCTATCTGACCACCTGCTGCCCTGACTCTCACTCTTGTCCCACCAGCATTATCTAAATTATCTAACTCCGGGATTTCTTGCAATTTCAATGGGACTAGACATTGACCTGCCAACACTTCAAGGACCCTGAAATTTCAAGGCAAGGGCTCAAATTTCAAGCTGAAGCCCTGATCTCTGAGGTAAGGGCTGTAGATACAGGAGTTAAATAGGGAGGCCAAAAAGAACAATACTAGCTTTTCCTCTAAGGAAAGAGATCCAAATTTGAAGCAGTGGGACTGGCTTGATAGAAATAAAATAGTTGAATACTCAGGATATCTCAAAGCCTTTCAAAGATAATTTATTTTTGCTGCCAAATTTCACAAACACCAAAAGACAGTCAACCAAAATTCTGCTGCCCCGTATCCTAACTTGCACCAATTCCCATTCACCCATCATTCTGGTGCTCACTGACCTGTTTATTGTATATAAATTGTATTTAATTGTATACAGGTGGTTGTCATTAACTGCGGATTCACTTGCGCTGCTGTAAATAGAAACAGACTGAAACTGTGGTGGTTGGGTTCGGAGGTGCATGTTTGTAATGTATATCTCTGGAAATAAAAGCCTATAAAAGCAAAGATTGGCTTACATTCTGTCTTTCATCATCAGGCTTTCTGGAATAGAACAGACCTACATTAGTGCTAGGGGCTTGGATGGGGCAGAGTTTGTGAGGAGCATCCAGGAGGGCTTCTTGAAACAGTATGTAGATAGTCCATTCTGGACCTGGCATTGGGGAATGAGCCCGGCCAGGTGGTCGAAGTTTCAGTGGGGGAGCATTTCGGGAGCAGTGACCATAATTCCATAAGTTTTAAGGTACTTGTGGATAAGGATAAGAGTAATCCTCGGGTGAAGGTGCTAAATTGGGGGAAGGCTAATTATAACAATATTAGGCAGGAACTGAAGAATTTAGATTGGGGGAGGCTGTTTGAGGGTAAATCAACATCTGACATGTGGGAGTCTTTCAAACGTCAGCTGATTAGAATCCAGGACCAGCATGTTCCTGTGAGGAAGAAAGACAAGTTTGGCAAGTTTCGGGAAGCTTGGATAACACGGGATATTGTGAGCCCAGTCAAAAAGAAAAAGGAAGCATTTGTAAGGGCTGGAAGGCTAGGAACAGACGAAGCACTTGAGGACTATAAAGACAGTAGGACAGAACTTAAGCAAGGAGTTAGGAGGGCTAAAAGGGGTCATGAAAAGTCATTGGCAAACAGGATTAAGGAAAATCCCAAGGCTTTTTATACGTATATAAAGAGCAAGAGGGTCACCAGGGAAAGGGTTGGCCCACTCAAGGACAGAAATGGGAATCTATGCGTGGAACCAGAGGAAATGGGTGAGGTGCTAAATGAGTACTTTGCATCAGTATTCACCAAGGAGAAGGACTTGGTGGATGATGAGCCGAGGGAAGGGAGTGCAGATAGTCTCAGTCATCTCATTATCAAAAAGGAGGAGGTGTTGGGTGTCTTGCAAAGCGTTACGGTAGATAAGTCCCCAGGGCCTGATGGGATCTACCCTAGAATACTGAGGGAGGCAAGGGAAGAAATTGCTGGGGCCTTGACAGAAATCTTTGCATCCTCATTGGCTACAGGTGAGGTCCCAGAGGACTGGAGAATAGCCAGTGTTGTTTCTTTGTTTAAGAAAGGTGGCAAGGATAATCCAGGAAATTATAGGCCGGTGAGCCTTACGTCAGTGGTAGGGAAACTATTAGAGAGGATTCTTCAGGACAGGATTTACTCCCATTTGGAAACAAACAAACTTATCAGCGAGAGACAGCATGGTTTTGTGAAGGGGAGGTCGTGTCTTCCTAATTTGATTGAGTTTTTTGAGGAAGTAACGAAGATGATTGATGAAGGAAGGGCAGTGGATGTTGTCTATATGGACTTTAGTAAAGCCTTTGATAAGGTCCCTCATGGCAGACTGGTACAAAAGGTGAAGTCACACGGGATCAGAAGTGAGCTGGCAAGATGGATACAGAACTGGCTCGGTCATAGAAGACAGAGGGTAGCAGTGGATAGGTGTTTTTCTTTTTTTAAAATTCATTCACGGGATGTGGGTGTCGCTGGCCAGGCCAGCATTTATTGCCCATCCCTAATTGCCCTTGAGAAGGTGGTGGTGAGCTGCCTTCTTGAACCGCTGCAGTCGATGTGGGGTAGGTACATCCAAAATGCTGTTAGGAAGGGAGTTCCAGGATTTTGACCCAGCGACAGTGAAGGAACGGCGATATAGTTCCAAGTCAGGATGGTGTGTCTCTTGGAGGGGAACTTGCAGGTGATGGTATTCCATGCATTTGCTGCCCTTGTCCTTCTAGTTGGTAGACGTCACGGGTTCGGAAGGTGCTGTCTGAGGAGCCGTGGTGCATTGCTGCAGTGCATCTTGTAGATGGTACACACTGCTGTCACTGTGCGTCGGTGGTGGAGGGAGTGAATGTTTGTAGATGGGGTGCCAATCAAGCGGGCCGCTTTGTCCTGGATGGTGTCGAGCTTCTTGAGTGTTGTTGGAGCTGCACGCATCCAGGCAAGTGGAGAGTATTCCATCACACTCCTGACTTGTGCCTTGTAGATTGTGGACAGGCTTTGGGGAGTTAGGAGGTGAGTTACTCGCCTCAGGATTCCGAGCCTCTGACCTGCTCTTGTAGCCACAGTATTTATATGGCTACTCCAGTTCAGTTTTCGGTCAATGGTAGCCCCTAGGATGTTGATAGTGGGGGATTCAGCGATGGTAATGCCGTTGAATGTCAAGGGGAGATGGTTAGATTCTCTTTTGTTGGAGATGGTCATTGCCTGGCACTTGTGTGGCGCGAATGTTACTTGCCACTTATCAGCCCAAGCCTGGATATTGTCCAGGTCTTGCTGCATTTCTACACGGACTGCTTCAGTATCTGAGGAGTTGCGAATGGTGCTGAACATTATGCAATCATCATCGAACATCCCCACTTCTGACCTTATGATTGACGGAAGGTCATTGATGAAGCAGCTGAAGATGGTGGGGCCTCGGACACTACCCTAAGGAACTCCTGCAGTGATGTCCTGGAGCTCAGATGATTGACCTCCAACAACCACAACCATCTTCCTTTGCGCTAGGTATGACTCCAGCCAGTGGAGGATTTTCCCCCTGATTCCCATTGACCTCAGTTTTGCTAGGGCTCCTTGATGCCATACTCGGTCAATAGCTGCCTTGATGTCAAGGGCAGTCACTCTCACCTCACCTCTTGAGTTCAGCTCTTTTGTTCATGTTTGAAACAAGGCTGTAATGAGGTCAGGAGCTGAGTGGCCCTGGCGGAACCCAAACTGAGCATCACTGAGCAGGTTATTGCTAAGCAAGTGCCGCTTGAAGGCACTGTTGATGATACCTTCCATCACTTTACTGATGATTGAGAGTAGGCTGATGGGGCGGTAATTGGCCGGGTTGGATTTGTCCTGCTTTTGGTGTACAGGACATACCTGGGCAATTTTCCACATTGCAGGGTAGATGCCAGTGTTGTAGCTGTACTGTAACAGTTTGGCTAGGGGCGCGGCAAGTTCTGGAGCACAGGTCTTCAGTACTATTGCCGGAATATTGTCAGGGCCCATAGCTTTTGCAGTATCCAGTGCCTTCAGTCGTTTCTTGATATCACGTGGAGTGAATCGAATTGGCTGAAGTTTGGCATCTGTGATGCTGGGGACTTCAGGAGGAGGCTGAGATGGATCATCAACTCGGCACTTCTGGCTGAAGATTGTTGCAAATGCTTCAGCCTTATCTTTCGCACTGATGTGCTGGGCTCCCCCATCATTGAGGATGGGGATATTTGTGGAGCCACCTCCTCCAGTTAGTTGTTTAATTGTCCACCACCATTCACGGCTGGATGTGGCAGGACTGCAGAGCTTAGATCTGATCCGTTGGTTACAGGATCGCTTAGCTCTGTCTATCGCATGCTGCTTACGCAGTTTGGCATGCAAGTAGTCCTGGGTTGTAGCTTCACCAGGTTGACACCTCATTTTGAGGTATGCCTGGTGCTGCTCCTGGCATGCCCTCCTGCACTCTTCATTGTACCAGGGTTGGTCTCCTGGCGTGATGGCAATGGTAGAGTGGGGGATATGCCGGGCCATGAGGTTACAGATAGTGGTTGAGTACAATTCTGCTGCTGCTGATGGCCCACAGCGCCTACAGGATGCCCAGTTTTGCATTGCTAGATCCGTTCGAAATCTATCCCATTTAGCACGGTGATAGTGCCACACAACACTATGGACGGTATCCTCAATGTGAAGGCGGGACTTCGTCTCCACAAGGACTGTGCGGTGGTCGCTCCTACCAATACAGTCATGGACAGATGCATCCGCGGCAGGCAGATTGGTGAGGACAAGGTCGAGTATGTTCTTCCCTCGTGTTGGTTCCCCCACCACCTGCCGCAGACCCAGTCTAGCAGCCATGTACATCAGGACTCGGCCAGCTCGGTCAGTAGTCGTGCTACCGAGCCACTCATGGTGATGGACATTGAGGTCCCCCACCCAGAGTACATTTTGTGCCCTTGCCACCCTCAGTGCTTCCTCCAAGTGATGTTCAACATGGAGGAGTACTGAGTCATCAGCTGAGGGAAGGCGGTAGGTGGTAATCAGTAGGAGGTTACCTTGCCCATATTTAACCTGATGCCATGAGACTTCATGAGGTCCGGAGTCGATGTTGAGGACTCCCAGGGCAACTCCCTCCCTACTGTATACCACTGTGCCACTACCTCTGCTGGGTCTGTCTTGCCGGTGGGACAGGACGTACCCGGGGATGGTGATGGCAGTGTCTGGGACATTGTCTGTAAGGTATGATTTGGTGAGTATGACTATGTCAGGCTGTTGCTTGACTAGTCTGTGGGACAGCTCTCCCAACTTTGGCACAAGCCCCCAGATGTTAGTAAGGAGGACTTTGCAGGGTCAACAGGGCTGGGTTTGCCGTTGTCGTTTCCGGTGCCTAGGTCGATGCCGGGTGATCCGTCTGGTTTCATTCCTTTTTATTGACTTCGTAGCAGTTTGGTACAACTGAGTGGCTTGCTAGGCTATTTCAGAGGGCATGTAAGAGTTCACCACATTGCTATGGCTCTGGAGTCACACGTAGGCCAGACCAGGTAAGGACAGCAGATTTCCTTCCCTAAAGGACATTAGTGAACCAGATGGGTTTTTACAACAAGCGACAATGGTTTCATGGCCATCATTGGACTAGTTTTTAATTCCAGATTTTTATTAAGTTCAAATTCCACCTTCTGCTGTGGTGGGATTCGAACCCATGTCCCCAGAGGAATACCCTGGGTCTCTTGGTTACTAGTCCAGTGATAATACCACTACGCCACCGCCTACCTTCTGAATGGAGGGATGTGACTAGTGGTGTTCCGCAGGGATCAGTGCTGGGACCTTTGCTGTTTGTAGTATATATAAATGATTTGGAGGAAAATGTAGCTGGTCTGATTAGTAAGTTTGCGGACGACACAAAGTTTGGTGGAGTTGCGGATATAGATCGGTTGGAGACTTGGGCGGAGAAATGGCAGATGGAGTTTAATCCGAACAAATGTGAGGTAATGCATTTTGGAAGATCTAATGCAGGTGGGAAGTATACAGTAAATTGCAGAACCCTTTGGAGTATTGACAGGCAGAGAGATCTGGGCGTACAGGTCCACAGGTCACTGAAAGTGGCAATGCAGGTGGATAAGGTAGTCAAGAAGGCATACGGCATGCTTGCCTTCATCGGTCGGGGCATAGAGTATAAAAATTGGTAAGTCATGTTGCAGCTGTACAGAACCTTAGTTAGGCCACACTTAGAATATTGCGTGCAATTCTGGTCGCCACACTACCAGAAGGACGTGGAGGCTTTGGGGAGGGTACAGAGGAGGTTTACCAGGATGTTGCCAGGTCTGGAGGGCATTAGCTATGAGGAGAGGTTGAAAAAACTCAGATTGTTTTCACTGGAACGACGGAGGTGGAGGGGCGACATGATCGAGGTTTACAAAGTTATGAGCGGCATGGACAGAGTGGATAGTCAGAAGCTTTTTCCCAGGGTGGAAGAGTCAGTTACTAGGGGACATAGGTTTAAGGTGTGAGGGGCAAAGTTTAGAGGGGATGTGCGAGGCAAGTTTTTTACACAGAGGGTGGTGAGTGCCTGGAACTTGCTGCCAGGGGAGGTGGTGGAAGCAGATACGATAGCGACGTTTAAGAGACATCTTGACAAATACATGAATAGGAAAGGAATAGAGAGATATGGGTCCCGGAAGTGCAGAAGGTGTTAGTTTAGGCAGGCATCAAGATCGGCGCAGGCTTGGAGGGCCGAATGGCCTGTTCCTGTGCTGTACTGTTCTTTGTTCTTTGTTCTTTGTTCCCTATCCAGTAATGCCTTAAATTTAAAATTCTTATCTTTGTGTTCAAATCCTTCCATGGCTTCACCCCTCCCTATTTCTGTAACCTCATCCAACCCCAGAACCCTCTGAGATACCTGCATTCTTCCAATTCTGGCCTCTTTTGAAATTCCCAATTTCTTTGCCCCACCATTGGTGGACATACGTTCAGGCATTGAAACCTTAATCTTTGGAATTCACTCTCTTGCTCTCTCTCTCCTTTTTTAAAAGACTCCTTAAAACCTGCCTCTTTGAACTGTCCTAATGTCTCCTTTTTTGACTTGGTGTCAGTTATTTTTACCTGATACCACTCCTGTGAAGTATCTTGAGATATTTTATTATGTTAAAGGTGCTATATAAATGCAAGTCTTGTTGTTGAAATAAATAAATGAGCAGTTAATCTGTTTTAGTGCTGTTGGTTGGTTGAGACAGTGGTTAGGCTGAAAAGACAGCACCTTAGAGTACCAGGCAAGACAGACACACACACAAAGTCTCACACACAGAGCCTCACACACACATAGCCACACACATACCCACTCGCACACACACACTGTCATGAACGTGCTTCCATTGTTAATGTCTTTTGAGGACTTGTGTATAAAAGACTGTGGAAAATATTTGAGGAGATGCTGGACTTGCTTTTTTTAAAGGGTCTCTGGAAGGACACTTGGGACTTTGTTTTAAAACAAACACCGGAAGTCACATGTCATAAGCTAAGTAAACAGCAGTAGCCTTGCTGACTATTGGAGTTGTTTACAGAGAAGTGACATGTCTAGATTTATGGTGGTCAGGAGTTGGTTTCCTTTTTGAACTGTTTGAATGGGCAGTTGGAGTGTAAGCCTGCTAAGAGAGGGAGGCTACCAGCTCATCCTGTTCCACCTCTTTGGGAAACCCTGAGAATCCAACATGATGCAGCATTTCCCCTGAGAAGCTTCTGCAAGACTTTGTCTTGACACCTCCTGATAAAGTGCTTCTGAAAAGATCCCAGTAACAACTGCTTGTGTCTAGTGACATCTGTCTACATGTATCTGGACCCCAGACCAACTGGAAAATTCCATATCTTATCAATTATCTTCAAGAACTAACAAGTATTTGGCCAAATTTTTTTTGTTTTATTTGTCAAGTTGATCCCTGCAGAGAAAGCTTCTTTATTTTTCCTTTAACTGATGTGTGTATGTGCATATGTGTTGAGTTATTTAGAAGGGAATGTCTTTATACTTTCATTTTTCAATCCATGTGTTAATAAGTTTTGCATCTTTATTGAATGAGTCTTGTTTTATATAAATTAGTAAGTTTGTTGTTTATTCTGTAAGTATAAATTGGACATATCCATAACTGCGTAAAACATTTAAATATATGTTGTGACCCGTGGAGAAGTGGAACTAGAGAAAGACAATGCACTCCTCCATCCTCGGCCATAACAAGACACACTCTCACACAGACACAGACACAGCCACATGGGCCCTGACAACATTCTGGCAATAGTACTAAAGACCTGTGCTCCAGAACTTGTCATGCCCCTAGCTAAGCTGTTCCAGTACAGCTAGATCACTGGTATATACCTGGCAATGTGGAAAATTGCCCAGGTATGTCCTGTACACACAAAGCAGGAGAAGTACAACCCAGCCAATTACCACCCAATCAATCTACTCCCGATTATCAGTAAAGTGATGGAAGGTGTCATCGACAGTGTTATCAAGTGGTACTTGGTTAGTAGTAACCTGCTCAGTGACGCTCAGTTTGGGTTCCGTCAGGGCCACTCAGCCTTGTTTCAAACATGGACAAAAGAGCTGAACTCAAAAGGTGAGGTGAGAGTGACTGTCCTTGACATAAAGGTAGCATTTGACTGAGTGTAGCATCAAGGAGCCCTGACTCCCCAAACAATACTGGAGCCAATGGGAATCAAAGGGAAAACTCTCCGCTGGTTGGAGTAGTACCCAGTACAAAGGAAGATGGTTGTGGTTGTTGGAGGTCAATTATCTCAGCTGCAGGACATTACTGCAGGAGTTCCTCAGGGTAGTGTCTTAGGCCCAACCATCTTCAGCTCCTTCATCAATGACCTACCTTCAATCATAAGGTCAGAAGTGGGGATGTTCGCTGATGATTGCACAATGTTCAGCACCATTCGTGACTCCTCAGATACTGAAGCAGTCCGTGTAGAAATGCAGTAAGATCTGGACAATATCCAGACTTGGGTTGATAAGTGGCAAGTAACATTCTTGCTACACAAGTGTCAGGCAATCAACAACCCAACAAGAGAGAATCGAACCATCTCCCCTTGACATTCAATGGCATTACAATCGCTGAATCCCCCACTATCAACATCCTGGGTTACCATTGACTAGAAACTGAACTGGAGTAGCCATATAAATACCGTGGCTACAAGAGCAGGTCAGAGGCTAGGAATTCTGCGGCGAGTAACTCACCTCCTGACTGCCCAATGCCTGCCCACCATCTACAAGGCATAAGTCAGGAGTGTGATGGAATACTCTCCATTTGCCTGGATGGTGCAGCTCCAACAACACTCAAGAAGCTCAACATCATTCAGGACAAAGCAGCCCGCTTGATTGGCACCCCATCTACAAACATTCACTCCCTCCACCACCGATGCACAGTAGCAGCAGTGTGTACCATCTACAAGATGCACTACAGAAATGCACCAAGGGTCATTAGACAGCACCTTCCAAACCCGCAACCTCTACCACCTAGAAGGATAAGGGCAGCAAACATTTGGGAACACCACCATTTGCAAATTCCCCTCCAAGCCACACACCATCCTGACTTAGAACTATATCACCATTCCTTCACTGTCGCTGGGTCAAAATCCTGGAACTCTCTTCCTAACAGCACTGTAGGTGTACCTACCCCACATGGACTGCAGCAGTTCAAGAAGGCAACTCACCACCACTTTCTCAAGGGCAATTAGGGCTGGGCAATAAATGCTGGCCTAGCCAGCAACGCCCACATCCCGTGAACGAGAAAAAAACATACCATTGATAGAATGTTTACCCCGCAAAACATGTCATAGTGTCATAGAGTTATACAGCACAGAAACAGGCCCTTCGGCCCATCGTGTCTGTGCTGGCCACCAAGCACCTAACTATTCTAATCCCATTTTCCAGCACTTGGCCCGTAGCCATGTATGCTATGGCGTTTCAAGTGCTCATCTAAATGCTTCTTAAATGTGTGAGGGTTCCTGCCTTTACCACTCCTTCAGGCAGTGCATTCCAGATTCCAACCACCCTCTGGGTGAAAAAAACATTTCCTCAAATCCCCTCTAAACCTCCTGCCCCTTACCTTAAATCTATGCCCCATGGTTATGGACCCCTCCACTAAGGGAAAAGGTTTCTTCCTTTCCACCCTATCTATGCCCCTCATAATATTGTATACCTCAATCATATACCTCTCAGCTTTCTCTGCTCTAAGGAAAACAACTCTAGCCTTTTCAGTCTCTCTTCGTAGCTGAAATGCTCCAGCCCAGGCAACATCCTGGTGAATCTTCTTTGCACCCTCTCCAGTGCAATCACATCCTTCCTATAGTGTGACGACCAGAACTGTACACAGTACTCCAGCGGTGGCCGAAGTAGCATTTTATACAGCTCCATCATAACCTCCCTGCTCTTATATTCTATGCCTCGGCTAATAAAGAATAATTTCCACCATCTATAAGGCACAACTCAAGAGTGTGGTGGAATACTCTCCACTTGCCTGGATGTGCGCAGCTCCAACAACACTCATGAAGTCCAGGACAAAGCAGCCTGCTTGATCAGCACCCCATCCACTGGCCTAAACATTCACTCCCTCCACCAACAATGCACAGTGGCAGCAGTGTGTACCATCTACAAGATGCACTGCAGCAATTCACCAAGGTTCTTTGACAGCACCTTCTCAACCCATGATCTCTACTATCTAGAAGGACAAGGGCAAGGACAGCAGACACATGGGACCACCGCCACCTCCAAGTTCCCCTCCAAGTCACACGTAATCCTGATGTGGAACTATATCGCTGTTCCTTTACAGTCTTTGGGTCAAAGTCCTGGAACTCCCTCCCTAACAGCACTGTGGGTGTATCTACACCAGGTGGACTGCAGTAGCTCAAGAATGCAATTCACTGCCACCTTTTCAATGGGTAATAAATGATGGCCTTGCCCACAAATGGCCACATCTCATAAATGATAATAATAAAGGCTTGCACTGTCCGTTATATTGGATTGGCCACCCCTGAAGATGTCCAGTGCATATGCCTGAAGTATTCAAAGAGCTCATTATAATATTAAAATAAGAGACCCACACTGATAATAGGATCCTTTTGTGATATGTCTGCCCTAATGCCTGGCTCATCAGGTGATAAACTGGCCCAGCAAATCATGGCACTAACAGTCAGCAATGACCCTGCAGCAATGTTATTTAAAGGGCTCATCCACTTCATACAGTTTAGCTCTGGTTTGTTCCATAAGGCTGCTACTCAACTGCTAGGCCTTTCGTTTTGGCAATTTTCTCTGGTGCCCCCAGTGCTTCTGAGTTCTGGGAACACCTTTTTCCTGGTGCAAATATTCATTTCAGTCACAGGTTGTCTGTGGGGCTGGAAGAGGACGGCAGGAAACAAAGTTAACAGCAATGAAGAGGAGAAGCTGGGAGAAGAGAGAGGTGGAGGAGAGCACTGTGCAGGTGGCCATACCCACAGCGGATCCTTAGGGCACACTTTTCCTATCTCAATCTGACTGAGGGACAATGTGTGAGTCACCTGTGCTGCACCATGGTTGCTGTAAGGGAACTTCATCACTGGCTGCAAAACAACTCCAGCCCAAACCAGGGCATGGACAGCACAGCCTGTGGTTATGGGTTTGTTCCCCAGTTACAGATGACAACAGCGACATCGGCCAGCCCACTGCATCAGGGAAGTGACCAAGGCTCTCTACTTCAGGAGGAACATCTACGTCTTCTGCACTGCGGACCAAGTGTTTGGATAGGCACCTCAAGTGCTGTAACCTGCAGGGCTATGGACCAAATGCTGGAAGGTGGGATTAGGCTGGGTGGCTCGTTTTTTGGCTGGCGCAGACACGATGGGCTAATTTGTCGCTCTCTGTGCTGTAAACATTCTATGATTCCTAAGATTTTTAAGTGCAGCAAGACAAGAAGCACTAGGTTATAAGAGCTGAGATGGCAGCTTTCAACAGAGGCTCCATCAAGATGGACACCAGTATTTTTTTCATGGAGCTGTCCTGTCATCAACCCTCATTATTCAGCAAGTAGTGGATTGTTCTCAGGGAAACAAATAGATCTAGAAGATGGGAAATGGAGAAGTAAACAGTCTAACTTGCTGTGTCTGACAAAATGATAAAACTATCGGAGTCTAAAATTACTGACCTGGATTGTTGCAGAGTTGGATATAATTTGGATCTGATTTGAATGAATGTTGATTCGTCACAATCTCCTTGTAAAGACAGGCAGCTGAACAATGAGACAAAATGGCTGTGTGAGAGAAGATGCGTCCAACTGGGGGAATTTTGAATGCATTTCTCTGCACCTAGTCTCAGGCAATCCTCCATTTCTAAAGGATGTCTCAAGCAACTGCTGTATTATTCAAGACAGCAAGGCAATATATTTGTCTCTCTATAACTGCAGCACCAGTAGAAAGTAAAGCAAAGGGGTTGGTGCAGCTGGGATCTCAGTGTGTTCAGCACAATTGATTTTATGTATACATCTTCAATGACAGACGTTGTTCTTTCCTGTTGCAAGCAGTTTCCCTCACTGAATATGCTAGTGCTTTTAAAGAACTATTTCCCTGAATAAAAAAATGAAATGGAAAGTTCTTTTCTCCAGATATTTTATACAATACCGCTCACTGGGAATGAAGTCAACTCTGGTAATAAGATGACAGCCAGCTCTTGCCTGAGTAATAAGTCTGAGGAGTGCTGTGTATGACATTCACCATTGTGTCATCGGACTTTCACATTAAGCATGCGATGTCTGCATTCACCTTGCTGGGAGGGATGGCTGCTGGAGAATTAAAACATAAACTCCCCGGGAGACTCAACCCCTCCACCACTCCCCCCCCCCCTCATTCCATTCTAGAGTCATAGTCATATACAGCACAGAAGGAGGCCATCTGGCCCATCAAGTCCATGCCAGCTCTCTGTGGAGCAATCAAGTCAATTCCACTCTCCCCTCAATCCCAGTAGCCCCGCAAGTTTACTTCCTTCAAGCGGCCATCCAAATTCCTTTTGAAATCATTGATTGTCTCTGCTTCCACCATCCTCATGGGCAGCAAGTTCCAGGTCATTACCACTGCATTCTTCCTTAGATTCCCCCTGCATATCTTGCCCAAAACCTTCAAATTGTGTCCCCTGCTCCTTGTACCTTCAGTTAATGTAACAGCTTTTCCTTGTCTCACATATCTAAGCCTGTTATAATCTTGTACACCTCTGTTACATCTCCTCTCAATCTCTTTTGCTCTAAGAACAACCCTAGCTTTTCCAACCTAACCTTGTAACTAATATCCCCCATCTCTGGAACCATTCTGGTAAATCACCTCTGCACCCACTCAAGGACCCTCAGATCCTTCTTAAAGTGTGGTGGCCAGAACGGGATGCAATACTCTAGTTGGGGTCTAACCAGAGCTTTATAAGGGTTCAGCATAACTTCCTTGCTTTTGCACTCAATGACTCTATTTATGAAGGCTAAGATCCCATATACTTTACTAAACCCTCTCTCAATATGTCCTGCCACCTTCAAAGATTTATGCACATGCATCCCCAGGTCCCTCTGTTCCTGCACACTCTTTAGAACTATACCATTAAGTATATATTGCCTCTCCCTATTCCTTCTGCCAAAATGCATCACCTTTCACTGGTCAGTATTAAATTCCATCTGCCACCTCTCTGCCCATTCTGCTAGCCTATCTCTATCCTGTTGAAGGCAGCTCATAGCATCTTCACTGTTTGCCGCACCTCCATGTTTGGTGCCATCAGCAAATTTTGCGATTCTATTCTGTATTCCAAGATCCAAGTCATTTATATATATCAAAAAAAAGCAGTGGTCCTGGCACTGACCCTTGGGGAACACCACTGTCCACCAGCTTCCAGTCTGAAAAGCAACCATTTACTATGACTCGCTGTTTTCCATCCTTAAGCCAACTTATTAACCAATTGGACACTGACCCTCCTATTCCATGAGCTTGAATTTCTTAACCAGCCTTTTATTTTGTACCTTTTCAAATGGTTTCTTAAAATCCATATAAACAACATCCAATGCATTCCCTTCATCAACCTTCTCTCTTACTTCACAAAAAATTCAGTTAGATTAGTCAAGTATGGTCTGCCTTTTACAAATCCATGCTGACTATCCTTAATTAACTCGAACTTCTCTATGGCCAGAATTTTACACCCCTCCCAAAGAGCGGGCTGGTGGGGGGGGGGGGTGGGCGATGGCATAAAATGGAGTGCGAGGCTCGGGGGGGCCATCCTGACCCGCTCCTGCCTCTGTTGCCATTTTACAATGGGTGGCAGGAAATGGCCTGCCTGCCCCAGGACAATCAAGGCCCTTAATTGGCCAATTGATGGCTACTTAAGGGCTTCTGCCCGCCCCCACTGGGATTTTACCCTTGGCCTGTCGGGCAACCCAGGCCTGAGAAAAGGCTGCTTTCTGATGGCCTGGGAGGAGGGGATCCCACCTGATCGGGCACCCTGTGCCCGATGAAGGGCCACCCCTGATTCCCCAACCACCCTCAATGCCCAACCTGCTCCTCGCACCCCCCCAATTGCCCTTGCTTCGCAGGGCCCAACCGCTCACCCCCAGCTCACCTTCCATTCAGGGCCATCCTTCCTCTTCCTGATGAAGCTGGGTTACAGTCCCAGCAATGGCCACCTCTCCCAGTGGTGATGCTGGGACTAAGAGCTGCCGGCCCGCTGATTGGCCAGCAGCTCCATTAGGCAGGACTTCCTGCCTCAATGAGTTGGCAGTCCCACCTAAGCCCAATTATGGGCCTGGGGAACATAAAATCTGAACTGAAAGCCCAGGCCCGGTGGGGGCGGGATTGACAGCTCCCATCTGCCAAGGGAAAATTCCAGCCAAGTGTCCGTTAATGTTTCCTCTGATTATTGTTTCTAAAACCTTTCCCATCACTGATGTTAAACTAACTGGCCTATAGTTACTAGGACTGTCCTTACACTGTTTCTTGAATAAGCGTGTCAAATTTGCCACTCTCCAATCCTCTGACGCCTCCCCCCATATTCAGGGAAGCTTGGAAGATTATGGAAAGCTCTTCCATTATCTCCATCCCCACTTCCTTTCATGAACTGGGATGTAAGCCATCCGGACAAAGTGATTTATCTACTCTAAGCATAGCCAGCCTTTTTAGTACCTCCCCCCTCAATTTTTATCCGATCCATTGCCTCTACACTCTCTGCTTCTACTGATATTTTGTCAGCCTCCATTTCCTTAGTGAACACAAAGTACTCATTAATTACATTAGCCTTGCCTTCGCCTGATGGTGATTGTTTTAAGTTTCTCCCTCCCTTTCACCTCTTGATTTTCAAGTATCTTTCACAGGTTTTCCAAGTCTTCTACAGTGAAAACCGACACAAAGTACCTGTTCAATGCCACCGCCATTTCCTTGTGTTCCAATATCAATTCCCCAGACTCACTCTCTAGAGGACCAACACTAGCTTCCTATTTAAATACTTGTAAAAACTTGTGCAGGGGGTGGGTGGTCTGTCCCCAGCAACGGCGTCCGGAACCACTGCGCAGGCGGCAATGCCATTTTTAAAAGGGTTCAAGCCCCATCATTACAATTTAAAGTTTTAAAGGGATAGTTCAATAACATTTATAGGAAAAAAAATATATACATGTTTCCAGCCCCTCTCCCATGCCCCCAATAACCATACACTCATTCCTTGCCCTCTCCCCCCACAAAATACCTACCTCGTGTACCTGAACTTCTCCCTCCCCAACAAAGTTAACTTTACCCCTTCCCACCATCCCCTCCACCAATCACATTAGTTTGGGCCCATTTCCCCCCATCCCGCACTGAAATGCTTACCTGCTCCCCCCCCTCCCCTCCAGTGCCCTGCATTGGATCTCCAAACGGAGATCCGATGGTGCGGGAGTGCTGGCCACCGGCTATAATATTGGAGCTGGATGGATGGCGGGAACGGGTAAGTATTTAAGTCATTTATTTTAATAAATTTACATATTTAGATTGGCCTCCCATCGCCGTGTGGTGGTGGGGGGCGGCCACGAGGCCCTGCCACTGCTGGCAATATGGGGCCAGGCCTTCCCGGCGTTGAGGCCTGTGGCGGGCCTCTCCCAGAGGCATTTTCTGGGCCCCCCCCGCCATGACCCCCAACATTGGGGGAATCTGTAAAATTCACCCCTACATGTAGATAATCACCCATGATTATTGCGGTACCTTTCTTACATGTCCCATTTATTTCTTCCTGTGTACTCTATCCTACCGTGTAGCAACTGTTAGGGAGCTTATAAATTACTCCCACAAGTGCCCTCTTACCTTTCCTTTTTCTTTGCTCTACCCAAACTGATTCTACATTTTGCTCTTCTGAGCTAAGGTCATCTCTCTCTACTGTACAAATCTCTATCTCTCTTGTCATCTAAGGAGACCTGTTTTGGTTCCTTACATTTCACTTTTGTTGGAATGTTCCTAGCCTGTACCTGAAGCATCTCTTCCTTAAAGATAACCCATTGTTCTGATAGAGCTTTTCCTGTCAGTCTTTGGTTCCATTTTACCCTGGCTAGATCCCTTCTCATCATTGAAATTAGCCCCCTTCCAATCTAGAAGTTCTATCTATTTCGTTCCTTTCTTTTCTGCATTACTAGTCTAAACCTGATAATACGGTGATCACTCTTGCCCAAGTGCTCCCCAACAGCCACTTAGTCCATTTGGCCCACCTCATTTTCCAGCATTAGATCCTCCTTTCCAGTTGGGCTGAGTACATACCAATCAAGGAAGTTCTCCTGAACACATTTCAGAAATTCCTCCCCCTCCTTACCCTTTACTCTAACATTAACCCAATTGGTATTAGAGTAATTAAATGCCACATACCCAGGGAGAGCTCACAAATGAATACTCGGTGCCTTTAATATTTACAGATGCGGTGCTTGTGTAGAAGCAGGATTTCTGTTCCAGTCTTGTGGCCATTTTCAAGCTGATTCTGTTGAAAAATAAAATACTGGATATTGATCACTGTAAACCAGGACTAAGACTCACTTAAAGAGTTATTGGCATTGCCGCACAATTAATTTTTAATTTTTTGAAATTACAAAGATATTGAGCAAATGTTCATGTCAGCAGAGGGATAAGAGCCTAATATATTACCAAGTGATGGGAGTAAAAGTTAATGGATCAGAAGACAGTGGGTGATGCAGCTTGTTAAAGTACTAAACCAAGTGAGTGTCAGCTGTACCTTATTTGGTAGCACACTTACCTCCAAATTTCAAGCTTGTGGGTTCAAGCTTCCATTCAGGACTTAAACATAAAAATCAAGGCTAACCTTCCAGTACAATACTGAGAGGGTGCTGTCTCTTGGCTGAGATGTTAAACTGACCTCTTCTTCTTCTTCTTTTGGGCCTCCTTATCTCGAGAGACAATGGATACGCGCCTGGAGGTGGTCAGTGGAGTGACCTCTCCATGGCGCATGCCTGGGCAAATTTATGGAGGTTGTACTATTTTGAAGATGAGCAGGGGAGCTGTCCTAGCTCTCTGATCCTAGTGACTTATCAATTTTAAGTATATTTAGTCTTCTTCCTGTTTTATCAATTTTTAGCCCATTCAGTATCTCAACTACCTCCTTTTTCAATATGACTTGGGCAGCATCTTCTTCCTTGGTAAAGACAGATGCAAAGGACTCCTTTAGTACCTCAGCCATGCCCTCTGCCTCCATGTGCAGGTCCTCCTTTATCTCTTGCCACTCCTCTTGTTCTGCCTCGTCATAGAGGAATCATCAGAAATGAATGGACACCGAACTAAAGGAAGAGATATTAGTAGGGCTGCCCAAAAGCTTGGTCAAAGATGTGTGTTTCGAGGAAGGTCTAAAAGAAGGTGGAGAAGCGGAGGCACTTGGCAGGTAATTCCAGAGTGTGGAGGCAAAGGGAGGCATAGATGCTAAAAGCCAGAGTTGGAGAAACACAGCGCTCAGGGGAGGGTTGTTGGAGATTACAGAGATAAGGAGGGCAAGATCCTGAAGGAATTTCAATATGAGGATGAGTATTTTAAGTTTGAGGCGTTGGAGGACTAGGAGCCATTGTAGGACAGCAAGGACAGAGACGATGACTGAGTGGGACCTGGTGTGGAATAAGGTACGGAATTGATAAACTGAAGTTTATGGAGGCTGGTGGATGGTAGATCATCCTGGAGAGCATTGGATAGTTGAGATGAGGTGATATTGGCATGGATGGAGGTTCCAACAATAGATGGATTGCTGAGGTGGGCGATGATGCGGAGGTGGAAAGAAAGAACTCACATTGATTTAGAGCCAAATAATGTCCCGATGTCCCAAAGTGCTTTACAGCCAATGAAGTACTTTTGAAGTGCAGTCACTATTGTAATATCGGAAACATGGCAGTGAACTTGCACACAGCAAGGTCCCAAAAACAGCAACGCAATAATGACTGGATAAGCTGTTTTAGTGATTTTGGTCAAAGGATAAATATTGACCAAGGAGAACTCCCCTACTCTTAACATAGAACAATACAGCACAGTACAGGCCCTTCGGCCCACGATGTTGTGCCGACCCTTTAACCTACTCTAAGATCAAACTACCTACATGCCCTTCATTCTACTATCATCCATGTACCTATCCAAGAGTCGCTTGTTAATTAATTGGATGTTAAGTAATTTTAATTTAATGTGATTTACCATCCGAGAGAGCAGTGAAGAGGAGTGGACCTGCGGGAAGAACACAGAGCGAGGTGCAGATAAATAGACCCCAAAGATCGTGCCCTAGAGCACTCACCTTCCGAGAGAGCAGTGGTGAGGAGTGGACCTCTTCAAATGGTGCCATGGGATCCTTTACACTTCACTCAAGAGGACAGACAGGGCCCTAGTTTAACAGCTCATTTGAAAGACAATACATCCAACAGTGCAGCACTCCCTCAGTGGCATGTCAGTTTAGATTTTGTGCTCAAGTCTCTGGAGTGGGGTTTCAAATCCACAACCTTCTGAATCAGAGGCAAGAGTGCTACCAACTGAGACACAGTTGAAGCAGACTGTGCTTGCGATGAAGAAAATGTGAGGTTGGATGCTCAGCTCGAGGCCAACTAGGATATCAAGATTGTGAACAATCTGCTTCATCCTAAGGCAGCAACCAGGGAGGAGATGGAACAGGTGGTAACGGGAAGGAGTTTAATGAAATGGGACATGGAAATTGTGTCTTGGCACGTTAATAGAATAAATATTTGTGGGGCTTCATCTTTATTTATTACCTGGCTTTAATATGTTTCTACATTGTACATTATGTAGGACTAATCTCAAGCGCAAATATGTTTTCCAATGCTTGCTGATTTGAGTTGCAGCATTGCAACCTTTCAGGCATTCAGTGTAAGACTGTGTTCTCATGGGAGGATGAAACTACAATGTACAGAGACAAGCAATCTCATCAGTTTTGCAAAGTGGATGTGACAAAATATATGCGTAGTCTATTTCAAACAGATTTCTAACAGCTAAACTGAACAATGAAGTGGCCTTTGGTGAGAAACAAATGTAAAATAAATCTAAGTTGGAGGCAAATTGAACATGGAACGAGACCAAGTTATGTGGTCTGGAAATTAGTCAGGATATGGGACTTTGTTGTTGTCGCTAATTAAGCTGTACATCATCAAGGGATTAACAGGTCCTTGGAAACCAGACATGTGAGCACCTGAATTCTATACAGTAATTTGTACCAGTGTCTCTTTGATGATAAATAATTGATTGGTCTGACTTCAGTTGTTTAAATATTGTAGAATTCCCCATAGGCTTTTGTTCTGGCGAGAGATCCAAACCTCATGGGTGAAATGAGATTCCCATTCTCCATTCACAACACCACATAATGAAGGCCTAGAAAAGACTGTTTCATCCAAAAGTCTTGTTGTTATCTGTTCTAAAGAGGACACTTTAATATTTAATAGACTCACTCAAGTTTGGTTTTAATTATTGTGCTGGTTCCATATCCTGCTGTGCTTACTACTTGTATATTGTTTAACCTGTAAATAAATCTATCCAAGCACCGGTCTGTTGGTGCAGTATTTTCTGCATTGTGGTGGTGGCAGTAGGATGTGCTGGGTATCCTATAGATCCCCAGTCAACTCCATGTGATATTTAGGGAGTCTTTGTTGATACGGGACATGCTGTTCAATACAGGGAGTGTGTAGCGACACAGGTTCTGGATCGTAGGAGACACAATCACTTTAAAGAAACCAACTGTTCACTATGAATGCAAATGCAAAATACTGTGGATGCTGGAAATCTGAAATAAGAACAGAAAGTGCTGAAAATACTCAGCAGGTCAGGCAGCATCTGTGGAGAGAGAAAACAATTAACATTTCAAGTCCATGACCTTTTGTCAGAACTAGAAAAAGTTGGGGAAGTAACAGGTTTTAAACAAGTATAGAGACAGACTAAGTAGGGTGGGAAGGAGAAAAGAGAGGCACTGAGATGGACTGGAAGACAGTGGAGGTAATGATGGTGCAAAGCGGAAGGAGATAGTAATGGGAGTAAGGAAACAAAAGATGGATCTAGAGGTGGTGTAACAGAATCATTACCAACAGCCGCCGTTTGGAAGTTATGGGGGTAAAGGTTATGATTTGAAATTGTTGAAACTCATTGTTGAGTCCAAAAGGCTGTAAAGTCCCTAATCAAGATATAAGGTGCTTTTCCTCGAGCTTATGTTGAGCTTTTTGCAACAGTGTAGGAGGCTGAGGTCTGAAAGGTGAGAGTGCGAGTGGGCCAGAGAATTAAAATGATAGGCGACCAGAAACTCAGTCACACTTGCAGACTGAATGGAAGTGTTCTACAAAGCGATCACCCGATCTGCGTTTAATCTGCCTAATGTAGAGTAGACTGCACCGTGAGCAGTGAATACAATATACTAAATTGAAAGAAGTACAAGTAAATCACTGTTTCACTTGGAAGGAGTGTTTGGGGCCTTAAATGTTTAGAAGGGAGGAGCTAAAAAGACAGGTGTTCCATCTCATCTGCTTGCAAGGAAAGGTGCCGTGGGAAAAAGAGGCATGTTGGGGTTGATTGAGGAATGGACCAGAGTGTCGCAGAGGGAATGGTCCCTTTGGAATGCTGAAAAGGGAGGGGTAGATGCGTTTGGTGGCAGCATCACACTGGAGGTGGCGGAAATGGTGGATGATGATCCATTGAATGTGGAGGCTGGTGAAGTGGAAGGTGAGGACAAGAGGAACTCCAACGTGGTTCTGCGAGAGGAATTGGAGAGTGCAAAAGTGCGGGAAATGGGACGGACACGTTCGAGGACCCTATCAATCAAAAGGAAGACAAATGGTTAGGATCTGGAATGCACTCCCTAAGAGGGTGGTAGAGGCAGATTCAATCATGGCTTTGAAAAAGGAATTGGAAAAGCATCTGAATGAAAAAATGTACAGGTTATGGGGAGAGGGAGAGGGAGCGGGGCTAGCTAAACTGCTCTTTCAGAGAGGCAGCATGGGCTTGACAGGTTGAATGGCCTCCTTCTGTGCTATAACCATTCAATGATTCTATAGTGGAAGCACTGGTATAGAAGGTGGCATTATCAGAACAGATGCAATGGAGACGGAGAAACTGGGAGAATGGAATAGAGCCCTTACAGGAAGCAGATTGGGAGGAAGTGTAGTCAAGGTAGCTGTGGGAGTCAGTTGACTTATATTAAATATTGGTTGACAGCCAATCCCCAGAAATGGAGAAAGAGAAGCCGAGGACGAGGAGGAAAAAGTTGGAGATTGACCATGTGAAGGTGAGAGAAAGGTGGAAATTGGAAGCAAAGTTGATGAGATTTTCCAATTCAGGGCAAGAGAGGAAACTGCACCCACACAGTCGTCAATGTACCAGAAAAAGAGGTGAGGGAGGGGACCTGAATGGGACTAGAGCAAAGAATGTTCCACATACTGTACAAAAAGTAGGCATAGCTAGGACCTATGCAGGGTTTCCATAGCAACACCTGTTATTTGGAGGAGGTGAGTAGTGTTAAAGGAGAAATTGTTCAATGTGAGAATAAGTTCTGCCAGGCGGAGGAGGGTGGTGGTGGATGGGGACTGGTTGGGACTCCATTTAAGGAAGAAGCAGAGAGCCCTCAGACCATCCTGGTGGAGGATGCAGCTGTAGAGAGATTGAACGTGTATGGTGAAATAGAGACAGTTCGCGCCAGGAAACTGAAAACTGTTAAAGTGGTGGAGGGCATTGGAAGAATCACAGATGTAGGTAGGAAAAGGCTGGACAAGGGGACAAAAATTAGTGTCAAGCTAGGAAGAAATCAGTTCTGTGGGGAAAGGACAGGATGAAACAATGGATCTATCAGGGCAGTCATATTTGTGAATCTTGCGAAGGAGGTAGAAGCGGGCTGTGCAGGGTTAGAGGACGATGAGTTTGGAGGCTGTGGAGGGAAGATCTCCAGAGGAGATAAGTTCAGTTAGTCTTAGAAACAATGATTTGATGTTCGGTGGTGAGATTATGGTCCAGAGGGAGGTAGGAGAAGATGTCAGAGAGTCGGCATTCAGCCTCCACTAGGTAGAGGTCAGTTCGCCAAACAACATTGTCACCCTTGTCAGCAGCTTTAATGACAATGTTAGGGTTGGACCTGAGAGAACAGAATGCTGCAAGTCAGAGAGAGATAGATTAGAGTAAGGGGACTATGAACACAAGTCAGAAGTACTGGCAACAGCTTGAAGTGTAGTAAGTAGTGATAACACTTTGTGTTAACTATCGAGCAAAAACTGAATGTGATATTCAAACTGAAGGTAACAGATGAAAGACAATTAGCCTGTTGTATCTCAAACTGCAAGTGTACTATGCAAGTCTCACATTGCCCTGCTTGCCATTCGTTGCGACACCATCGTGCTTCATGAGCAACGCTATCAGACACTGCTCCAACCTATTCAGGGAGTTGGCATCAAATCATTGGACAGGTGAGCGGTGAGTAATTGAATTTCTTGATGAAGTAACAGAGAAGGTTGATGAGGGAAAGCAGTGGATGTTGTCTGTATGGATATGAAGAAAGCCTTTGAGGAAGTACCACATAAAATGCTAGCTAACAAAATTGAGGCAGTGGTGTAGTGGTAATATTGCTGGACTAGTAATCCAGAGCCCAGGCTAGTGCTTTGGGGACATGGGTTTGAATCCCACCACAGCAGATAATGAAATGTGAATTCAATTCGTAAATCTGGAATTAAAAACTAGTCTAATGGTAACCATGAAACCATCATTGAAACCCATCTGGTTCACTAATGTCCTTCAGGGAAGGAAATCTGCCATCCTTACCTGGTCTGGCCTATATGTAACTCCAAACCCACAGCAATATGGTTGACTCTGAAATGGCCTCGCAAGCCACTCAGTTGTATCAAACCGCTAGCACTGTTGGTGTACCTACACACTAAGGACTGCAGCGATTCAAGAAGACAGCTCACCACCACCTCTCAAGGGCATTTAGGGATTAGCAATAAATGCCGGCCTCGCCAGTGGCACTGACATCCCACAAAAGAATAAAAAAAAGGAAGACCAGTGTCAGCTTGGATAAAAAAATTGGACAGACAACAGTGAGTCGTGGTAAATGATTGTTTTTCAGACTGGAAGATGGTATTCCCAGTGGTATTCCCCAAGGAGTCGTGCGAGGACCACTACTTTTTTAATGTTATATAAAAGACTTGGATATTGAAATAGAGAATAAAATTTCAAAATTTGTCAATGATACTGAACTTGGAGGTGTGGCAGACAGCGAGGAAGATACAAATTGACTGCAACACGACATAGGCTGGCAGAATGGGCAGGCAAGTGACAAACTGAATTTAATGCAGAGAAGTGTGAGGTGATGCATTTTAGCAGAAGAGATAGGGAGAGGCAATATAGACTTAATGGCACAGTTCTAAAGACTGTGCAGGGACAGAGGGACCTAGGGCTGAATGTGCAAAGAACTTTGAAGGTGGCAGAACATAATGAGGGAGTAGTCAGCAAAGAATATAGGATCTTGGGCTTCATAAATAGAGGTATTGAGTACAAAAGCAGGGAAGTTATGTTATAATCCAGAAAGCCAGTTGGTGAAGGATGATACTGGAGCCAATCTTTGTTAAGTCTTATGTTTATTTACAGAGTGAAACATTAGGAGCATATACCTCCTAACTCAACCGTCAACCCTCAACCCCCCACACAGTTTCAGTAAGTATCCCTTTATAGGTGCGCAAGTAAGACCCCAATGAATGCATGTAACCTGCATAGAATTAAACACAATTGATATACAATTAACAGGTTATGCTAAATCTGTATGAGCTCTGGTTAGGCCACGACTAGAGTATTCAGTCCAGTTCTGGCCAGCACACTTTAGGAAGGATTTGAGGGTCCTTGAGAGAATGCAGAAGAGATTTACCAGAATGGTTCCAGGGATAAGGGATTTTAGTTACTAGTTTAGGCTGGAGAAACTGGGGTTGTTCTCCTTGGAGCAAAGCAGATTGAGGGGAGTGTCGGTAGAGGTGTACAAGATTATGACAGGTCTAGATAAGGTAGACAAAGAAAAGCTGTTCCCATTAGCTGATGGTACAAGGACTAGGAAAGACAGATTTAAAGTTTTGGGCAAGAGGTGCCGGGGAAATGTGAGGAAGAACATTTTTACGCAGCAAGTGGTAATGACCTGGAACTTGCTGCCTACAAGGGCAGTGGAAGTGGAGACGATGAATGATTTCAAAAGGAAATTGGATAGGCACTTGAGGGAAATAAACTTATTGGGCTACAGGGATAGAGCGGGGGAATAGGACTGATTGGATTACTCTACAGAGATCTGGCAAAAACTCGATGGGCCAAATGGCCTCTTTCTGTGCTGTAATGACTCTATGAATCTATGAAAAAAGTGATTTCTGTGATTTACACTCCTAGTCTTTTATGTTTTGTATTTCTTCATCATCATATAAACTTATGTAAGCACTGCCCCTTTCTTTGCTCTGCATGCAGTGGGTTCCTCTCACATAGTAGCCTCCAGTAATGCTCTCACTAGATGTCTTATATCCTCTTACACAGTTTATTCTCCGGCAGTTTAGAGTCATGATTACAACTGATTGCCGTAGTTCCTCCTTGTGCCTGGTGATGGCAACAACATGAGTAAAGGCCACAAATACTGGCTTTCTGCCACGTGTCTGTCTGCTCCATCACAGTAAGCCCAGAGGGTTTTTTTCTGGCTGTTTCTCTTGTAAAGGGAATTCTTTTAGTTTTGCTTTCAGTTTCTGAAGCATTTTGTGGCTTTCAAAGAGTACTTTGTGTAAAAAGGATTGGGAATATAGTATAATCCCATAGCCATAAATGAACAGAGGAGACTGTGCTCAGGAAAGCCTGTTCTGGGAGGGGAGAGACAGAGCGTGACAGACGGCAGGCAATAGCCAAGCTCCACATCTGATTTGCTCATGCATGGTCAAGTGACTGGCTTGCTGGCAGTGCCATTTCATTTCATAGCACTGATACCATCCTGGCAGTAATGCATCAACTCTTCAATACGTGTCCAGTGAAAGATACCTTCTGAACAAATGAACGGGGAAGTGGGAATCACATCAGGCATGACTCTTGATTTACTGTCATTTATTTTATGCTTCCTGCTATTTCCTGCAGATGTCTATGTGCTTAGGAACGCCCTTCGCTCTATATATAGTAGATAAGTTCAAAGGCCACTCACTGTTACCGATTTTTTTCCTTGTATCTGACAGAGTGCAGTACTAGTGTTAGAAGCTGCAACAGCTTGAACACAAGAGGGTGGGAGTGTGCCATCTTTGCTGATTACCTTCAGATCTGTGTCTGCAGAGGCCTCTCCCTGTGCTCAGCTGTATTGTTGAAAGCATTTGTTTGATTTCCTTGAAATTGCAGTAAACTTTTCATAGATAAGCCGAAACAGATTGCAGTTTTGGTTAGCTATTCCTGAGATGATGCAAACAACATTCCTGGTGACTGAACCAGAGAGGGAATGGAATAATGGGCGTGTCTCTTATATCCAGAGACCTAAGTGAGCTACCTCCAGCTTTTTTCACCAGCAGCTGTGCCCGCTTTGACACAAAAAACGGTCTGTAATTTGTAAGTGACAGCTCAGCTTTCTGATTTTCTGAGGAAGGAATAATTGTTTGTGGTGGAACATGCCAGATGCGAGTATTACTGCAACCCATTATGAGGGGCAAGGAACAACTGGTGGTTGTTAACAGTTGGAAAACATGTTACACTTAAACAAAGTGTCTGTGTCCCGCCAAAACTGTGAAAAAGTTAAACACGCTGAATAAATAATGAGATATTTGAATGAAAATGTAAACAATTTTTGGTGAATATAGTCAAGGGTGGAAGAAATATAGGGTAAGAAATTCATTCACCTGGCGCCGCTTGCTCTACGGAGACTATGCCAATTCCCCCGGGGCAGGCAGCACCATGGGCCACTACCTGTGCAGACCATGCAGTGCTCTTCAATGATATCGATGAGGAAACCTGCGCGCCACACAGGTAGTGGTTTGTGGCACTGCCTTCCCCTGTGGAATTGACGTAAGTCTGCATAAAAGTGGCACTACTGAACAAATTTCTCCCTCTTAGCTGATATAAAATGTGATTTTTATTTAATCATGTGATTTCTGACTCTTTTTCCTTAGGGTATTTACCTTAACCTCCTGAAGCTGTTTCAAATGTGGAATTGTGTGTTGAGCAGTTATGTATTGAGGAGGAATGGATGGTAGGTGCTGAAGCAGTCATCATAGGAACATAGGAAATAGGAGCAGGAGTAGGCCATTCGGCCCCTCGAGCCTGCTCCGCCATTCAACTAGATCATGGTTGATCTTCTACCTCGCCATTTTCCCGCACTATCTCCATTTCCCTTGATATCGTTACTATCTAGAAATCTATCGATCTCTGTCTTGAACATCCTCAATGACTGAGCCTCCGCAGCCCTCTGGGGTAGAGAATTCCACAGATTCACCACTCTCTGAGTAAAGAAATTCCTCCTCATCTCAGTCCTAAATGGCCTCCCTCTTATTCTGAGACTGTGCCCCCTGACTCTAGACCCCCCAGCCAAGGGAAATATCCTTCCTGCATCTACCCTGTCGAGCCCTGTAAGAATTGTGTACTCAAATCCTCTTGCAACGAAGGCCAACATATCATCTGCCTTCCTAATTGCTTGCTACACCTGATAGGGTAGACAGAGAGAGTGTGGTGGAGGCGGGTTCAATCGAGACATTCAAAAGGGAATTAAACTTATCTGAAAAGGAGGAATGTGCAGCAGGGTTACGGGGAGAAGGTGGGGGAATGGCACTAAGTGAATTGTTCATTCAGACAGCTGTTGCAGACACAATGGGCCGAATGGCCTCCTGCTGCACGTAACAATTCTGTGATTCTGGGAGTCCAGAACAGGAGGACATAATCTTAAAATTAGAGCTCAGCCGCTGAGGGGTGATATCAGGAAACACTTCACACAAAACTTGCTCCCCCAAAAAGCTGTTGAGGCTTGGAGTGAATTGAAAATTTCAAAACTGAGAGTGCAAGATTTTTGTTAGGAAAGTGTTTTAAGGGATATGAAACCAAGGTGGGTAGGTGGAGTTAAAATGCTGACCAGCCATGATCTAATTGAATGTGGGAATGGGCTTGAGGGACTGAATGGACTACTCCTGATCCTATGTTCCTATATTTATGTTACTCCTCAGTGGGCTGCTGTACAACTTGCCTTATTCGGGGGTTTGTTCTTATAGTGATGGAACCATCTCCCCACGCCATGTTTATCACCATCATTCTTATAACCAATTGCTTTCCTTCAGTCTAGCCTCCTGGGTCTTGCCCTCATTTCACTACAATATAAACAACAACATTAGATCTAGAAAAAAAACTAATTTACCCAACAACTCAATCCCATTTATATTTAACAGTAAACAGAAATAATTAAGAATCACCTTAGTGCAAGCTCCAAGTGCCTGGTTTCTGTGCTACACCTATTGCGGTACTCCTATGAAGTGTTAACCCAGTGGCTACAGATTAGCAGGTGGAAGGATCTTGTGCTTCCATTGAGGACACTTCAGATGGCTGTGGTGGGTGACCTTGAACCCCTCTGGACCTTGAGGGCCCGTTTGCAGACTGAAGCAAGTCGGCGAGGGGAGGGGCAGTCTGAACCAGCTGGCAGTGTGGCACTAAACAAGCGCACTGCTGGCATAGGCGTGCTGTAATCCTGAGAGAAGACAGCAGATACCACAGAGCCAAGGCCACTCACCTCGGACGGTGTCTTCATTTTCCTTCCCTACCTACTCACCCTTGCCCCTCCTCCACTCTTTCCCCATTGCTTTCCACCTGCTCTTACTGTTTTGCCATTCCATTCCCCCTCTTTCAACCCATTCCTTCTCTTCCCTCCTCCCCCCCCCCCCACCCGCTCCCAATTAGAGCTTTTCCCTAATTTTGTTCATATTTAAAGCTAGAAAGAGCCACTTTGGTGGTCTGATTACCCTGAATTGATTAAAAGTTTGTGGCTTTGACAGTTGTCTTTGAAGCCTTTAGCACCCCTCTGGGACTCTTGCTCTTGAGCTTGTGGCTTTTACATAGGCCTGGGCTGACGTGTAAATCTCAGGTTGCTTGAATGTTGTTAACAGTATTTATATCACAGGGCTAAATAATTATTGCTCATGGGACGTGCTTTATTATCATTCGACTTTGGATCAGGGCATCAGGATAACACCTGATCCAAGCTGCAGTGCAACTGGATTGACCATCTCTGAGAGAAGTTCAGATCCCTCAGTGATGAGGATCTCCTCCCACTTAGCTGATTTTCCCACTCCTTCCCATCTTATTAAAAAGAAAGTCTTGCATTTATATAGCACCTTTCACAACCTCAGTAGTTTCCAAACAGCTTCAAAGCCAATGAAAAACATTTGATGTGTAGTCACTGTTGTTTGTAGGCAAAAATTGTAGCCAATTTTGTGCACAGCAAGACACACCAATTCAGATAGATTAGGTGCTCATTTGTTTTTAGTGATGTCAGTTGTGGGCCAGGACACTGGGGAGCATTCCCCTCCTCCTTTTTGAAATCGGTCAATGGAATCTTTTACATTGAAGGGAAGAGACAAGGCCTTAGTTTAGCATCTCATCTGAAAGACAGCACCTTCAATAGTGTAGCACTCCCTCAATACTGTGCTAAAGTGTTAGTCTAGATTACGTTTGGAATGGTACTTAAACCCACAACCTTCTGATGCAGAGACAATAGCGCTACCACTGTTCTAAGGCTGGATTTCAAAGAACTGCTCCTTTACAATTCCGCTGTGCAATCACATCTACGAGGATCACATTTCTTGCTCCATATATGTTGTAGCAGTGCCCATTGCTATAAACAATCCCTTATTTAAATCTCATGGAGGCTTTTTCAGCAATCGCGTTGATACCAACACACCTGCAGCAAGCTGGCAATGTAAGCTTGAGAGGCATATGTTCACTTACTTCTGTCATTATAAGTCTAGAAATTACTGCCAGTGATATTAGGCAAGCATGTCATGTTTGGGTAACTCTCCTCTTTCCACTGTTGTGATGCAAATAAAGAGACTTAGTAGTTGGCAGGAAAAAAGACAGAGGCACAAGGGGAGAGCCAACTGTGCAACAGCCCCGACAAACAAATTTTTCTGCAGCACCTGTGGAAGAGCCTGTCACTCCAGAATTGGCCTTTATAGCCACTCCAGGCGCTGCTTCACAAACCACTGACCACCTCCAGGTGCTTATCCATTGTCTCTCGAGATAAGGAGGCCCAAAAGAAAGAAAGAAAGAACAACTCTAACTGCAGTCTAGCAAGTGTTTTATACAGTTCTAGCATAATCTCCCTGCTCTTATATTCTGTGGCTTGGCTAATAAAGGAAAGTGTGCCTTCTAAACCACCTTATGTACCTGTCCTACGACCTTCAGGGATCTGTTCCTCTACACTTCTTAGTCTTTTGGGCCTCCTTATCTCGAGAGACAATGGATACGCGCCTGGAGGTGGTCAGTGGTTTGTGAAGCAGCGCCTGGAGTGGCTATAAAGGCCAATTCTGGAGTGACAGGCTCTTCCACAGGTGCTGCAGAGAAATTTGTTTGTTGGGGCTGTTGCACAGTTGGCTCTCCCCTTGCGCCTCTGTCTTTTTTCCTGCCAACTACTAAGTCTCTTCGACTCGCCACAATTTAGCCCTGTCTTTATGGCTGCCCGCCAGCTCTGGCGAATGCTGGCAACTGACTCCCACGACTTGTGATCAATGTCACACGATTTCATGTCGCGTTTGCAGACGTCTTTATAACGGAGACATGGACGGCCGGTGGGTCTGATACCAGTGGCGAGCTCGCTGTACAATGTGTCTTTGGGGATCCTGCCATCTTCCATGCGGCTCACATGGCCAAGCCATCTCAAGCGCCGCTGACTCAGTAGTGTGTATAAGCTGGGGATGTTGGCCGCTTCAAGGACTTCTGTGTTGGAGATATAGTCCTGCCACCTGATGCCAAGTATTCTCCGAAGGCAGCGAAGATGGAATGAATTGAGACGTCGCTCTTGGCTGGCATACGTTGTCCAGGCCTCGCTGCCGTAGAGCAAGGCACTGAGGACACAGGCCTGATACACTCGGACTTTTGTGTTCCGTGTCAGTGCGCCATTTTCCCACACTCTCTTGGCCAGTCTGAACATAGCAGTGGAAGCCTTACCCATGCGCTTGTTGATTTATCCTACCATTTAGTGTGTATTCCTTTGCCTAGTTTGCCTTCCACAAATACATTACCTCACACTTCTCCGGACTGAATTTCATTTGCCACTTTTCTGCCCACCTGACCAGTCCATTGATGTCATCAGACACGCTACAACATTTTTCCTTACTAGCAACCACACGGCCAATTTTTGTACCATTTGTAAACTTCTTAATTATGCCTCTTACATTTAAGTCTAAATTGTTGATGTAGACCATGAAAAGCAAGGGGCTTAGTACTGAGCCCTGCAGAACCCAACTAGAAACAGCCTTACGGTCACAAAAACATCTATCGACCATCAATGTTCCCTCTAATGTCCCTTCGCTGTGGCCATTTGTTGCACTGCGTGGTCCCTTTAACATTGCTGTGGGGCCTTACATGCACAAACTTAAAGGGACCGCTTCTTCCACATGGCCTGTTTGACCCCTGCGCAGTAGGTTCTGGACTTCTGCGTGGCTGCGCACCCGGGTGGTTTAGGAACATAGAAATATAGGAAATAGGAGCAGGAGTAGGCCATTCTGCCCCTTAAGCCTGCTCCACCATTCAACTAGATCATAAGAACATAAGAAATAGGAGTAGGCCCCACAAGCCTGCCCCACCATTCGATAAGATCATGGCTGATCTGTCCCAGACCTCGCCTCCTCTTTCGTGCCAGCTCCTCATAGACCTCAGCTCCCCGAGATCATGTCTCCATGTCCCTTGATATCTTTAATATCTAGAAATCTATCGATCTCAGTCTTGAACATACTCAATGACTGAGCCTCCAAAGCCCTCTGGGGCGGAGAATTCCAAAGATTCATCAGCCTCTGAGTGTAGAAATTTCTCCTCATCTCAGTCCTAAATGGCCTACCTCTTATTCTGAGACTGTGTTCGCTGGTTCTGGACCCCATAACCAGGGGAAACATCCTTCCTGCATCTACTCTGTCGAGCCCTGTAAGAATTTTGTATGTTTGAATGAGATCACCTCTCATTATTCTAAACTCTAGAGAATACAGGCCCAGTCTCCTCAACCTCTCCTCATAGGACAATCTCATCATCCCAGGAATCAGTCTGATGAACTTCCTTTGCACTCCCTCTATGGCAAGTATATCCTTCCTTTGGTAAGGAGACCAAAACTATACACAATTCTCAAAGTGTGGTCTCACTAAGTCTTTATACAATTGCAACAAGACTTCTTTACTCCTGTACTCAAATCCTCTTGCAATAAAGGCCAACATACCATTTGCCATCCTGATTGCTCGCTGCACTTGCATGTTCGCTTTCAGTGACTCATGAACAAGGATACTTTGGGCATCAACACTTCCCAATCTCTCACCATTTAAGAAATATTCTGCATTTGTTTTTCCTACCAAAGTGGATAATTTCACATTTTTCCACCTGTCTTGTTCTTGCCCACTCACTGAGCCTGTCTAAATCCCCCTTGAAGCCTCTTTGCATCCTCCTCTCAACTCACATTCCCACCTAGTTTTGTGTCATCAGCAAACTTGGAAATACTACATTTGGTCCCCACATCCAAATCATTGATATAAATTGTGAATAGCTGGGGCCCAAGCACTGATCCCTGCGGTACCCCACTCGTCACAGCCTGCCAACCTGAGAATGACCCATTTATTCCTACTCTCTGTTTCCTGTCCATGCCAATTCTCAATCCATGCCAGTATATTATCCGCAATCCCATGTGCTCTAATTTTGTTTACTAACCTCCTGTGTGGGACCTTATCAAAAGCCTTCTGAAAATCCACTGGTTCCCCCTTATTCATTCTGCTGGTTACATCCTCAAACAACCCTAACAGGTTTGTTAGATGTGATTTACCATGTTGACCCTGCCCAATCCTACCATTATTTTCTAAGTGTCACATCCTTTATAATAGATTCTATCATTTTCCCTACTGCTGATTCCAGGCTAACAGGTAAGTAGTTCCCCATTTTCTTTCTCCCTCTTTTCTTAAATAGTGGGGTTACATTTGCTACCTTCCAATCTGCAGGAACCATTCCAGAATCTATAGAATTTTGGAAGATGATCACCAATACACTTACTATCTCTACAGCCACCTCTTTCAACACTCTGGGATGTAGATCATAAGGCGAGGGGATTCATCAACTTTCAGTTCAATTAGTTTCTCCAGTACTACTTTTTTACTAATACTAATTTCTTTCAGTTCCTCATTTTCACTAGTCCTTTAGTTCTCTAGTATTTAGAGATTAGGGTGACTGGCCTGTTATTACTCAGTCTATTCCTTCCTCCATTTTAAACAATGGTACGATGTTAGCAGTCCTCCAATACCATGCCTGCAAGTGAAAGTGAGAAGTGTAACACTTGAGCACAGGATGACTGTCAGAACATACATAGAAGACAAGCAAAGAAAACTGATAAGTCGAGTTCTCAACTAAGTTACATTGTGACAAGATCAATTCAAGTTAAGTAGACCGCCTGTACCATTCAGAGGCACTTGGCTAAAGGACATTAGAGTCAATGCATGTGCAAATGTTTTTCAAAGTTGTTTCAATCCATTATGTACATAGTTTATCTTTTGTGTGTTTCCATTTTCGGAAAGGGGGATGTTGTGATATCGCTTTAACAATGTGAGTACTCCACACAGCATCACAGGAAGTGATGTAATTCAGCGTGTGATTAGTTAGTTGGAGTTGAGCAAGACACCTAGTCACGCGTGTATGATAGAGCTCTCTTGTAAATGTGTTACTCTACAATAAAGAGCTCACAGTTTTATAACCACTCAACTTGATATTGCTTGGGACCATAAAAGCAATAACACAACAGTGATTCCATTATTTTTCCTACCACCAATGTTGAGATGACTGGTCTATCATTCCCTGGACATTTTCTATCTTCCTTCTTAAATATAGTGTTAACTATCCATCAGTCTTCTGGCACTACACCTTTCTCTAACAAATTATTGTTAGAGAATAATTTCCCTAGATTCTTTCAAAATGCGCAGATTTTAAAATCTGTTTGGACCGGAGTTTATTTTCTTTAAGTTTGATTAGTTTATTTAATATTTCACCTTTTTTTACTTTAAATGCAGTTATCTAATTTCTAACCTCATCATCTGATGTCATGTCCCACTGTCCTATTTCCACGGTAAATACTGAAGCAACGTAATAATGTAATATTTCTGCCATGTTGCTATTGCTGCCTGTGATATTATCCTGTCCATCATTAAGTGGCCCTATTCCCATCACAGCCTTCCTTTTTTAATTGATGTGCCTGTAATATATTTTATTATTTTGTTTTATGTTCCTTGATAATTTAATTTCAAAGTTCCTTTTTTCCCTCCTTTTTTTTGACCTCTTCTAATCTCTTCATATTCTTCCTTGTCATGCTCTCCTCTGCTGTCCATTTACTCAGTGTATGCCTCTTTCCTTACCTTTAACTTTTTCCTATGTCTTTATTCATCCATGGTAACTCATTAGTGTTTAGATTGGACTTGTTATTTAGTGGAATATATTTTTCCTGGACTCTGTTGAACTCCTTTTTAAACGTTTTCCATTGCTGTCCTGCATCATTGTTTGCCAATATTGTTGTCCATTTTATTTTCCCAGGCTCTATTCTCAGCCCATCAAAATTGGCTTTTCTCCAATCAACTACCCTGGTCTTCATCATATTTGTGTCCTTCTCAATTATTATCTTAAAGTGTATAATTTTATGGCCACTATTGTCTACATGTTCCCTGACTTTTACATCTCTTACCTGTTCTTGCTTATTTCCCACTACTAGATCCAATAGTGAATCCTCCCCTGTTGGGTTCTTACATATCGTGTTGGAAAGGAGTCCGGTACACATTGTAGGAACTCCATTCTTTTATCCCCTTTACCTACCTTTTCTCTCCAATTAATATCAGGGTAGTTGCAATCCCCCATGATTATTATTCCATATTTTTTACTCATTTTCCTAATTTGTTTGCTTATTTCTTCCTCTACCTCCCTTCCACTATTAGGTGATCTGTAGACTGCCCTATTGCTGTGATTGATCCTTTATTATCTTTTATCTCTATTCACATGGTTTCCATTTTTCTCTTGCTGATAGCCGAGTCACTTTTTTCTGCTGCCATTCTGCTATATCTAATAAGTACAACTACTCCACCTCCCTTTTTTCCCTCTCTATTTTTCCTAAATGCACTATACCCCACAATGATTAATTCTCAGTCCTGAGTTTTCTCTAGCCATGTCTCACTAGTCCCGACTATCTCTGATTCCTTGCAATGCATTATTGCCTCCAGTTTCCCCTGTTTTATTCCTCTGCGTACAGGCAGTTTAATTCATTTACTCTTGTTGTATTTTTAACCATCTTGTTACATTCCTGTTCCAGAATTCTACTTATCCCCTGGTCATCTAAATCCTCACTTAGTTTATTCTTTGCTATCCTGTTTCACTTATATTTAGGCTGATTTCATTTCCTGGGAATCACTCCTCCTTGGGATGTCTTGCTTTATTAAATGTAAAACTCATGTTGTACATAGCCTTTAGCAGAATCACTGGATACACACATTAACTGTTGGCATTACACAAAGGTTATAAATCTGTTGTAATTCTACGCCTTGTCAGTATGTTTTATTGCTCTGGATCAAGGGCTTGTTCAGCTGCAGATAGGCTAAAGCTATGTGAACACAATTAAGTAATCAAAATGATCTATAAAGTACATTAAAAATCCTAGGCAGGGCACAGACTGCCTTTCCGTTAACCTTTCTACCAGTTGCCTCAATTTTTGGTTGAACCTTTTTCCACCATAACTCAATGGTTCCCATGATGATTTGGTTATGTCAACAGTCACAATACAGTTGCATGCTCCGACCACAAGGTGAGTCTGTGGAGCAAATTCCAGAAGTCTTTCTCCTAACTCCATCTCAAAAGCTCATTCTTCTTAAACCATTTTTAAAAAATTTATTATGATTACTGAGCTGCTTAGGCTCTGCTGCTGGCTCTGTCGTGCACCTGTTGATCATCCAGTCACCTGCAGCCCATGTGGCATCAATTTAGTGTTCTCCTGTCCTCAGTCCCACTGGAAAAACCGTCTGCCCTCAGCCCACCTCCTCACATCATAGGGAGAAACCAGTAAGCATGCGCCTATTTTTCAGGCATAAAATGGTGCAACAATGATTAATTTAGCAGTGCATCCAAGCTGCCCATGCTCTCGACCCACTGCTAAATTTGTCAGCTCCATTTTTCAGGTGTCTCTGGCTGCTGCTGAAAACAGGCCTTAGGCCCCTTATCTAGGCAAATGAGAGACCAGACGCTCACTTGATGCCCCTGGCCAATGCTGTTTGGTGATGAGCAGGTGCAGGATTTGTAGCAGCCCCTGCCACAGCCAGAAAAAGGTAATCCTTTTCAAAAAATCAGAAATTTTTGCTGTGGGGTCAGGGGAACCAGGAGTGCATAATGCACCAAAACCTAGGCTACTATAGCTGAATAAAAAGCATTGCCAGTAATGAAAATACTGAGCCAAGCTGTTTCACAACCATACTAGTCTCTGACAGCAGCAAACTTAATACTTGCTGTCAGAAAAAAGCCTGGTTATCAGTTGGGCTCATTGCTATTGGTGATAGTTTAGAGGTCAGGTGCTCACAGTGTTGGAGGGACACTGGTGCATGGGCTGTGCATACCCGGGACACTGCAGGTTTGCTGTCCTCCATTATCCAACAATTAAATTGAAGGGGCAGAAAATCAAACGTAGTGAGCCTCCAATCTGTAGCTAAGTGAGGCTCATTCAAGAAATAATCACAACTCTAAATGGGTTCAATATTTTCCAAAGCATGTGAATAATACAGGTTCTGAACTTTGGTTCTTGTGACTTATGACATCATCAGGCTCCCTTGATTGGGTGTCAGCCATCTCTTATTCTTAAACTGTTAATGTCAACTCAGGGTCAGTTCTGTAACTGGAGCAGCCAATAGTTTACCAATTATAGCCTGATAAATGTAGTCAATATTTATTTTTTTACACCCTTGAGCTAAATTTATTTTAAGATCAGGCTTGACTCGGTGAGGGTGTAGGGCTTTGTGATGCCAGTTGAAGGTGGTGCCTGTTCTGAGTTGGTGAGTAGTGGTAGCTCAGGATAGGCAGCTTCAGACAGATAACAGTTGAAATATTAAGAAAGGCTCATCTGAACTCAGTACATCTGTATTTCCCAACCTTCATCATACAGCATGTGGATAAATGTACATCGGAACAGGAGGAGGCCATTCAACCCCTTCATCTGCTCTGCCATTCAGTTGGATGGCTGATCTGTACATCAACTCCATTTACCAGCCTTTGCTCCATATCCTTGATACCCTTACGTAACAAAAATCAATTGATCTCAGTCTTGAAAATTTGAATTACACCTAGTATCCACAGCCTTTTGTGGGGGGTGGGAAGAATTCCAGATTTCACTACCCTTTCTATTCAAAAGTGCTTCCTGATTTCACTCCTAAACGAAGTCTGGTTTCAGAAAGATCAATAACCCCTCAATAGGCTCACCTGCATGGCTATTCTCAACAACAACAACAACAGCAATAACTTGTATATAGCACCATTAATGTAGTAAAGCATCCCAAGTCGCTTCTCAGAAATGTAATCAGACAAAATTAGACACTGAGCCACATAAGGAGATATTACAGGAGATTAACAAAAGCTTGGTCAAAGAGATAGGTATGAAGGAGTGTCTGAAAAGGAGGAGAGAGAGCGATAGAGACGCGTAGATATTTAGGAAGGGAGTTCCAGAGCTTAGTGCCCAGGCAGCTGAAGGCATGCTGCCAATGGTAGAGCGAAAGAAGTGTGGGTTGGACAAGAGGGTGGAATTGGAGGAACACATTTCTCGGAATGTTGTAGTGCTCGTCCTCTGTTGGACAGGGTTTGGCTCTGCTGTGATAATTTCAAATTCTTGTAATATTCTCTTGTGTTTGCCAGCCTGCAAATAGTGTTTGTAGTTTCTGTTGGACGTAATAGTGGACAGAAGTTTAATGGCCGCATTCGGCTTTCACCCTGTCTGGTTTGTTAAATGGTAACTGCTGCAGAAACATGTTGAGCATTTTCCCACTGTAATGTTACCCTAGGGTGTCAGTCAGTCTACTGGTACGTGATGTAATTATTTTTGGAAATCAGAGTGATTGATTAGATAAATGGCTTAAGGTGATATGGAAGTGTGTTTTCAGGTCATTTAATTTCAGTCTAGTAACTAAATATAATACGCTAAAATAGATAGTATTAACCCACCAATTGTTAGGAGCGATAGAATATGTAATGCAATATTTATAAGGTGCCCCATTAACGATTTATCTGGTTATAGCTTCTCCAGGCTATTGCTTGAATAGTGTATGAACAACACATCTGGTAAATAATTTGTTTTGCTGTTAAATCTTTACTTGTTAGCAATTTTTGATTTGAACAAGAAATATTCCACATGTATAAGTCCCACACCGCCAATTGCTGTGTTCTCAGCCCCATTACAGAACTTTCCATCATCAGAATCTGCTGGAAGAAACACTCAGCAATTCCCCATAACTGCTGGGTTGTTTTGAAGTCACTAGGATTCCTTGCAGAGTGTGAGTGAATATTAAGACACGCTCTGTGTTATTAAAAAAAAATCTTCAGTTGTACATCTCAAACAAGTTTACCATGGATTTAAAATAAAAATGGCAATAAATCTGTGTATGAATTTTAAAAAACTTGAAAATTAAAATGCATTTAAATATTTAAGAGTTTAGATTAATAAACTGTCGCATTTTATTTAAAATAACCAGTAGGGTACATAGATATTTATTCACTGGGGCAACTAGCTGAATGATATATGCATGCAGAAGACACAGCTTTGTTATAATATCAGCTCTGCTGTTGAATTAATATTACCCAAGGACTTTTCCTGGCAGGGTCTCTGTTTATCCCATCAATATGCAAATCTAACAGCCTAGATATTCCAATTGGTGCTATTTTATCGCCTTGGCTCAGTAGCAGCATTCTCACCTCTCTCTCAAAATGTTGCAAGTTCAAGTCCCTCTGCAGAGACATGAGCACAAAATTCATGCTGACATTCCCAGTGCAGTACTGTGCCATCTTCCAGGTGTGATGTTAAACTGAGACCCCATCTGCCTTTTCAGGTGGATATAAAAGATCTCATGGTACTTTTTAGAGAAAGAGCAAGGGAGTTCTCCCTGCTGCGCTAGCCAATATTTATTCTATCACTATTAATAGTGAGAGATGCTTTGCAATGGTGGGCAAGAGGGCACGAATTTAATATCACAAAATGAATTAAAGAGGAAGTTTGAGAAAGAGGATTATTAAAGGTTGTAAGGAGCAGGCAGAAGGGTAGGATTAGACTGAAAAGCTCATGTGGAGAAAAATACCAGCACAGAGTCGATGTGTTGACAATTTCTGTGGTGCAGCAACGTATGATTCGAAAAGCCTCTTTCTTGTACAACTCAATAACCATTCAATATGTGACCTTTCTTCGTGGTTCTATGTGTTAGTTGGCCATGCAGCTTGTGTGTAACCCTTTGCTGTGTGCCTCTTAGAAAGCAGTTAGAGTCAAGCACTCAATCACTAAGCATTTCAGCTGCCTCTCTTCAGATGGAAGATTTAAATTTATTGAGTGAAATTGATGAGTACCAGAGAGGAATATTCTGGTAATCTTATGACATATATCAGTAGCATTAAGTAAAAGGAGCTTATGAAAGAAATTAAATTACCTTCCATGCTAAAGCCTCCATGGGCAAGATGATACTTGTATGAGTAGATTGTCCAAATGTTATCTTACATTACAGGCTGTCCTGGGTAGATTTGTGTAGAATGTACAAAATATATTGTTGCTTTCTATAAACTCTGTGTACGTTCTCTGAAATTTGACCCAGATATTAGCAGGGCGGGTTACAGAGGTGACGTGTGGACTTTTGGATGGGAAACCTGAAAGTCAGGATTTCCCCATGAGCTGTGGAAGGAGAGGGGGGTCCGATCCCCACCCCTGGGATGGGGGAGGTGTTCGATTCCCAATCCTGAGGCAGATTGGATTCGATTGCCAACCCCGGGAAGGGTCCAATCCTCAATCCTGGCGATCTTTGTATGGGGAGTGGGTCTGATTTGGGTCACATCCCAAAGATGGCACCTCCAACAGTGCAGCACTCCCTCAGTACTATACTGAAGTATCTGCCTAGATTAGGTGCTCAAGTGTCTGGAGTGGGATTTGTACACATAACCTTTGAACTCAGGCGAGATTGCTAACACTGAGCCAAGACTGGCACATTAATATTTTGTCAATTTATGGGTATATGACACACTGCCACTATAAATATATTGTCATGCTATACCCCCAGTTGCCAAGAATGAGGCACATTAATTTTGTCATGAACATTGATGTTAAACGGTTACTGGAGTGAAGAAATGACTTGTTAAACAGATCAGCTGTGGCTGGAAGAGACATTTGCATATTAACAAACAGGGATTGGAAGGACAAAGGACCATTCCCTGATACATTCAACCCACAATGGACCGTGATCACCAGGTATTGTGTGTAAGAGCAGCATTCCAGAGACTGCTAAGGTGATATAATCCAAGACATGGTCAGACCAGTTAGTCACATGACTAACCTGCTTGGCAACCTGGGGTTTTCTGAATTGTACAAACAGTTTGAACTGAGAGTGTCTGTTTGCTCCTGGACTGACAAGATCTTTCCTGTCTGCTCCCATCTCTTTCTCACAAGCCTCTGAATCCACCAAAGACACATGAACCCCAAGAGAGAAAAGTCTCCTGCAGCGAACAAGGTTTAAGATGAATACTGGGCCCCAACGAAAAGCAAGAACTACCCAAATCAAGAATTCTACAGTGAACTCAAAGAACCGTAACAAAAACTCTTCAGATATTGCCTCAAACTTTTCCACTTTATTTTTCTTCTGCTCTTTTCTGTCTCTATTTTGCATGTGGGTATCACCTATGCATGCTAGCATGGACGCGTTATGTATCCGTAGGCATCAACCGAATTAGAGTTTAAGTTCCGGTTTAATAAATTTCAACTTTTCTTCTTTAAACCTAAGAAAACCTGATGGTGCTGGTTTCTTTGCCTTATAATTGAAAAGCGGTGAACAAGGATTCACCAAGGGGGAGCTAAAAACATGATGTGTTCAAAATTAAACCCTGCTGCGGTAAGACTAGGTGAAGGCTGAGAGGGAACCCTAGACCCCTTCCTCACTGGGTTGTAATAATATGTAATTTTTAACATCACAGCCTCATGCAGTTATGTCATGGGTAAAAGTGGCCCAAATTCCTCTTCAGTTCACAACAGGCAGCCTTGTCCCAAACTCTGAAATGAAGGAATAAAGCACCAGGACCCTTAACTGTTACTGGTACTTACCAATAAAGATGGGATTACCATTTATTTATTTATTATCTAGCAAGATATATAAGAGTTTTGCGACCAGCACGTGACACACTTCTGAAGAGTCAAAGCTATTTTAAGAAGGAGAAAGAAGGGAAGCCAAGGTGGTGGAAGGTTATCGGAGGTAGGTGGAAATTTGGAGTAATCAGTTCAGCCATGAACTTATTGAATGGCGGAGTAGGCTCGAAGGGCCGAGTGGCCTACTCCTGCTCCTAATTCATATGTTCGTATGTATGTTTGTATATTCGCAAGTCATTTTCTGCTGATTCCTTCCGACCTGGAACCAGAAATTTTACAAGCACTGCTCATCTACAAGCTACCCTCACCAACAGCTCTTTCACACCAACAATGACAAACAGGAAAAGACCCTCTGGTCCATCCAACCTGTCCCACACAACTACCGTCATAATTTACAGAATTCCCACCCCACCAAAAGCCATGTAACCTCCTGGGTGTGGTGAACAACCCAATAAAAATCCAGTCTAAATTAGGGGAAAGAAATCTGGGAAATTCTTCTCCAACCTGGGTCGGTGATCGATACTAGTCCAAGAGGCCACTCTGCTCCTGACTAATGTTTTACAACAACAAAAACTTAAATTTATATAGCACCTCTAACATAATAAAACATCCTAAGGCACTTCACAAGAGTGTTATAAAGCTAAATTAGACACCAAGCCACATAAGGTGATGTTAGGGCAGATGTCCGCAAGCTTGATCAAAGAGGTACACTTTAAGTGTAATTTTTAAGTGTAGTGGACATGACCTTATGAAATAGGTGTTAGACAGCTCCAGTTTAGCAGCATAATAATGTGTTGTGCATTACATGATGTTCCTGCCATTGTAAAACAACAGCACATGTATTATGAGCAATGCCATGGGAGATATGCTAGCATTTTTATAATGTTGACAGCTCCAGTGAGCAAGTGTGTGTTTCTCTTTTGAATTGCGTGCTATAAACAATGGCTAATCCCTGCACTTTCTATGTTAAACTGTAAATGTAAATCTTGTGCATATCTACATTGGAAGGGATTCAACTGTAAGCTGGGGCTAAGCGGTAAACTCAGAATTCAGAAGTCACCCTTGTACTGTTACAATCTCACCATTTCTCACCTACACATCACTCACTGAGGAAAGGTTGCTCAATGCTTGTTTTATTAGGAATGGATTAAGGATGCAGAACTGATTCATTCTGTACGAGCACATAGCGTGATGTAATCTGTACCCTTCTGTAGCTAGTTTGCTGACTCCCAGATTATTGCAACGAGCATGAGGCTGCAGCACATGGGAGAAAGAAGAACATAACATGTCCCGAACACAGGGAAGGGAGGACACTCGGTCCAGTTTAGCTTAAAAACGCAGTTGGCAAGATCGGGTGGGAGACCAATGTCTAAGTTTCCCGGTCCATTTCAGTGGCCGCCGTCTGCCTGGTTTCCACCAGGTGTGGGGAGTTAAAATCCCGCCCCCCTGTGTATTTGAGCATAATCACAGCTAACAGTGGGTAACAGCACTCTCTTGCCAGGTTTCTTATCGGGACACTCCCTTTTACAGTGGCTGGTTCAAATTCCGGTTTTATTATATAGGATTATGGGCCTTCGTCTAGTGTTCACGGGAGCAAACTGTACCATTTATAATAAGTGCCTGGGTCCTGATTTTATTATGTGAGATTACAGGGCTAATCCAGGACATGTACTGGCATTTTGGGCATTATGTTCCACCTAGGGGTTTACAGAGAGAAATCTCTGAAGGTGGCAGGGCAGTTGAGAAGGCTGTTTAAAAAGCATATGGTTTTAAACAGAGGCATTGAGTCCAAATGCAAGAAAGTTATGCTATACCTTTACAATCATTGGTTAGACCTCAGATAGAGGGCTGGATTTGTAGGTCCGCCGGGGGCTGGAATGGAGGGCCACAGGCACTACAAATAGCAGCACGGCTGGCGTGCCCATTCCCAACGCCATTCCCACCACTGGGGAGTTTCATCAGGATGGGGGACGGCGGGCCCCGGCAATCTGCCCCATTCTGCAGTGAGGCCAATTAAAGTAGTTAAGGAGATCATTGAGAGTTCGTTGAACGGAGTTTGGGGGTGTCAAGGCTGACCAGGTGCATGGAGGCAGCAGCACAACAGGGAGCCAGTGATGGCCGCACCATTGCCTTTGGTGGGCCCATAAAAGGGAGTGCGGCTGAGAGGGGCACTCAGCCATTGGCACAAAGGCACTATTAGGTGTGCACAGGTTGCGTGGGGAGTGGTCTCTATGTGCTTGGGCAATGTAGGTGTTGTCACCCTCCTGGCATTGCGGGGGCATCAGAGAAAGGGGTAAGACTTCCAGACATAATAGGGAGTCCAGTAGCTGGCAATGGGACGCGACTCTTATATTATGGGTCTCGTGGCAATGAGGAGCAACATCCTCAGCAGCAGAAGCAGAGCACGGGCAGGAGGAGGGCAGAGGAGAGGGACGAGGGGCAGGAAGGTAATGAAGGACATACCCTCAACATAGGATCTACTGCCGAAGGCGGACTACCTGGACATGATGGAGAACCTGTGCCGCAGGAGACTGCACTTATTTAGGCAGATGGTCACTGAGATTGTGCCCTTGTTGTGGAAGACCTCACACCTCGCAGCATTGATCGTCATGCCTTGCCAGTAGCTATGAAAGTCTCTGTGGCCTTAAACTTCTCCACCTCTGGCTCCTTCTAAGGATCACCAGCAGACTTTGGTGGCGTCTTACACATAGCTGAACACCATTGGATCTCACAGGTTACTGATGGCCTATTTGCGAGAGCAGTACAGTACATACAATTTCAAACAGATGGGGCATCGCAGGCACATAGGTAATGGGTTTCGCCACCATTGCTGGATTCACCCAGGTGCTTAGATTTCCAGAAGGCATTTGATAAGGCGCCACATCAAAGATTATTGCAGAAAATAAAAGCTCATGGCGTAGGGGGTAACATTTTGGCATGGATAGAAGATCGGCTAGCTAACAGGAAACAGAGAGTAGGCATAAACAGGTCATTTTCTGGTTGGCAAGATGTAACGAATGGTGTGCCACAGGGATCTGTGCTGGGCCCTCAACTTTTTACAATTTATATAAATGACATGGATGAAGGGACCGAAGATATGGTTGTGAAATTTGCTGATGGCACAAAGCTAGATAGGAAAGTAAGTTGTGAAGAGGACATAGGAGGCTACAAAGGGATATAGATAGGTTAAGTGAGTGGGCAAAGATTTGGCAAATGGACTATAATGAGGGAAAATGTGAAATTGTCCATTTTGGCAGGAGGAATAAAAAAGAAGCATATTATCTAAATGATGAGAGATTGCAGAGCTCTGAGATGCAGAGGGATTTGGGTGTCCTAGTACATGAATCACAAAAAATTAGTATGCAGGTACAGCAAGTAATTTAGAAAGCTAATACAATGCTATCATTTATTGTGAGGGGAATTGAATACAAAAGTAGGGAGGTTATGCTTTAGCTAAAGAGGACATTGGTGAGACCACATCTGGAGTACTGTGTACAGTATTGGTCTCCATATTTAAGGAAAGATGTAAATGTGTTGGAAACAGTTCAGAGACGGTTTACTAGACTAATACCTGGAATGGACTGGTTGTCTTATGAGGAAAGGTTGAACAGGCTAGACTTGTATCTGCTGGAGTTTAGAAGAGTAAGAGGCGACTTGATTGAAACATATAAGATTCTGAGGGTTCTTGACAAGGTGTATGTGGAAAGGATGTTTCTCCTTGTGGGAGAATCTAGAACTAGGGGTCACCGTCTAAAAATAAGGTGTCGCCCATTTAAGACAAAGATGAGGAGAAATTTTTTCTCTCAGAGGGCAGTGAGTCTTTGGAATTCTCTTCCTCAAAAGATGGTGGAAGCAGAATCTTTGAATATTTTTAAGGCAGAGGTAGATAAATTCTTGATAAGCAAGGGGGTGAAAGGTTATTGCTGCACAAGGAGGTAGCCAGGGCTGCACAGGACTTGGGGGTCATGTCAGGATGCCGTCAATGTCAGTGCTCACCTGATCCAGGCATTTTCAGATGAGCCCTTCTAACCCTTCACTACCTCTTCCCACTTTTCCAGTGTTACCATTAAAGAATGGAAGCTCATATGTCTGGCATCATGTGTCAATATTTACATTGTGTTGAATGAGAAAAAATGCACATTTAGAGGTGAAATAAACCCCAGTGAACCACTCAGTGCTCTGCCTGACATGGTGGCCTCCACTCTTGGCCACTTCCACACAGTCTTCCCCTTGTGACCTCAGATAAGGTGGAGACAGCCTGCTCACCTGTCTCTGCTTGCAGCTGAGATGCACGTGCCAGGTCACCCTCATCGTGGAGATGCCAGTGGGGACAATTCCAGAGGCTGCTGCACTGGCGTCAATGCAGGGGCAGCCTCTATCTCTGGGCCCTGCGGTACAGATGCTTCCTCAGTCAGAGTGGCCAAGGAGGCTAATGATAATGATGCTGCCCCATAATAAATGGCACCCTCATCACCCTTGGTGACTGCCTTAGTCCTTGGATGGCGCTCTGGATGGCTGGAGGGGAGCTGAGGTGTAACTAGCATCCACTCCAAACATCTCTGCGCCACCAATGCCATTTATCAGTCAATGCTACGGAATGTGGCATGCATCTTGTGCCTGTCAGTGTACTCAGAGTGCTGCTGCATATGGGTCTCCATAAGGTTAACCACTCTCTCAATGAAGAAGCTCTTGCACTCGAAGCTTTGAGCCATGATGCCACACATGAGTTGAATGGAATTCTGAATTCTCAACCCATGACCTCGCACTGCCTCAGGGAACTCTGGCATGTGGGAACCCATTTGTTACAGCTCATCTAAGTAGAGCCTCCTTTCTTGTAACTCCTGAGGTCCTGCAACTGCACCCAACTGAGCATGGCTGAGACTGTCCACAGCTGCCGCTGCCTCTCTCACCTACTCATGTTCACTAGTGACAGGCTCTTTACCCTCTCTAAACCCGCGCGAGGACCCACCAATGCAATGTGTCTGTGCTGGTGGAGGGCGCACTTGTAAAATGTGCTGGTGCTTGCTCTGATGTCTCTGATGCCAGTGCTTGCCCCAGTGCAGCCAGAGGACTCTGTTCTGCCCCCCTCCACATCAGATCCTAGGAGAGACACAAGAAGAGATTATGAGAACTAGCCTTTGAGAGCAGAAGCCTCTGCAGTGCTGAGGCTCTCCAATGCAGCTGAATCTTTGGCATACTGTCAGATGGGGAGGAATGCACTCCATCCCTTTATCTACAGATTGCAATATTTTTTTCACACGCTCCACCAGGAATGCCTATCTCTCATTTCCCCTCCATATTTTAACCCTCAGAGAACAGGTGGTAATGGATAGGTCACCTGTTATACACCCTGCCAGATTTTAACTCTTAGTGAACTGATGGGAACTGATAGGCTGCCTGTTATACACCCTGCCTGATTTTAACTCTTAGTGAACTGATGGGAACTGATAGGCTGCCTGTTATACACCCTGCCTGATTTTAACTCTTAGTGAACTGATGGGAACTGATAGGCTGCCTGTTATACACTCCGCCTGATTTTAACTCTTAGTGAACTGATGGGAACTGATAGGCTGCCTGTTATACACTCCGCCTGATTTTAACTCTTAGTGAACTGATGGGAACTGATAGGCTGCCTGTTATACACCCTGCCTGATTTTAACTCTTAGTGAACTGATGGGAACTGATAGGCTGCCTGTTATACACCCTGCCTGATTTTAACTCTTAGTGAACTGATGGGAACTGATAGGCTGCCTGTTATACACCCTGCCTGATTTTAACTCTTAGTGAACTGATGGGAACTGATAGGCTGCCTGTTATACACTCCGCCTGATTTTAACTCTTAGTGAACTGATGGGAACTGATAGGCTGCCTGTTATACACCCTGCCTGATTTTAACTCTTAGTGAACTGATGGGAACTGATAGGCTGCCTGTTATACACTCCGCCTGATTTTAACTCTTAGTGAACTGATGGGAACTGATAGGCTGCCTGTTATACACCCTGCCTGATTTTAACTCTTAGTGAACTGATGGGAACTGATAGGCTGCCTGTTATACACTCCGCCTGATTTTAACTCTTAGTGAACTGATGGGAACAGATAGGCTGCCTGTTATACACCCTGCCTGATTTTAACTCTCAGTGAACTGATGGGAACTGATAGGCTGCCTGTTATACACCCTGCCTGATTTTAACTCTTAGTGAACTGATGGGAACAGATAGGCTGCCTGTTATACACTCCGTCTGATTTTAACTCTTAGTGAACTGATGGGAACAGATAGGCTGCCTGTTATACACCCTGCCTGATTTTAACTCTTAGTGAACTGATGGGAACTGATAGGCTGCCTGTTATACACTCCGCCTGATTTTAACTCTTAGTGAACTGATGGGAACTGATAGGCTGCCTGTTATACACCCTGCCTGATTTTAACTCTTAGTGAACTGATGGGAACTGATAGGCTGCCTGTTATACACTCCGCCTGATTTTAACTCTTAGTGAACTGATGGGAACAGATAGGCTGCCTGTTATACACCCTGCCTGATTTTAACTCTCAGTGAACTGATGGGAACTGATAGGCTGCCTGTTATACACCCTGCCTGATTTTAACTCTTAGTGAACTGATGGGAACAGATAGGCTGCCTGTTATACACTCCGTCTGATTTTAACTCTCAGTGAACTGATGGGAACAGATAGGCTGCCTGTTATACACCCTGCCTGATTTTAACTCTTAGTGAACTGATGGGAACAGATAGGCTGCCTGTTATACACTCCGCCTGATTTTAACTCTCAGTGAACTGATGGGAACAGATAGGCTGCCTGTTATACACCCTGCCTGATTTTAACTCTTAGTGAACTGATGGGAACAGATAGGCTGCCTGTTATACACTCCGCCTGATTTTAACTCTTAGTGAACTGATGGGAACAGATAGGCTGCCTGTTATACACTCCGCCTGATTTTAACTCTCAGTGAACTGATGGGAACAGATAGGCTGCCTGTTATACACCCTGCCTGATTTTAACTCTTAGTGAACTGATGGGAACAGATAGGCTGCCTGTTATACACTCCGCCTGATTTTAACTCTTAGTGAACTGATGGGAACTGATAGGCTGCCTGTTATACACCCTGCCTGATTTTAACTCTTAGTGAACTGATGGGAACTGATAGGCTGCCTGTTATACACTCCGCCTGATTTTAACTCTTAGTGAACTGATGGGAACTGATAGGCTGCCTGTTATACACCCTGCCTGATTTTAACTCTTAGTGAACTGATGGGAACTGATAGGCTGCCTGTTATACACCCTGCCTGATTTTAACTCTTAGTGAACTGATGGGAACAGATAGGCTGCCTGTTATACACTCCGCCTGATTTTAACTCTTAGTGAACTGATGGGAACAGATAGGCTGCCTGTTATACACTCCGCCTGATTTTAACTCTCAGTGAACTGATGGGAACAGATAGGCTGCCTGTTATACACCCTGCCTGATTTTAACTCTTAGTGAACTGATGGGAACAGATAGGCTGCCTGTTATACACTCCGCCTGATTTTAACTCTTAGTGAACTGATGGGAACTGATAGGCTGCCTGTTATACACCCTGCCTGATTTTAACTCTTAGTGAACTGATGGGAACTGATAGGCTGCCTGTTATACACTCCGCCTGATTTTAACTCTTAGTGAACTGATGGGAACTGATAGGCTGCCTGTTATACACCCTGCCTGATTTTAACTCTTAGTGAACTGATGGGAACTGATAGGCTGCCTGTTATACACTCCGCCTGATTTTAACTCTTAGTGAACTGATGGGAACTGATAGGCTGCCTGTTATACACCCTGCCTGATTTTAACTCTCAGTGAACTGATGGGAACTGATAGGCTGCCTGTTATACACCCTGCCTGATTTTAACTCTTAGTGAACTGATGGGAACTGATAGGCTGCCTGTTATACACTCCGCCTGATTTTAACTCTTAGTGAACTGATGGGAACTGATAGGCTGCCTGTTATACACCCTGCCTGATTTTAACTCTCAGTGAACTGATGGGAACTGATAGGCTGCCTGTTATACACTCCGCCTGATTTTCTTTTCCTGCTGGTTTCAATGGGAAGTAACATTGGGTGGAGTGTTTAGCAGGCAGATAATCCACGACCATCAGTTCTGTGCCAAAAGTCAAAATCAGCCCTTCGCTGTGCTAAAAAGGAAATCTTGAGCATTTTGATGTACTACATCCAGATAGATAGGTAAGTATCCTGTCTCAATTTGTAACAGAGTTTTTCTCAATCCTTTGCCAGTTATTGTGAAGCTAGAATATCAGGCTTCAGCTCCTTGCTGTCACCTGACACTCATACCTGAGTATTAATGATTGCAACTTCACCATTGCAGGTTGCTCATGAACTAATCTGCTGCCAATTACCGGGTGCACTAGGTGGCTCAGTAACGTTTCTGCACTGGCTTGCTTCTCATGCTATTTATTCATACAAACCAAAAGACATACAAGTGCGATCTTTGTACACGGTGAGGCGTGGAAATTACTCGGGTGAGTCTTGATAGTCGCTTTTGTTTGAACCCTTTGTATTTCAGCTTGCGGCTGCATTCCGTTTGCCTAATTATATCTGTCAGAGCCTGACAAGATCTGAACGACGTCTTGCTGTGATCTCAGTAAGATCTTTAGTCTTAGAGCCACAAGGAGCATAGCATAGATTCTGCAGATATCAATGAGACAGCTGGAAGGCTATTCCCAAACTTATTGATGACAAGATTTTAAATGGGTTTTAAACCTGAGATGCATGTGTAATTAATGCACTTACTTTAAAAACATTTCCTGATTTCAATATGTCAGGATTTCTATTTTTGTTGAAATTCTAGAATGAAGTGATACAATGTTGGTGATGAGAAGGTCGCCAGCTTACCTGGCTTGAGCGATTCCTGTTTATATGGAAACAAACGTGAAGCAGAAAACAACGGCCACAAAATCCATTCGGATATGTCAGAGCAGTGCAGATGTTTTAGCTAGGCCTCAGGCCTGAGGTGTTGCAAATGGGACTTCTGTGTTTTGTACAGGTTTCCCTTAATGAGATCAATGTAAGAGGAGAATAAAAAATTGTAAATGGTGGCAATCTGAAATAAAAACAAAAAATGCTGGAAATGTAGAGTGTGAAGAGAGAAATGATGGGTTGCTTTGGGAATTAGATACCTAACGGCAATTTTGTTTTGGGTGTTCGACATTTCACCAGAATATTTGGGATAGGACTTGGTCTGATGATGGGTCTGTGTCAGAAGTATTTGTGGGGGGTATTTTAATATGGGTGAACGCATGAGTTTGAATGCAGTTGGGGGGGGTGAAGTACGGGAAAATTGCAAGCGCATCAGGAAGCCAGCTTCAACTCGCCAACTTCCGCATTTTAATTGCAGCATTTTATGCTGCATACAAGTAACCCCTCAGCATAGTAAAAGGATCTGAAAGGGTTAATGTTTGATACAGTGAGAGTAAACTTCCATTGTAGTGATGACGAGGTAATAGTCACTTGGGTATTAGGCTTGGAAGAAGCTAGAAGCAGCATAAGGTGTGCTGGCTAGATAGGCTTGTGGAGAGTGTAAATAGATATATGTATATCATAAATAAGTTATTCTTTAGCCCTATAAAGACTCCAAGACTGCTGTAAACAACACTTGATATATGCTACAACAATACACAACACTCAGGAGAAGCGGTTTGCAATTAAAAGCGATAATGATGTGAGTTTTCGAGTTCAAATTTGGCTCCACATGTTTCTCAGGTTACCTGGAACTTGCCAATGAAAACAAGGCAGGAAGAAATGGCAATTGAGGAAGATAAAGCTATGACAGGGAAAAATGGCTATAGATATTTAGTACTGACAGCTGCTTTCTCACCTCTTGTGTGAAAGGATTTGTTTACAGTTCTTTTGCTGAGAGGTTATTTTACACACTTTGGGGATGTCATCTACAGCTTGGAGGTTTGGAGGTCTGATCTGCAATTTGGAGCTCTGTCTATCAGATCAGCATGGGTGCCCCTTACACTGTATTACTCTGGACCTCAGATGAGGGCCAAGATGACCAGTGGCAGATCCAGCATCATGAGTAGCAGGAGAATCAGAACCAGTAGCAGCAACAGCAGTAGCACCAGCAGTACCAAGAGCAGCAGGACCTGCAGTAGAACAGCCTACTGCTCATAGACCTGTAGCTCAGAGGAGAGAGCGGATCAGCAGAGAGGTGTAGCTTATAGGAGGCCATATCTGCAACACAGGCTGAGGATAAGCTTCCTCGACATGTTGGAACTCCAGTGTCTCAGGAGGCTCAGGGTGTTGCATCAGGTGATGGAAGAAACTTGCATCCTGCTGGAACAAGACCTGTTGCCATGTGGACCTGATGGCTACACTTCACCAGTGGCTGTCAAACTCACCACCACCCTCAATGTTTTTGCCTCCGGTTCCTTCCAGGGCTTTGGCTGGAGATGTTTCTAGGATCTCTCAGTCAGTAGCCAACAAATATATAAGGCAGGTGACTAATGGTTTCTTTGCCAAGGCCACCAATTATGTCAACTTTACCTGTGATGACACTAGTCAGAGTTGATGGGTGTTTGTGTTTGTGCTGTCGTTGGCTTCCCACAGGAGCAGTGTCATCGACTGTAGGCATGTGGCAACAAAGACCCCTATAGATCACCCAGGACTGTTGGTCAACCACAAGGCCTTCCATAAACCAATGTGCAGCTGGTGTGAATCACAAAGAGATCTTTATGCACCTAGACATAAGATTCCCAGGCAACTGCCAAAGTGCTTTCGTCCTGTGGCAGTCCATCATCCCAAATGCCTTTGTACCAGCTGGTTGCTGGGAGACAAGTGACCCACTCAAAATCTGGCCGAGGAGATCTCAGAAACCCAAAGCAACAGGCCCAGGAGCGATACGATGATTACCAGATGTCTCAGTGAACAAACCATTGGCATGCTGCAGATGTGTTTCTGCTGCCTGGACAGATGTGAGGTGTCCTTCAGTACTCACCAACCAGGGTCTCCAGAATGATGGCGATGTACTTGTGTTCTGTGCAACATTGCGCAGCAGTGAGGTTTGGACCTGCAGGAGAAACCAGGCAAAGAACACAGAGCCTCTCCAGATGATTCCGAGGAGGAGGAGGAAGATAAAGAAAAGGGGGATGAAGAGGAGGTGGCTGAAGGTGCTACGGGCATCGCCAGTGGTGCACATTGCTGCCCAAGATGCCCGGGATGCCCTCATTATTGTGAGTTTCACTTAGGTTCCACCAGCTCACCCATCTGACAACCACATGCAGAAGCTACTTTTGTTTGCCCTCCACTCCCACAATGCCACTAACAAAAGCAGTCCTGCAAGCAATCAAGTCTTCCTTTCACAGCCCCCCCCATTGCTTTCAATTCATGTCTTTCCATTCATCATCGCACAGCTGAAAAGGTCACTTGTTAGCTCGCAACCAAAATTGGTAAGACAGGAAAGTGGTGGAAAAGACTAACATTTATGTGGCTCAAATATAAAACAGAAACTTAACTCTTCTAATAGTGTATAAGATATCCATGTGCAACTAGAAATATTTACTCTTCATTTTGCTGCAACTGCTGCCTGTAAGTTCAGCAGAGATAGAGACAGGCTGCTTAGATCCCTGCTCTGACTGCTGAGATGCTCTTGGCTGACAACTTCTGGGTTTTGGAGCCTGTGAGGTGCCCTGCCAAAGGCTGCCCCACCTGCACCTGTGCAGGGACTGACTTAGCCATCAGGCAATGAGGCAGCTACTGACTATGCAGAGAGCAATGGGTGAGAAGTGGCAGCACTTTGAGTGAAGTGCCCACGTCCACGTCTCCTATCACCATCATCCCTTTCATGGCCCAGTTGCACTTCCCTGCTAGCAATAAGCTGGAGAACAGTTTGCTGCAATCAGTGGAGCAGTGAACAAACTGAGGCCATGGTATCAGTCATCCTATTGAAGGTGACATTCATAGCTTGCAAGCCACTGGTGAGGTCTGCTGTATGCACTTCCATATGTTTGCCCCATTTGATGTGCCATGCAGATGACTATTCTTTCCATGGGTGAAGACATCATTGCAAAGACTTGCAACATTATGCCACTCATATTTGAGACAGACTCCTCCAATCTCTCCGCAAGCATGCACAGGAGGCTGGAAAGCCTGCCAGTACAACACACATTCTCTGCTACTGCTCCAGATGTCTTGTCTTCATTGATGCCCCCCTTCCCCCCCCCCCCCAGATTCAGCATCTACACCCAGCTGTGTAGAGCTTGGAGTGTCCTGCAGCCTCTGACACAGGAACTGTTGTCCCTCTCTCCATTATCTGCTCTTTCTCACTTGTGATGAGTGAGTCACCAGATGAAAACACAACTATCTGCATTACTGAACCCACCCAAGTGTGAGTATCTGAGCTGGTAAATGGTCTGTGTGAGGAGTTGCTGTCACATTGGCCAGCTGGAACACCTCCTGCAGGACACATGAAGGCCCTGTGGGAGATAAAAGATGTGAATGAGAATTGTCAAGGATCATCTCCTGGGTTTTGGAGCCTTTGAGGGCACATAAACATATTTCACTCGCTGTTGACATCAAGTCAACATGAGTGAGTGTTGTATGCCATGTGGTTGGTTGTGTAATGTTTAATTCTGTCATCAGGTAGCTGGTAGACCCTCATCTCCCCATCTTCAGTGGTGGATGGATAGCTGAGGATGTAAGGAAGTGCATAGACATAGAGGGTTGGGTGTACTTGCAAGGTAAGCTGGTGTGAGGAGTGATGTCCTGGAGTAGACTTGAGAAGGCAGAGTGAGGAGGTTGGGTGATTTGCACAATGTGCCATTGCTCTTACCTTACCTGCGCTACTTAGGCCATTGAAGCACTTCCTACATTGTATCCAGACACTGTGCACCTGCTCTGGACCTTCTCTTCTCCTTCCAACCACACTTTTTTGGTGTCCCCAGCTGGCATCTTCCTCCTGTCAATATGGAACAATATCTCCCTCACAGCCCTGGCAGCACAGCCAGGGAGCCACGACTGAACTGAGGTGCACCCTGTGACTTGTTTGATTCCATTCTCTCACTTCCTTCCCTTTGCTCCCAAATCCAAACTTCTTCAAATTGCATGTTTGGAGTGCCCCTTTTAATTTTTTTCAAATTCTTTCATGGGATGTGGGCGTCGGTGGCTAGGCCAGCATTTATTGCCCATCCTTAATTGCCCTTAAGAAGGTGGTGGTGAGCTGCCTTCTCTTTAAAGACGGTCATAAACGAGTAGAGGGTGATAGCGAGGGAGAGAGGTTTAAGGAGCGAATTCCAAAGCATGGGGCCTAGATGGCTGGAGGCATGGCCATCAATGGTGGGTGTCATGCAGGCCAAGAATGAGACACGTTAATTTCGCTACATGAACATTGATTTTTAAGCGGTTACTGGAGTAAAGAAAGAACTTGTATTTTTTTTTTAATAACGCCAGACCCTTGACTGGAAAGACATTTGCGTAGTAACAGACAGTACTTGGAAAGGACAAAGGGGTCACTCCCTGCTCCAATTTAAGCCACAATGGACTTTTGATTATCAGACGTCGAAGGTGGAGAGGCTAGCATTCCAGGTTAACTGCTAAGATGGCCGAATACACAAACAGACGTGGTTAGGCCAGTTTAGTCACATGACTAACTGGCTGTTGGAGATTTTGAATTTGAACTTGCCACAAAGAATTTGAACTCAGAAAGCTGTTTGCTCCTGGACTGAAAGGCTCTCTTTTGTGTCTGCTCTCATCTCACTCTCACCAGCTTCGGAAACCATTGAAGACATATGAACCCCAAGAGAGAAAAGTCTCCTGCAGTGAACAAGGTTTAAGAAGGATACTGGGCCCCAAAGAAAAGCAAGATCTACTTTCAATCAAGGACTCTACAGCAAGCTCAAGCACAGTAAAAAAAACCTTTTTCAGAGATTGCCTCAAACCTCTCCACTATTTTTCTTCTACTCTTTTCTGTCTCTATTTGCATGTGCATATTGCGTATGCATGTTTGTGTGGGGCGCGGCGTATATTCATAGGCCTTAACTGAATTAGAATTTAAATTTAAATTTTATAAAATTTCACTTTTCTTCTTTAAACCTAAGAAAGCCTGTTTGCGCTCATTTCTTTGCCTTAGAATGGGAAAGTGATGAACAAGGATTCACCAAGGGGGAGCTCAAAACAGGTGTGTTTAAGATTAAACCCTGTTCCAATAAGACTAACTGAAGACTGAAAGAGACCCCTAGACACCTTTCTCACCTGGTCGTAACAGAAATTTGGGTGCTAGCGTCCAGAATTTTACCCTCAGACAAACGAGAAATTGGAAGCTAAATTATTGCCAATCAAAAAAAAGGAGCAAGTTTTCAATACACGTTTTCTTGTGGCTGTGTGTGATTGAGTACTAACATGTCTGCAACTGAAGCTAGTAGCTCTCCAAGCCAGAGTGAAGTAACTTGGGATAAGTTAAAAGCACTGTCTATGGAGGAGTTGAGAAAAATGGCTGAGCAGTGTGGGATCACTGTACATGGCAAGGCTAGGAAGTCTGAACTCCTAAGGCTAGTGGAAAACTATTTTTCCCTTGAATCTGAAGAAGCAGAAGCAGTGTTAGAAGCAGACCCAGACAGGGTACTGCTAGCAAAGATACAATTGGAACAGAGGAAACTTGAATTAGAAGACAGGGAAAGAGAAAGAGAAAGAAAGAGACAGGAAAACAAGAGAGAGAGGCAGGAGAGGGAGAAAGAGAGAGCCTTTCAGAAGGAATGTGAAGAAACAGAAAGACAGGAGAAAGAAAGGGAGAGGCAGGAGAGAGAGAGAAAGAATATTGCATAAAGAATGGGAAGAAAGAGAGTTGAGGTGGCTTGAGTTAACTAGGGGACGACAGAGCAACCTGGTGAAAGCATGGCCAATATGGAGGAGCATAATTCAGGGCTGGGTACAAAATCGCTAAAACTCGCTCAATTAATTCCAAAGTTCAATGAGGAAGATGTGGAAGCGTCTTTTGAGAAACTGGCAAGACAGCTAAAAACTCTGCTGCCTGTGTCCTTATGTGCGCCAAGTCCCATTCATCCATCATCCTGTGATCGCTAACCTACATTGGCTCCCAACAACACCTCAATTTTAAAACTTTCAACCATGTTTTCAAATCCCTCCTTGGCCTCACCTCCTACTATCTCTGTAATCTCCTCCAGGTCCACAACTCTGCCAGATATCTGTGTTCCTCTAATTCTGGCCTCTTGAGCATCCCCGATTTTAACTGCTCCACCATTGGTGGTCATGCCTTCAGCTGCCTAGGCCCTAAGCTCTGGGATTTCCTCTCTGCACCTCTCTGCCTCTCTACTTCTCTTTCTTCCTTAAGGCTCCTTAAAACCTACCTCTTTGACCAAGCTTTTGTTCATCTGCCCTAATATCATCTTCTGTGGCTCGTGTCAAATTTTGCTTTATAATACTCCTGTGAAGTGCCTTCAGATGCTTTATTATATTGAAGGCACTACATAAATACAAATTGTTGTTGTTGTTGAGTTAAACACAAGGATGATGAATTCAAATTTTGAGGCAGTGGTTTAACAGGGACAAAGCTGACGTGTGAGCGGGACATGGGAATAGGATATGGGCAGCAGAGTTTTGGATGAGTTGAAGTTTACGAAGGGTAGAGGATGGGGAGGCCAAACATGAGAGCATTGGAATAACGGAGTCTGGAGGTGACAAAGGAATGGATAAGATTTCAGCAGCAGATGAGCTACAGGTGGATGCAGGCGAGCAAGATTATGAGATGGAAGTGGGTGGTCTTTGTGATGGAAATGATATGGGGTTGAAAGCTCAGCTCAGGGTCAAATAGGCCACCAAGGTTGCAAACAATCTGGTTCAACATGACAATGACTAGGGAGAGGGATAGAACTGTTGGTAAGAGTATGGATTTTCTGGTAGCTGCCAGAAATTATGACTTTGATCTTTGGCTCATCCAAGACTGCATTTGGACAAGCAGTGTGCAACACATTGGCTGTGGAGAGATTGAGACAGGTGATGGAGAGGTAGAGATGGGTGTCATCAACATAGATATAGAGGCTGATCCTACGTCTTCAGATGGCATCACCAATGGGCAGCATGTAGATGGGGGTCTCCAGAGTTAACAGTGCGGGGGCAGGAACGGAACACACTGCTTTAGATGTTCTGATTAGGATTGGATTGAAAAGGGTGGAACCAAGTGTCAGCTGCCTTCCTGAGCTGAACAATGGAGAAGGATGATGTGGCTGACCATGTCAAAGGCTGCAGAGAGGTCAAGGAGGATGAGAGGGGAAAATGCACAATGGGCACAGTCATGGAGAATGTCAAGGGCCATTTCAGTGCTACAGGAGGGAAGGAAATCTGACTGGAGGGACTGGAGGGATTCAAACATAGAGTTTCAAGGAAAATGGACATTGATTTTGGAGGCGGCAATGCATTCAAGAACTTTGGAGATGAAAGGGACGCTCGAGATTGGGCAGTAGTTTGCAAGGATGGAGGGTTCAAAGGTAGATTTTTTGAGGATGGAGGCAATGACAGCAGTTTTGAAAGAAAACTATTTACAATGACAGCTAACATGGTGGTCAGGAAGGGCTGTAGTTTATTGGAAATGAAGTCAAGGCAGTAGGAGATGGTTTTCATGGGCAAGAGGAGCTCAGAGAGAGGTCATGAGGGAAGATGCAAGAGAAAGTCAAGAAAGATTAGGTAAAGTACACCAAGTAGGCTCTTTAGTACTCATGGTTGACTCTTACGGGAAAGATCAGTCAAAATGTGGGGGAGTTTAATGAAAATTAAGAGTAGCTGTGTCAATTGTCTGGTCATTTATCTCATTGCTGTTTGTGGGATCTTGCTCTATATAAATTGGCTGCTGCATTTTGTACATTACAACACTGAATATACTTCAAAATCACTTCGTTGGCTGTAAACACTTTGGGACGTCCTGAGGTCAGGAAAAGAGCTATATAAATGCAAGGTCTTATCGTCTTTTTAACTTGTACACATAGTGGCTGCGATCCAAACATGAATCATGTATTTTTCTGTCAAAAACACAAAGAGAATGTCAGAAGCTGGGATGTTTACTGAGCATCAAAGCTTTACAGGAGGGTTAAAGTGAACTCACATTTTCGCTTGACCCAGTAATCTTTTGAGTTTTAATTGATGATCAACAGCCTAGTTGACAGATGGGCCCAAATATACACGACAGGCAGTGAAGACCATAGAGTCAACAGCAGTTACAGAACCTACATGTAGGAACTTTGTGTTCACTTTTGCAGAGAAGCCGGGCAGCCACTTTGAGAAATGTGGCAGTCATTTTATTTTGTGTGGCCCAAATGGACTTAATAGCTATTTTCAATAGAATTATAGTAATTTTAAAACTGCATCCAGCAGTTGGATAAATAATTTAAATGGTACGTTTGGCGTCTGCAGAAATTTTAGTCTGATGCTGCTTGAGCAATAATAAATCGAAGCTTCCCTTGGGTAGTATTATTTTACAACTGGAGTTCTGTTCAGAACAAATGTCAATGTTAAATTTGAAAAGTCTTAAACTAAATTCCCAAACTTTGAGTAAGTTCAGTAACGTGTAAGATCGTATCGGAACCAAGTCGTAAAAAATATACTTTGTTAAATAGAGGACAAATAATGAAAATCTATTGGATGTCTTAAACAACAACAACTTGCATTTATCTAGCATCGTGAAAGTAGTAAAATGTCTAGAGGAGTGTTGTCAAACAAAATTGGACACCCAGCGAAAGAAGATGATAATCATCAGACAGGTGACCGAAGGTTTGATCAAAGAGATACGTTTTAAGGCGCATTTTAGAGGAGGAAAGAGAGATTGAAAGGCAGAGAGGTTTAGCTTGGGAATTCCAGGGTTAAGGGCCCAGGCAGCTGAAGGCACAGTCGCCGAGCCTGCAGCAATCAAAACTGTGGACATACGAGAGGCCAGAATTAGATGAGCACAGATATCTCAGACAGTTGTAGGACTGGAAGAGATTACAGAGATAGGGAGGCGAGAGGCCATGGAGGGATTGGAAAACAAGGATGAGAATTTTAAATTCAAGTCATTGCTTGACCAGGAGCCAAAGTAGGTCAACGAGCACAGGGATGATGGCCGATGACTTGTATTTCATTGGCTGTAAAGTGTTTTGGGACATCCTGAGGTACTGGAATACATGTTCTTTCTTTTTCGGAGTCCTAGAGGATTGAGGTTCCACGTGTCCAACCAATGCAGAACAATAATGAACAAGGATGTTGAACTTTGTAGTGAAAACAATAGAAGTCCAAGGAAGGGGCAGCAATGCTCTGGATATACCACACCTTGAGTACTCATTCAGTCAATGTGAGACAAGGGAGAGATTCAAGTGCTGGAGACAGTACATGGTTGATCCCAGTGCTCAGTGTCTGAGTTATGAGGAAAGTCTAGAAAGATTTGTGGGTGTGAATTTCCTTAGAGTGTTTCCTGCTCCATCACTGTAATTTCAGCACAAGTGAAGTGTAGCAGGAGAAGCTCTGAGAAGTTCATTGCTTTGGTGTTTTCCACCTTTAAGGGAAATGGTAAATTTAGGGCTGATATCAGGAAATTCTTTACACAAAATATGGTTCCGTGTCCAGAATTGCTTAAGAAACAACTGAATGCTGAAGGGGCAACTCTAGATGGCTCTGGGTGGATGGATTAAGTTGGGCTGGATGGTCTTCCTCATCTGTTATTGTCTCGTGATCTTATATGAGTTGATAAAAGACTGGTGGCAAGTTTGCAGTTGCGATCCATCGGGGTTTTCTTGTAGCCCCATTCATGTTGTTCATGTGGGGGATGGGGTGGAAATGTTGGGATTGGCTTGAAAAGGGACCAGAATCCTCAGCATACAAGAGGTAAAATGTAGCAGGCTATGGGGGAGATTTCAGCTAACATCCCCATCCCCATCCCCATCACCACACCTCCCACCCCGGCTCAATCCACACAAATGGGAAAGGCCTGGAGACCATGATTGCTCGTTGGCAACACTACTCTAAATGGCAGCCTATTCCAATAATGTGTCCTCAGCAATAAATGACTGGATTGCCGGCAGCCTCCTTTAATAATCAAGACACAGATTATTTACCAGCTTTTTCAATCCTTTTAAATGAGTCTATTATGCACCAAAGCCCTTTACAGGCTCCCTGTCTGCACAGGTCTGATTTTCTGCAGCTTGTTCTCATATTGATTCTTGTTCCCCAGTCAAACAACAAAAATGAAGCCAAAGTCATTCATCTGAAATTTTGAATGTTACAGTGTAAGCAGGAACTGAAATGTACTTTTAACTTAAGACACACAAGACAAAGATGAATCGGTAGGAAAGAATTGGGGAAATTTGGAGCCTTTAAAAACGCACCCTTCTTTATTCATTCCTGGGATGTAGGCATCGATGGCTAGGCCAGCATTTATTACCCATCCCTAATTGCCCTTGAAAAGGTAGTGGTGAGCTGTCTTCTTGAACTGCTGCAGTCCATGTGGTGTAGGTACATCCACAGTGCCAGGAAGTTCCAGGATTTTGACCCAGCGACAGTGAAGGACCGGTGATTAAGTTCCAAGTCAGGATGGTGTGTGACTTGGAGGGGAAGTTGCAGGTGGTGGTGTTCCCATGCATCTGCTGCCCTTGTGCTTCTAGTTGGTAGAGGTCGCGGGTTTGAAAGGTGCTGTCTAAGGAGCCTTGGTGCGTTGCTGCAGTGCATCTTGTAGATGGTACACACTGCTGCCACAGTGTGTCGGTGGTGGAGGGAGTGAATGTTTGTGAATGGGGTGATAATCAAGCAGGCTACTTTGTCCTGGATGGTGTCGAGCTTGGTGAGTGTTGTTGGAGCTGCACCCAATGAGGCAAGTGGACAGTATTCCATCACACTCCTGACTTGTGCCTTGTAGATGGTGGACAGGCTTTGGGGAGTCAGAAGGTAAGTTACTCACCGCAGGATTCCTAGCCTCTGACCTGTTCTTGTAGCCATGGTATTTATATGCGCTGCTCCAGTTCAGTTTCTAGTCACTGGTAGCCCTGAGGATGTTGATAGTGGGGGATTCAGCGATCGTAATGCCATTAAATGTCAAGGGGAGATGGTTAGATTCTCTTTTGCTTGAGATGGTCATTGCCTGAAACATGTGTGGCGCGAATGTTACTTGCCACTTACCAGCCCAAGCCTGGATATTGTCCAGGTCTTGCTGTATTTCTACATGGACTGCTTCAGTATCTGAGGTGTCGCGAATGGTGCTGAACATTGTGCAATCATCAGCGAACATCCCCATTTCTGACCTTATGATTGATGGAAGGTCATTGATGAAGCAGCTAAAGATAGTTGGGCCTAGGATACTACCCTGAGGAACTCCTGCAGTGATGTCCTGGAGCTCAGATGATAGACCTCCAACAACCACAACCATCTTCTTTTGTGCTAGGTATGACTCCAACCAGCAGAGAGTTTTCCCCTTGATTCCCATTGACTTCAATTTTGCTAGGGCTCCTTGAAGCCATACTCGGTCAAATGCTGCCTTGATGTCAAGGGCAGTCACTGTCACCTCACCTCTTATGTTTAGCTCTTTTGTCCATGTTTGAACCCAAACTGAGCAGGTTATTGCTCAGCAAGTGCCGCTTGATGGCACTGTCGATTACACCTTCCATCACTTTACTGATGATTGAGAGTAGGCTGATGGGGTGGTAATTGGTCAGGTTGGACTTGTCCTGCTTTTTGTGTACAGGACATACCTGTGCAATTTTCCACATTGCTGGGTAGATGCCAGTGTTGTAGCTGTACTGGAACAGCTTGGCTAGGGGTATGGAAAGTTCTGAATCACAGGTTTTCACGACTGTTGCCAGAATATTGTTCAGGCCCATAGCCTTTGCAGTATCCATGCCTTCACACATTTCTTGATATCACGCAAAGTGAATCGAATTGGCTGAAGTCTGGCATAGATGATGCTGGGGACTTCAGGAGTAGGCGAAGATGGATCATCAATTCAGCAATTCTGGCTGAAGATTGTTGCAAATGCTTCAGCCTTATCTTTCGCACTGATGTGCTGGGCTCCCCCATCATTGAGGATGGGGATATTTGTACAGCCACCTCCTCCCGTTAGTTGTTTAATTGCTCACCACCATTCACAGCTGTATGTGGCAGGACTGCAGAGCTTAGAAATCATCCGTTGGTTATGGGATTGCTTAGCTTTGTCTATCGTATGCTGCTAACACAGTTTGGTATGCAAGTAGTCCTAGGTTGTAGCTTCACCAGGTTGACACCTCATTTTAAGGTATGCCCCGTGCTCCTGGCTTCTTCATTGAACCAGGGTTGGTCCCCTGGCTTGATGGTAACAGTAGAGTGAGACTATGAGGTTACGGATTGTGACTGAGTATAATTCTGCTGCTGATGGCCCGCAGCACTTCATGGAGGCCCAGTTTTGCAATGCTAGATCTGTTCAAAATCTATCCCATTCAGCACAGTGGTAGTGCCACACAACACAATGGAGGGTATCCTCAATGTGAAGGTAGGATTATGTTTCCACAAGGCCTATGTGGTGGTCACTCCTACTAATACTGTCATGGATAGATGCATCTGCGGCAGGCAGGTTGGTGAGGACGAGGTCAACTATGTTTTTCCCTCACCACCTGCTACATACCTAATCTAGCAGCTATGTCCTTTAGGTCTTGGCCAGTTGTGGTGCTACCAAGCCACTCTTAGTGACAGACATTGAAGTCCCCCACCCAGAGTACATTCTGCACCCTCAGTGCTTCCTCCAAGTGGTAATCAACATGATGGAGTACTGATTCATCAGCTGAGAGAGGCTGGTAGGTGATAATCAGCAGAAGGTTTCCTTGCTGATGTTTGACCTGATGCCATGAGACTTCATGGGGTCTGGAATCAATGTTGAGGACTCCCAGGGCTGTATACCAGTCTGCTGGGTCCATCCTGCCAGTGGGACAGGACATACCTGTGGATGGCAACGGCAGTGTCTAGGACATTTGTGAACCGGATGGGTTTTTACAACAATCAACAATGGTTTCATGGCTATCATCAGACTAGCTTTTAATTCCAGATTTATTAATTGAATTCAAATTCCAACTTCTGCTGTGGTGGGATTCGAACCCATATCTCCAGAGAAATACCCTGGGTTTTTGCGTTATTAGTTCAGTGACAATACCGCTACGCCACCACCTCCCCTCTCAAAATCCTTTGGCACACCACAGATTGTAGGCAAGATTAGCACCAGCAATTCATCAGGGTGAACCTCTGCAATTGATTTTTGTATCTGAGGCTGAAGTAAGTGGGGGCTGAAATATTAATATATATTAATATAAATTAATATATATATTTATATTAAGATAACTTAAGAACTTTTGTAGTCCATAGGCTGCCTTCATTGGTCAAAGGGAGCTGATTTTTAAAAAAATCAGTCTTCTGTGAAGATTTTTGGTTCTATATACATAGCGCATGGCATGAAACTTCTTTCAATGGGCCAGGTGACTGCATTATCTCAGTATAACACCTCTGACCTCAGAATCATAATTGCCAATCACCTGCTTTCCATTCTGCCACTTGGCTTCTCCAGTTCCCTAATGCTGATTGTGCCTGAGTTAGGAAAGAAAGAAAAAGAAAGACTTGCATTTATGTACTGCCTTTCAGGACCTCAGAACTTCACAAAGCACTTTAGGGCCAATGAAGTCCTACTGAAGTGTATTCACTGCTGTAAGATAGGTAGGTCCCACAAACAAAAATCAGATCATCCGTTTTAGTGATGTTGGTCAATAAAGTGCTACCACTTGAGTCACATCTGATACCTAAAAATAATTGATGTGGGGCTGGGTGCAGTTAGCCTCAGGGCCTGTTTAACCCAGCATTTTACCCAGTTTTGCTGCAGGCCTTGATTCGTTCAAGCTGATAAAATAAAAAATACTCTATACCGGAGGAGAGGCTCCAACTTCTGATCTATCTAGTGCAGAATGGCTTAAAATTGCTCTGCCTGTGCTTCTAGACTTGATTCTCTGCTCAACTTTTAAAAAGCACATCAATTACTAATGGCAGTCTCAAATCCCACAATCCCTCGTGTCTAAGAAATCACTCTCTCTGCTACACTGATTTGCCATTACGAGTATGTCTCCAGGACTGTGGTACATCATGGGCTGCTGGAGTGAAACTCGAAGACCCCTTGCTCCTCCCACCCTGAGGTGTCAGTCTGGGGGAATGAGGTCAGGGCGTGTTAAGGGGGCAGACTATTTTATAAGTGTTGGGGTGGCTGCTGGATGAACACAGCACCTGGGACTGTACTCCATTTTATATAAATAGCCTGTCTCCCTCTTTGCCCCACTTGTTTTATTAGCTCCCTATGCCCCATCTCTCCTACTGCACTTCCAGCTATGGGTCAATGGTAGCACTCTTAGCTCTGTGCCAGACGGTTGAGGGTTTAAGTCCCATTCTGTGGACTTTGCAGAATTGCAGAATCACAATTGTTACAGTGCAGAAGGAGGCCATTCGGCCCATCGTGTCCACACTGGCTCTCTGAAAGAGCAACTCCCTCAGTCCCATAACCCTGCACATTCTTCCTTTTCATATAACTGTCCAATTCCCTTTTGAATGATTCAACTAAACCTGCCTCCACCACTTTCTCAGGCAGTGCATTCCAGACCTTAACCACTCGCTGCGTGAAAATGTTTTTCTTCATGTCACTTTTGCTTCTCTTACCAAATACTTGAAATCTGTTCCCTCTCGTTTGTTTCATTTATTTAGAGATACAGCACTGAAACAGGCCCTTTCGCCCCACCGAGTCTGTGCCAACTAACAACCACCCATTTATACTAATCCTACAGTAATCCCATATACCCTACCACCTACCTACACTAAGGGCAATTTACAATGGCCAATTTACTTATCAACCTGCAAGTCTTTGGCTGTGGGAGGAAACCGGAGCACCCGGCGAAAACCCACGTGGTCACAGGGAGAACTTGCAAACTCAGCACAGGCAGTACCCAGAATTGAACCCGGGTCCCTGGAGCTTATAACCACTGCACCACTGTGCCGATCCTTTCACGAGTGGGAACAGTTTCTCTCTATCTACTCTGTCCAGACCCCTCATGATTTTGAATACCTCTATCAAATCACCTCTCAGCCTTCTCTTCTCCAAGGAAAACAGTCCTAACTTCTCCAATCTATCTTCATAACTGAAATTCCTCATCCTTGGAACCATTCTTGTGAATCTCTTCTGTACTCTCTCCAATGTCCTCACGTCTTTCCTCAAGTGCGGCACCCAAAATTGGATGTAAACTCCAGCTGAGGCTGAACTAGTGTCTTATGCAAGTACAACATAACTTCCTTGCTCTTGTACTCTATGCCCCAATAATAAAGCCCAGGATACTGTATGCTTTATTAACTGCTCTCTCAACCTGTCCTGCCACCTTCAATGACTTATGCATATATAGACTCAGGTCCCTCTGCTCCTGCACCCCCTTTTAAAATTGGGCCCTTTGTTTTATATTGTCTCTCCATGTTCTTACTACCAAAATGAAGCACCTCACATTTCTCTGCATTGAGCTTCATCTGCCACCTGACTGCCCATTCCACCAACGTGTCTATGTCCTTTTGAAGTTCTACACTATCCTCCTCATAGTTCACAATGCTTCCAAGTTTCGTATCATCTGCAAACTTTGAAATTGTGCCCTATACACTAAGGTCTAGGTCATTAATATCTATTAGGAAAAGCAAGGGTCCCAACACTGATCCCGGGGGAACTCCCTACAAACCTTCCTCCAGCCTGAAAAACATCCATTAACCACTACTCTTTGTTTCCTGTTACTCAGCCAATTTCATATCCATGTTGCTACCGTCTCTTTTATTCCATGAGCTGCAAGTTTGCTCACAAGTCTGTTGTGTGACACTGTATCAAATGCCTTTTGAAAGTCCGTGTACACCACATCAACAGCATTACCCTCATCAACCCTTTCTGTTACCACCTCAAAAAACTCTGGAAAGTTAGTTAAGAAATCCATGCTGGCTTTCCTTAATTTACTTGCATTTGTCCATGTGACTATTGATTTTGTCCCGAATTATTTTTTCGAGAAGTTTTCCTACCACTCAAGTTAAACTGACTGGGCTGTAGTTGCTGGGCTTATCTTTACACTCTTTTTTAAACAATGGTGTAACCTTTGCAATTCTCCAGTCCTCTGGCACCACCCCGATTCTAAGGAAGACTGAAAAATTATGGCCAGCACATGTCTTGAGCACATAATTGAGGCTGACACTTTAGTGCAGTACCGAGAGAGTGCTGCACTGTCGGAGGTGGCATCTTTCAGATGAGACATTAAACTGCCCTGGTGAAAGACCTCGCAACGCTATTTGAAGAGGAGCAGTGGAGTTCTCTCATTGTCCTGGCCAATTCTCATTCCCGTTTGTGGGACCTTGTCGTGCACAAATTAGCTGGTGCATTTCCTACATTACATCAGAATGTGATCCTGAAGCACCAATTAAAATTCTGAAAATTAATTTAATAAAAAATAATATAATTTATTCAATCACCTTAACTAGTGGCCTTGTCCACAGGTCTTTTTTCAGCTCTGATTTTCAGTTGTATGTTGTTCTTTTGAAACTGTTTGTTGCCTTATCCAGACTGATCACCTGGACTAGGTATGATCCCATAAGGGGAAAATCAGAGAGAAATTTTCCAGTTTCTTCCCCCCAATTGATGTGGGTTTTTAAAATCTGGTTTTGCGTCTCTCCCAGGGAGTGTGTCTATTGCGATACACAAGATATAACAACTGTGGGACAGGCTTGGATGGACGGTCTTTTCTGTCTGTTATTTTTTGTGTATGATCCAATTTTGTAGATTGGCTTGTGAGAAAATTCCAATCCTTCTAGTTGATAGAATTACATAGAATTTACAGCACAGAAAGAGACCATTTGGCCCAAACAATCCATGCCGATGTTTACTCTCCATGAGTCTCTTCCCACCCTTTTTCATCTAACCTTATCAAACTATCTCCTAGTCCTTTCTTCTTCATGTATTTACCTCACTTCCCCTTACATGTATCTAAGCTATTCACCACAAGTACTCCTGTAGCGAGTTTCACATTCTAACCACTCTTTGAGTAAAGAAGTTTCTCCTGACTTGCTTGGAGCAGTCTCCTGTGGTCAGGCTCTGTCTCGAAAGTCTGAGGCCATGTGCCATGGTGTTTATGCCAAATTCTCTTGGCAAATCAAGCATACATGAAAACACAAGCAGTCACTGATCGACAGGGCAGGGTTACATGGTCAGCAGACCTGTGAGTCATGCATAAAATGGGCAGAAGGATCAAATTTGACTCCGCTGGCCAAAATCTATGGCAAAGGATTGGCATATATAGTTAGGAAAACAAATGTTTCTCACTGAGTTTAAAACACACAACAAAATAAGAATAAAAATCAGATTGATCTGATCCAGTTGCACTTTCTAGCACAATAACTTAAATTCTCATTCTTTCTGTGCACTCTCCTGAAGTCACTGACTCTTTGCAGTTGTACGAGCAGCAGGCATCTCTCAGTTCCTTGCTCGAGCTGCTATTCTTCATGTGGGGCAAGTTATTTGAATGTGGGGGTATCACAGCAAAGCCCAGGCCTACCTTCACGTTATTATCCATTCTCCTGCACTCTCCAACAGGAGTCACTAGATGGCAATCAGGAGCCTGAACCATGACTGTTGTTATCCCCCAGTTCTTAGCTGAGTGGTTTATTGAGGCACATTTATAGCACATGTACTGACAAGGAACCCAGTTTGTGTTTCTGTGTTACAAACAGGCTTTATCAAGCAAACCATTCAGTTACCGAGGTAATGAAGAGGCCAATATTACCTGCACTCTCAGAAATAATAATAAAGTTAGTGTTCAGACCTAATCCACCATTTACTCATCTTCACTCCATAATCTCATGATAAGGTATAAAGTTTAATTTTGCCTTGCTTCTATTTCTACAACACAATCTGTTAATGAATCATGTTATTGGATCTCATTAAAAGGCAGGATATGAGCCATGTTTGAGGAACTTGCTGAGATTGGTCTTAACTTTGCTGCTCACGAGATCACAAGACAATGATGGATGAGGAAGGCCCTTCAGCCCATCGTAATCAATCCACGATAGGGATCCTAATGTCCCCTTTCCCATTGTAATATCTCATTGTTTGTTAAATAGTTCCCAGGTTCCTTTCTCTTGAACACCTCCCAGATGTTTAACCCTCATATTTGATATAAAGACAATCTTTTCAGGGCTCACTGGCAGAAAACAATAAGCTAAATTTTGTAAGGTGCAGAGCCTCATTTGACAGAAGAACCAGTGTTGTGTGATTGCCTTAAGAGTGATGGCCCTTTAAGATCTCAGTATGCTAATGAGCTAAGTACCAGGATGCAGTCATGTGACTACAAGCCAGAGTCACTCTACAACTGTAACAGCTAGAGGAAGGTTCTGTAAATAGATTGTTCTGTACTATATATAACAGTTTAGCTGTTAATAAACCTATTTGAGATCTTCAGCAAACTGGACTCCATGCATCTCATCTATGTTGCACAAGACAACATAAAGGACTCATTACAATCAGTGCAGGGGCCATTGGTCGCAATTCTCTGATCATCCTCCCATTGAACAAGGCCCGCACGCTCTGAATCCTTACCTGGTAAACCTTACCCTAATGAGTGATTGTCCTGTGGCATTTCTCTTGGACAGTCAGAGCACAGCAAATTTCCTCAGAGTGTAGGTACCAGTATCGGGATCTGCAGCCACTGGAGCTTATGGAGCTTTAACTTGTGGCAGAATCATGCAGCTACAGGTGTGACAGTGTGCCACAGAATGGTGATATCTAATTAAGGAGGACAACAGAGATAGCAAATTTAATATATTATAGGCTTGACCAGAGTTGAAAATGCAGTGACAAAACAGCAGAAGCTGCAACTAAGTCCTACTCCACCCAGCCTCCATCACTGGAATATGTCTACATGGGTGTCTTACAGAGATATCAGCTCTTGAAAACAATCAACATGTCTTATCTCAGGAGGAATTCCATTAGTTTGTTAGTCAGTTAAAGTGTTGCAGAAACAAGAAATTACAGAGTCAGTTCTGTCGGATAATATTTTAGGGTCATAACATCGAGCTCAAAAAACACTGATTTAATTCCCGAAAACTATGCCCCAGTGAGGAAAAAACATAGAAAATAGGAGCAGGAGTAGGCCATTTGGCCCTTCCAGCCTGCTCCACCATTCATTATGATCATGGCTGATCATCCAACTCAGTAACCTGTTCCGCTTTCTCCCCATACCCTTTGATCCCTTTCGACCCAAGAGCTATATCTAACTCCTTCTTGAAAACATACAATGTTTTGGCCTCAACTGCTTTCTGTGGTAGTGAATCCCACAGGCTCGCCATTCTCTGGGTGAAGAAATTTCTCCTCATCTCAGTCCTGAAAGGTTTACCCCGTATCCTTAGACTGTGACCCCTGGTTCTGGACTCCCCCACCATCGGGAACATCCTTCCTGCAACTACCCTGTCAAATCCTGTTAGAATTTTATAGGTTTCTAAGAGATGCTCCTCACTCTTCTGAACTCCAGTGAATATAATCCTAACCGACTCAATCTCTCTCATACGTCAGTCCCGCCATCCCAGGAATCAGTCTGGTAAACCTTCGCTGCACTCCCTCTATAGCAAGAACATCCTTCCTCAGATAAGGAGACCAAAACTGCACACAATATTCCAGGTGTGGCCTCACCAAGGCCCTGTATAATTGCAGCAAGACATCCCTGCTCCTGTACTCGAATCCTCTCGCTACGAAGGCCAAAATACCATTTGCCTATTTTACCGCCTGTTGGACCTGCATGCTTACCTTCAGCGACTGGTGTACGAGAGCTCCCAGGTCTCGATGCATATTCCCCTCTCTCAGTTTATAGCCATTCAGATAATAATCTGCCTTCCTGTTTTTGCTACCAAAGTGGATAACCTCACATTCATCCACATTATACTGCACTGCCATGCATTTGCCCACTCACTCAACTTGTCCAAATCACCCTGAAGCCTCTCTGCATCCTCCTCACAACTCACCCTCCCACTCAGTTTTGTGTCATCTGCAAATCTGCAGATATTACATTTAGTTCCCTCATCTAAATCATTAATATATATTGTGAATAGCTGGGGTCCTAGCACTGATCCCTGTGGTACCCCACTAGTCACTGCCTGCCATTCGGAAAAAGACCCATTCATCCCTACTCTTTGTTTCTTGTCTGCCAACCAATTTTCTATCCATCACAATACACTACCCCCAATTCCATGCGCTTTAATTTTACATGCTAATCTCTTATGTGGGACTTTGTCGAAAGCCTTCTGAAAGTCCAAATAAAAATGGTGTTGGGGAAATTGATGGGATTGAAAGCTGATAAATCCTCAGGGCTGGATGGTATGCATCCCAGAGTACTTAAGGAAGTGGCCCTAGAAATAATAGATGCATTGGTGGTCCTTGGATGTAACTAGTAGAGTTGATGAGGGGGAGCCAGTGGATGTCCACTGGCTCCCCCTCATCAACTCTACTAGTTACATCCTCAAAGAATTCTAGTAGATTTGTCAAGCATGATTTCCCTTTCTTAAATCTATGCTGACTCTGTCCAATTCTACCACTGTTCTCCAAGTGCTCTGCTATAAAATCTTTGATAATGGACTCCAGAATTTGCCCCACTACTGACGTCAGGCTGACTGGTCTACAATTCCCTGCTCTCTCTCTGCCTCCCTTTTTAAAGAGTGGGGTTACATCAGCTACCCTCCAATCTGTAGGAACTGTTCCATTGTCTATAGAATTTTTGAAGATGACCACCAATGCATCAACTATTTCTAGGGCTACTTCCTTAAGTACTCTGGGATGCATACCATCTGGCCCTGAGGATTTATCGGCCTTCAATCCCATCAATTTCCCCAACAGCATTTCTCTACTAATACTGATTTTCTTCAGTTCCTCTCTCTCACTAAGCCCTGTGTTCCCCAACATTTCTGGTATGATATTTGTGTCCTCCTTTGTGAAGACAGAACCAAAGTATGCATTTCGTTGGTCAGCCATTTCTTTGTTCCCCATAATAAATTCCCCTGTTTCTGACTGTAAAGGACCTACATTTGTCTTCATCAAGATGAAGATGTGAGCTCCAGTCTGTGAATACTGGGCTGACGTCCAGTGGGACCAGAGTGATGACCACTTGCATCTCCCCTGCCCCGCCCCCGCCCCCACACCACCCCCCCACCACCCCCCATCATATCTAGACAGTTCTCCGCGTAGGAATTTGTGAGTCAGGATGATGACCTGCCCTTGTAAAATGGGTCTTTATCATAGAAGTGATCCAGAACATGATCTGCTGGATCTGTAAAGCAATGGATAAAGCCGCTGGGCACACAGGAGAAGAAAAGATGGGTCTGATATTGAATTGCTTGTCCATGTTGCAATGAACTGTTAACTGTAGCTCTGGTATTGATCTCATATCATGTGCATGTACACACAGTGTGAGGCAGCTACTGTAGAGAATTTAACTCTCCAATTGGTGTTTTATTGGCAGCTTTTTCTACATCACTGGGTTAGGGCTGCACTAAATGGTATTGCTGATTTTTTTTTTTGCTTCAGTGTTAACAGAACAGCTCTTTATAGAGAACCAAAAAGCAAGTTGAAGCTTTACGTTAGCTTCGTACAGACTCGTTTCCTGCCAAGTTTTGGAGCTTTTGATTGGCGGTAGCCTGGGGTGTGATTTTATCGCAGCTGGTCAAGTTCTGTGAGGATGTATGTTGAGTCTTGTTCAGCATTCAACAGACCATATTTGGAATAAAATCTGTTTTTGCACTTTGATGAGATTGCTCCATAAGTGGAGTGTAGTTGAAGAGCACACTTGGGGTAGCACACAGAAAAAGAGGAAACCTATCTAAAATACAGCAGCATATCCTTGTTTGAAACAGAGGGAGAGAGAAATTGCATCTCTATAGTATCTTTCACAACCTCAGGACGTCCCAAAATGCATAACAGTCAATGAAGTACTATTGAAATGTAATTACTGTTATAATGTAGGAAAGGTGGCAGCCCATTTAAACACAGCAAGCTCCCATAAACAGCAATGTGATAATGAAAGATAATCTGTTTTAGTAATATTGGTTGACAGATAAATATTTGCCAGGGCACTGGAGAGAACTCCCCTACTCTTCTTCAAATAGTGCCATGGGATCTTTTCATCCACCTGAGAGGGCAGGCAGTGTCTTGGTTCAATGCCTCATCAAAAATTCAGCACCTCCAACAATGCATCAATTCCTGTTGTGTCTGTCTGGATAATTTGCACAAGCCTCTGAAGTGGACTTGAACTTCTAGCTCAGAGAGTTTAGCCCATTACAAATGCAGGCTATTTCCCTGGTTCTACAGTTCTGGAGAAGGTGAAACAGCTCATTGTATTCAATGTAACCTAGTCCCTTTAGCATCGTAAAAACAGCAATCATATCATCTCCCAACCTTCTCTCTTCCAGTAAGAACATGCTCAATTTAAATCATTCTAAACCATAAGGAATCTAAGTGAAAAAGTCATTTTTGTCAAAATAGGTAAATTTTTAACTGATTGGCTGCATGTAAAACCGATATGCTCGCTTGTTGTAGAAACCACCAGACTTTCATTTCCATTCCAATCACACCATTTCACTGATGTCAAGGAATGTGAAACCAGGTACAATCTGCTGAAGATTTCTTATATACTTAGGAACTAAACCACTGTCTTCACAACATTTTCTGGTATGTACTTTATGAGCGGACCTAAATGGTTTTGGGTTTCATCCACAAATGGCAGAAGCTAGGAACTGAAAACATTTGACCAGTTCAGGCCACAGGTGTATGGAACTAATGAGTAAAACTTGGACTTGCCCATCACCTTGGGGATGAGGTACAGAACAGCCATGATCCAAAAGAGTGGGGGAGCAGGCTCAAGGGGCTGAATGGTCTATTCTTGTTCCTGTGTACCATTGCTTGAATCTCTTCACATTTCTCCAAACAACAAGCATCCGAGATGTTCAACTAAAGCATATGTAGAAACTAAAGGCATTGAACAACAATGCTTACTGTCTTTGAGTAATTAGACAATGACACATTCACATATTTAAGGATGTGATTTGTACTCGGCATATTCTAATTGGGAAAATAGGAACAACTTCACTTATTCACAGATCTGGCAGTGGCCATAGGTTTTGAGAACTGTCTAAGAAAAAGCAAGAACTTGCATTTATAAAGCCCCTTTCACAAATTCAGCATGTTCCAAAGCACTTTACAGCCAATAAAGTACTTTTGTAATGTCCGAAACATGGCAACCAATTTGCCCACAGCAAGCTCCCACAAACAGCAATGTGATAATGAGCAGATAATCTGTTTTAGGTGTTGGTTCAGGGATCAGTATTCATCAGGACACCAGAGAGAATTCCCCTACGTTTCTTCAGATAGTGCAGTGGGAACTTTGACATCCACCTGAGAGGGCAAATGGGGCCTCAGTGCAGCATCGCATCCAAAAGAGAGCACCTCTGACAGTGCAGGACTTCCCTATTGTTACACTGGAATATCAGCATCAATTATGTGGTTAAAATCTGGACTGGGACCTACAGCTATTCAGAGGTAAGAGTATTACCATTGAGCCACAGCTGACACTGACAACAGCACCTGAATTGAACTGATTGTCGTTTTGTCGAGCATTAACTCAATCCACCTTCAGATAGATCGAAGGAGTGCATCTGTGTATAATGTGGCAATATAGTTTAGTTCAATTCAGAAGCTGCTTTGGTTAGTGTCAAGTCATGGCTCAGTGATAGCATCCTTGTCTCTGAGACTGTAGTTTCTAAGTTTAGGTCTAGAGACCAGCTCACAAGAGAGTTTGACTGGTTATATGTCAAATCATGCTAGGATAGGGGTCGTTTTTAAAAAATTGCCTTAAGTAAAAACAATTGGGAGCCACAAGATGGAAATTTGGCATTTATAAACCAAATACTTGGCAAATTGCCAGGTGTCTCTGGTAGAATACATAATTTGCATATATAATAAATAAAATACATATGTTCAATTTATATATCAACAGAAAAAAATCAAAATTAAAATAGATCTAACTCTGCATTATTGCATTTTTTGACTTTTTAATTATAATTTTGTGAGAAAAGTTATCTTTAAAACAAACTTTAACTTAAGACTTAACTAAATTCATAGAATTAAGACATATTTTCGGCTATTGATTCGCGTGATAAATCGTGGACTCGATGGGCCGAATGGCTTCTTTCTGTGCCATAAATGACTGCATGGGGGCAATTTCATGCTGGAGGTGGGGGTCTCGACATTGGGGGGAACCAACGCCAATCAGAGGCTGGCAGCTGCAGTGCCACTGCGGAGGTGGTGGCTGCTGCTGTAGCTGCACCTACCGGAGGCCAATGAACGTTACTGGAGCCAGGCCTCAGGTAGGTCAGGGCAGGAGGGGTCTCGCGAGGTGGGGGTTGCGGGGAGGGGAGGAGGCAGCCAGGGAAGGGGGAGGCCCTCAGCGGGCCCCCCCCCCCCTCCTTCGCGATGCCGGATCCTTCGTGCAGGCACTAAGTACCTTTGAACGAGGGACCACCTCCACCCCCGCTGGAGCTGGGAAGCAGCCCACACAGTAATTGTGGATGCGGCGGGAACAGGCCCTTAATTGGGGGTTAATTTACCAGCTAAGGGCCTCAATTGGCAGTGGGGCGGGAAAGCCATTCACAGGTCTTCCTGTGCTGGACTACATTTTGGTGGAGGTGGGACAGTGGCGGCAAGCCCCACCCCCTGCCACCATCCCACCTGATTTTATGCTCCCCCGCCTCCAAACCCTGTGACTCTAGTGGCACATTGAGAATAATTTATCATCTCAGCCATATTTGAAACAATAATGGTCACAACCATAAAACCTGGTCCTTGAATCAAAGGAATTATCTATACCCATGGTGTAGCTATACCACTCAAACAGGTTTATTTAGAGCACAATGATGTTTTTTGTTAAACTAATCATTTGAAAACGTTAAGTATAGCATAATGATTAGCCTTTTATATGCACAATAAAAACATGACTCTTTTCTTGATTCAATTTTTTTTAGGCTTTCCAACTGGAAAAGTTTGAGAGCTACAAATGAGATGTTAGAGAACTAGGAGCAGGAGTAGGCTATTCGGCCCCTCGAGCCTGTTCCGCCATTCTATAAGATCATGGCTGATCTGTTTGTGGACTCAACTCCACTTTCCTGCCTACCCCCGATACCCTTTGACTCCCTTGTTTGTCAAGAATCTGTCTACCTCTGCCTTAAAATCATTCAATGACCCTGTCTCCACTTCTCTCCAGGGAAGAGAGTTCCACAGACTCACAACCCTCTGAGAGAAAAAATTTCTCCTCATCTTTGTCTTACGTGGGAGACCCCTAGTTTTAAACTGTGCCCCCTAGTTTAAGCTGCTCCCACTAGGGAAACATCCTTTCCACCCTGTCAAGTCCCCTCAGGATCTTATATGTTTCAATAAGATCACCTCTCATCCTTACCTTTCCTCATAAGATAACCCTCTCATCCCAGGAATCGGTTGAGTGAATCTTCTCTGAACTGCTTCCAATGCAATTATATCCTTTCTTAAGTAAGGAGACCAAAACTGTACACAATACTCTACATGTGATCTCACCAATGCCCTGTACAACTGTAGCAAAACATCTCTACTTTTATATTCCATTCCCCTTGCAATAAATGACAGAGTCGCATGTGGCTCTGCAGCCACAGCTTGCAGACCGCTGTGCTCAGAAATACAGGACGTAGGGAGTCAACTCCATAAGAAGCAGGTGGTCAGACCACTTATGGGAGTTGCTGACACCACTGAACCTGAGTAGATACTTGGGGCAGTTGTAACAACTGCCAAACAGGAAAGACTACAATTCTCCTGAGTCTGTGACCCCACACTTCTCGATCTGAAGGCCTGTTCTCAGTATAAATTGGGCCTTGCTTAATTATGCAACTGTTCTACTGCCTGGAGTATATCTAACTGACAACTGGAGACTGGCAATGAGATCATCCCTTTACAGGGACGTTTTCTCAGGCTGCAATCTCTTTCAACGTGCTTAAGATCTTTAACCAATCTATTTGCTAATTACTGATGGTGTTCTGCTTATGATGTCATTGGAATTCTTTCTTCTATTCCAATGATGTGGGGACCAATTGTGATATTTCCAAGTTTGCAGATGACACAAAACTAACACTGCAAGTTGAGTACTGAGGGAGCGCAGCACTGTTGGAGGGTCAGTACTGAGAGAGTGTTGCACTGTCGGAGAGACAATACTGAGGGAGTACTGCATATCGGAGGGGCAGTACTAAGGGAGCGCTGCACTGACAGAGGGTCAGTACTAAGGGAGTACTGCATTGCGGAGGGCCAACACTGAGGAAGGGCTGCACTATCGGAGAGTCATTACTGAGGGAGTGTTGCACTGTGGGAGGGTCAGTACTGAGGGAGTGCTGCACCATTGGAAAGGCAGTACTGAGGGAACCCTGCACTGTTGGAGAGTCAGTACTGGGGCAGTGGTGCACTGTCGGAGGGTCAATACTGAGGGAGTGCTGCACAGTCGGAAGATCAGTACTGGGGGAGTGCTGCACTGTCGAGGGGCAGTACTGAGAGAGTGGTGCACTGTCAGAGGGTCAGTACCAAGGGAGCGGTGCGCTGTCGGGAGTCAGTACTGAGGGAATGCTGCACTGTCACAGGGTCAGTACTGAGCAAGCTCTGCACTGTCAGTGATGTCATCTTCTAGATAAGACAAATTTGATTGAATTTTTCGAGGGGGTGACTAGGTATGTAGATGAGGGTAAAGCAGATGATTTAGTCTACATGGACTTCAGTAAGGCTTTTGATAAGGTCCCGCATGGGAGATTGGTTAAGAAGGTAAGAGCCCATGGGATCCAGAGTAATTTGGAAAATTGGATCCAAAATTGGCTTAGTGGAAGAAGGCAGAGGGTGATGGTCGAGGGTTGTTTTTGTGAATGGAGGCCTGTGACCAGTAGGGCACCGCAGGGATCGGTGCTGGGACCCTTGCTGTTTGTAGTGTACATTAATGGTTTAGACGTGAATATAGTAGGTATGATCAGTAAGTTCGCAGATGACACGAAAATTGGTGGTGTCGTAAATAGTGAGGAGGAAAGCCTTAGATTACAGGATGATATAGATGGGCTGGTAAGATGGGCGGAGCAGTGGCAAATGGAATTTAATCCTGAAAAGTGTGAGGTGATGCATTGTTCATGAGTCACTGAAAGCTAACATGCAGGTACAGCAAGCAATTATGAAGGCAAATGGTATGTTGGCCTTTATTACAAGAGGATTTTAGTAAAGGAGTAAAGATGTCTTACTACAATATAAAGCCTTGGTGAGTTGCACCTGGAGTATTATGTGCAGTTTTGGTCTCCTTACCTAAGGACAGATATACTTGCCATAGAGGGAGTGCAACAAAGATTGACCAAACTAATTCCTGAGATGGAAGGATTGTCCTATGAGGAAAGATTAAATAGACTGGGCCTTTATTCTTTGGAGTTTAAAAGAAAGAGAGGTGATCTCATTCAAGCATACAAAATTCTTACAGGGCTCGAGAGGTTTGATGCAGGAAGGATGTTTCCCCTGGCTGGGGAGTCTAGAACCAGGGAACACAGTCTCAGAATAAGGGGCAGGCCATTTAGGACTGAGATGAGGAGGAATTTCTTCACTCAGAGGATGGTGAATCTTTGGAATTCTCTGCCCCAGAAGGCAATAGAGGCTCAGTCATTGAGTATGTTCAAAACTGAGATAGATAGATTTCGACATAATAAAAACATCAAGGGATACGGGGATAATGCAGGAAAATGGTGTTGAAGTAGAAGATCAGATCTCATTGAATGGCAGAGCGGGCTCGAAGGGCCTGCTCCTAGTTCTCATGTTTTTATGGACAGGTACTGAGTGCCATTCAATGCTTAACAGTTAAAATGGATTTGAGACCTGAATGACTGATTGGCAACTCAAATAATAGCATTTGAAGTATAAATGTGATAAATAATAATAAAAGCATCCAGTTTAAGTGAGGGAAGAGAGGCAGAAACACATTCCAAGTATCATTGCTCCATAGTTGGATTGCATGCCACCAAGTCGTGGTCCACATAGGCACCAACGACATAGGTAGGAAGAGAGATGGGGATTTAAGACAGAAATTCAGGGAGCTAGGGTGGAAGCTTAGAGCGAGAACAAACAGAGTTGTTATCTCTGGGTTGTTGCCCGTGCCACGTGATAGCGAAGCGTGGAATAGGGAGAGAGAGGAGTTGAACATGTGGCTGCAGGGATGGTGCAGGAGGGAGGGTTTTGGTTTCCTGGATAATTGGGGCTCTTTCTGGGGTAGGTGGGACCTCGACAAACAGGATGGTCTTCACCTGAACCAGAGGGGTACCAATATCCTGGGGGGGAGATTGGCTAGTGCTCTTCAGGGGGGTTTAAACTAATTCAGCAGGGGAATGGGAACCTAAAATGTAGTGCCAGTGTACAGGATGTTGAGAGTAGTGAGGTCAGAGATAAGGTTACAAGGACACAAGAGGCAAGCAAGAACCTGGTTTAAAGTGTGTCTACTTCAACGCCAGGAGCATCCAGAATAAGGTGGGTGAGCTTGCAGCATGGGTTGGTACCTGGGATCTCGATGTAGTGGCCATTTCGGAGACATGGGTAGAGCAGGGGCAGGAATGGATGTTGCAGGTTCCGGGATTTAGATGTTTCAGTAAGAACAGAGAAGATGGGAAAAGAGGGGGGGGTGTGGCATTGTTAATCAAGGAGAGTATTACAGCGACAGAAAGGACGTTTGAGGACTCGTCTACGGAGGTAGTATGGGCCGAGGTTAGAAACAGGAGAGGTGAGGTCACCCTGTTGGGAGTTTTTTATAGACCTCCAAATAGTTCCAGTGATGTAGAGGAAAGGATAGCGAAGATGATTCTCGACAGGGGCGAGAGTAACAGGGTAGTTGTTATGGGGGACTTTAACTTTCCAAATATTGACTGGAAATACTATAGTTTGAGTACTTTAGATGGGTCAGTTTTTGTCCAGTGTGTGCAGGAAGGTTTTCTGACACAGTATGTAGACAGGCCAACCAGGGGCGATGCCACATTGGATTTGGTACTGGGTAATGAACCCGGCCAGGTGTTAGATTTAGATGTAGGTGAGCACTTTGGTGATAGTGATCACAATTCGGTTAGGTTTACCTTAGCGATGGGCAGGGACAGGTATATACCGCAGGGCAAAAATTATAGCTGGGGGAAAGGAAATTATGATGCGATTAGGCAAGATTTAGGATGCGTAGGATGGGGAAGGAAACTGCAGGGGATGGGAACAATCAAAATGTGGAGCTTATTCAAGGAGCAGCTACTGCGTGTCCTTGATAAGTATGTACCTGTGAGGCAGGGAGGAAGTTGTCGAGCGAGGGAGCCGTGGTTTACGAAAGAAGTTGAAGCGCTTGTCAAGAGGAAGAAGAAGGCTTATGTTAGGATGAGACGTGAAGGATCAGTTAGGGCGCTAGAGAGTTACAAGCTAGCCAGGAAGGATCTAAAGGGAGAGCTAAGAAGAGCAAGGAGAGGACACGAGAAATCATTGGCGGATAGGATCAGGGAAAACCCTAAGGCTTTCTATAGGTATATCAGGAATAAAAGAATGACTAGAGTTAGATTAGGGCCAATCAAGGATAGTAGTGGGAAGTTGTGTGTGGAATCAGAGGAGGTAGGGGAAGTGTTAAATGAATATTTTGCGTCAGTATTTACAGTAGAGAAAGAAAATGTTGTCGAGGAGAATACTGAGATTCAGGCGACTAGGCTAGATGGGATTGAGGTTCACAAGGAGGAGGTGTTATCAATTTTGGAAAGTGTGAAAATAGATAAGTCCCCTGGGCCAGATGGGATTTATCCGAGGATTCTCTGGGAAGCTAGGGAGGAGATTGCAGAGCCTTTGTCCTTGATCTTTATGTCGTCATTGTCGACAGGAATAGTGCCGGAAGACTGGAGGATAGCAAATGTTGTCCCCTTGTTCAAGAAGGGGAGTAGAGACAGCCCTGGTAATTATAGACCTGTGAGCCTTACCTCGGTTGTGGGTAAAATGTTGGAAAAGGTTATAAGAGACAGGATTTATAATCATCTTGAAAAGAATAAGTTCATTATCGATAGTCAGCACGGTTTTGTGACGGGTAGGTCATGCCTCACAAACCTTATTGAGTTTTTCGAGAAGGTGACCAAACAGGTGGATGAGGGTAAAGCCGTGGATGTGGTGTATTTGGATTTCAGTAAGGCGTTTGATAAGGTTCCCCATGGTAGGCTATTGCAGAAAATACTGAAGTATGGGATTGAAGGTGATTTAGTGCTTTGGATCAGAAATTGGCTAGCTGAAAGAAGACAGAGGGTGGTGGTTGATGGCAAATGTTCATCCTGGAGTTTAGTTACTAGTGGTGTACCGCAAGGATCTGTTTTGGGGCCACTGCTGTTTGTCATTTTTATAAATGACCTGGAAGAGGGTGTAGAAGGGTGGGTTAGTAAATTTGCGGATGACACTAAGGTCGGTGGAGTTGTGGATAGTGCCGAAGGATGTTGTAGGGTACAGAGGGACATAGATAGGCTGCAGAGCTGGGCTGAGAGATGGCAAATGGAGTTTAATGCGGAAAAGTGCGAGGTGATTCACTTTGGAAGGAGTAACAGAGTAAGGAGGAATGCAGAGTACTGGGCTAATGGGAAGATTCTTGGTAGTGTAGATGAACAGAGAGATCTTGGTGTCCAGGTGCATAAATCCCTGAAGGTTGCTACCCAGGTTAATAGGGCTGTTAAGAAGGCATATGGTGTGTTAGCTTTTATTAGTAGGGGGATCGAGTTTCGGAGCCACGAGGTCATGCTGCAGCTGTACAAAACTCTGGTGAGACCGCACCTGGAGTATTGCATGCAGTTCTGGTCACCGCATTATAGGAAGGATGTGGAAGCTATGGAAAGGGTGCAGAGGAGATTTACTAGGATGTTGCCTGGTATGGAGGGAAGGTCTTACGAGGAAAGGCTGAGGGACTTGAGGTTGTTTTCGTTGGAGAGAAGGAGGAGGAGAGGTGACTTAATAGAGACATATAAGATAATCAGAGGGTTAGATAGGGTGGATAGTGAGAGTCTTTTTCCTCGGATGGTGATGGCAAACACGAGGGGACATAGCTTTAAGTTGAGGGGTGATAGATATAGGACAGATGTCAGAGGTGGTTTCTTTACTCAGAGAGTAGTAGGGGCGTGGAACGCCCTGCCTGCAACAGTAGTAGACTCGCCAACTTTAAGGGCATTTAAGTGGTCATTGGATAGACATATGGATGAAAATGGAATAGTGTAGGTCAGATGGTTTCACAGGTCGGCGCAACATCGAGGGCTGAAGGGCCTGTACTGCGCTGTAATGTTCTAATTCTAATTCTAATTCAGGACATTATATATACTCTTCAGACATATAGAATGTTGAACAGTCATTGACCTGGAAATGTAGAGTTGCCTTGCGAGAGGCCTTTGACATCTATCTTCCCACAATTACCTGGTTTAGTTCCTAGTGAGAAATCTCATTCCCATTAAAAAGTTACATTTATATAGCACCTTTCATGACATTCCAAATCACTTTACAGTCAACAGGGCACTGCTGAAGGAATCATGGCAGCAAATTTGAATACAAGGTCCTACAAACATTGCTGTGCCCCAGATAATCTATTTCAGCGATGTTGATTGAGGGATAAACATAGGCCAGGACACCGGGAAAACTCCTCTGCTCTTCTTTGAACAGTGTGAGGGCCTCAGTTTAATGTCTCATCCAAAAAATGGCATCTTCAACAGTGCAGCCTGTAATACGCTCGAGTCAGCCTAGATTACATGTGCAAGTCTTTGGAGTGGGACTTAATCCCACAACCTTCTGACTCACAGTCAAGAATGCTACCCACAGAACCATAGCTAATGCCTATTTATTCTCAGTGACTAATCCACATTTAATGTAGAGCATCTTCGGCACACCACCGGTATCTTTGTGGATTGATAAACGGATGAGAAATAGTTATTGCTATTTTTACTTCCAACAATTCTTTTTTTCTATTTTCTCAAATTAATTTGGGGCCTATTGAACTGTGGGCAATGCCGACTTGTAAAGCATGGGGCTATTCTAAATTCAGTTTGTATATTACTGGACACCTTTCTCAGAGGAAATGAGACAAAATGGGTTTGAAACATTTTTGGTATTTAGGGATGTTTTGGAAAGTGAAGTGGAGATGTGGTTGAGTCACTGCCCCACATTTTCTTTAACTGATCCGTAGATGTTACTTCAGTGTGCATAGACAACCAGATTTAAGCAAGGGTTAAGTGAGCTTTCAGCTAACGTTGCTATGACAACAGTCAGACTGAACCCTCGCAGGCAAAGCAATAGATCTGAAGGCCATTAGGCGCTCACTGTTTGGAATGTACCATCTTAGTCCCACAGAGAAGGGAAGCAGGAACAAGCAAACACTGAATTACCAAACTGCAGTGTGGATTAAAAGCTATCACAAAAGCATAGCTGCCTATAATATATGGTGACGTCTCTTAATTGGGGAGTAACGAAAGTCAAGGGCTGACAGAATTATCCTGATTCATTTTCGTCAGCTCACAAAATTGCTTGACCACGGACGACCTTTCATATCCTGGAGCTACTTAGGCTGAACATGGTTGCATGGCCCAGCTATGAAGTTATGTACATGAGATGCGCGTTAATTTAGTTTCATCTAATGATGTCAGATGCCAGTATTTAAAATGGCGGTGTTCATTATACATCCATGCTAAGACTTCAGGCATTATCCTGCATGTTTTTGCTCTGTGCAATTAGTATCCTTCTCCTCCAGTTTCGCTTTGAATGTCTGCTCATTGCTGACTCTGGCAATCAGGTAAGGAAGTTTCTGGTAAGGCTTGTTATTATCATATGCTGTACGTTGTCTAGAACTCACAGTGTAAGGTTATTTATAGGGCTACTGGAAGCACGGAAAGACTAAAAACATATTTTGAACATATTTATAGGGTTTTGCTGGCAAGATGTGCAGTGTGAATGAGTTGCTATTTCATGTAGTTGGAATCAGGTCCTTATATGGAGTATTCTCCTTTAAAGAGGAAATTCAACCAAATACTTTGCTTTCAGGTTTAATGTTTCTTCTCTCACAGTGCTTTACATGTTTGCTAATTATCTCTCAGGCCAGCATCGTTATTTTTTCATTTACATTTTAAGTTCCACAGAAGTACACACTTAACACACAACTTGAGAATCATATGTGACAATTTACAATTTATCAGTCTTACATGTTGAAGTAGTACAGTGACTCGTAATTAATGCACCACTATCTACCAGTTACTTGTATTAACACACCTCTATCTACGGGTTACTTGGAGTTAACTCACTTCTGTCTGCCAGTTACTTAGCTAACGCACCTCTATCTAGCGGTGACTTACAGTTAATGTATCTCTATCTACCAATCACTTTTAGATAACATACTTCTCTCTGCTGGCAACTTAAAGTTAACGCAGCTCTATCTATTGGTGACTCATAGTTAACGCTGTGCTGTTTGCTAGTGACTCACAGTTAATGCAGCTCTACCTACTGGTGGCTCGCAGGTTAAAACAGTTACTGCAGCTCTCAGTTTATCGGTGACTCGTAAGTCATTAATGCAGCTCTGTCTACTGGTAACTGTTATTTAAGATAGTTAATACAATCCTATCCCACTAGTCCAGTGGTGACTCACATGTAAATTGGTTAATGCAATTCACTGTCCACTAGTGACTTGCATGTTAAGGTAGTTAATGCAGCTCTGTCCAGTGGTGAGGACAGAGTATTCAGGAGGCATCAAACTTCTAGTGATTGAGTACAATGGTAAGATTTATTCAGATGATAAACTAAAAACATGATGACTGCATTGAATGCTCAGAAAGAGTTATATATTTCCAGTTTCTCACTTTCACGAGATGAACATGTTTTTTGAGCTATTTTCTAAAAAATAAATCAATAAGGGATTATATGTTAGTGATCAAGGAGGTTTTAAAGTTAGAGTTGGTTTCCGAGTTGCTGCCTGAAATGATATGGTGGTTGAGGCTAAATAGTTCAAAGTCTGTCCTACGCTGAGCATTGTTGGTGAGAGTTGTCAGTCCTTTGCCAGGGTGCAGTAGTGACGGGTGCTTTAAGCTGGTAAACAGAATGTACCTGGGATGGAAACTCCCCAACGCAGCTGTGCTTAGCTCACCGCCAGCAACAACAAGGCATTTACTAAATTATTTCGATTGAGATGGGAAGTAAACAAATTTATAACCAGAGTGTTTATATACCAGCAGATAGGGAAGAGGGGTTAGGGTGGTGAATCTGTCTGAAATAAAAGCATTTCTTGTTTTTATTTCAGATTTCCAGCATCCGCAGTATTTTGCTTTTATTGAAATAAAAAAGTGTTGACCCAGTTTTGTCTGATTTGTGAGCTGTGTTTAGAGTTGAACATGCAGATTGCAATATTGCCCTCGTCAAATACTGGTGCTGATGGGTTTGAAATTCATCAAGGCAGCAGCGAAAAAGGAGAGATAGCGAATTGGCAGCCTGCTTTATACTCACACCATTTCCCAATTGAAAAGTAAAGCAAGCCATGTGTAAGCTGGGTTGCTATTTCAATGTGGCCTATTTTATGTTACCACCCAAGGCGAGTAGCACCCCCTTATACAGTTTATTCAGAGTTACTTAATCCCAATTATCTGATAATTCAGGGTTTTTTAAAGCACTAATTTGCATACTGTTTCGTGCTTTGCATTGCTTAATTCAAAATGTTAGATCATTCAAATTTTTCGAATGTGCAAAACAGGACTGAATTATCAAGAATGAAAGAGGAAAGAACTTGCATTTAAATGGTGCCTTTCACGTCTCAAAGTACGACATTGCCAATGAGGTGTAGTCACTATTGTAATGAAGGAAATGCAGCAGCTAACTTGCACACAGCAAGCTCCCACAAACAGCAATGTGATACTGACCAGACAAACTGGTTTTATGATACTGATTGAGGGACAAATATTCACCAGGACACTGGGAAGAACTCCCCTACTGTTATTTAAATAGTGCCATGGAATGTTTTATATTGGCCTCAGTTTAACATCTCATCCAGAAGACAGCACCGCTGATATTGCACACTCATACAGTACTGTACTGGAGTGTCAGCATAGATAATGTGCTCAAGTCTATGTAGTGGGACTTGAACCCACAATCTTCCGACAAGAGTGCTACCAACAGATACACTACTCCAGACTGTTATGTGTATGTATTAAGTAAAGATTTTAATTTAAATTGAAATGAAGCTTAAAACACAGTAACTCACTTAAAAGTGAAATGGGGACTTTGATTTGTGTTTCTCCCGGGAAGCAACCTATCCTTATCTTGTTGGATCAGAAACTTTGGAACAGGAGACACATTTCAGGAGTGATTACAATATAAGCCTGAGATCTGATCCTGTAATTAGAGGAAGGCAATGATCTAAGCCGTGTAACACTATTAAATATCAGAGCCCAGCAGCCCAGAGAGCACTGTATTGTGTGCCATCAGCTCCTTCTGCTAAAGCTTGCACTTGTCATTGGGCTATTTGTTACAGAAATCACACGATAAATGCACAGCATGTGGCATGTGTAAATGTGGTTGGGAAGCACGTTCGGCTGATATTTGACTCCCAGACCTCTCTCTTGTTTTAAAAAAGTGACCATTAATTATTCCTTTATTTGCTGTTTACCTTCCCGTAGTGAGATTCCTCATGTGTCCTGTCAAGTATTATTCCTGGAGTCGCTTGCAACAGAACAATGGGGTCTTCCTAAATAGACCATGTCAGATAGACCATGTTCAACATATGTAGCGAAAAATTGGCTTAATTTAAAAAAAAAATCCTTACTCAAAAAGCACCTTGTTTTAATATAAATTGCTTAATATTGAGACCTGCGAGTACGTTTCCCTCATTACAACAATAACTACACTTCAAAAGTACTTCATTGGCTATAAAGCCATTCTGAAGTCTTGAAAGGTGCTATAGAAGTGCAAGTCTTTTTTTCTCAAGTAAATGTTTCTGAAAAATAAACAGCACTTGGATGGGTATTCAACAAATATACATTTTGTCAACTGAGGTCATTAGGTGCTCATCTAAAGGCTAATTTTTATTTTGTGTCAAACCAAATTCTTCCAATTATATATGTTTAGATTTGCCTGTTGCTCAATCAAAACCTTCCTTATCTTTGAGTACTTTAGTCATTCATCCTTCACGCGGCATAAGTGCCATCTTCATGCTGTCATTTTTAAACCTCAACATTTCTCGTGGTTAAACAGCATTTTTTTTCCCAATGCAAATGAGACTACAGGCAGTCGGGAAATCTTGCCTCAATCTAAAGAATGTCTCCTGTAAAATGGGTGTTCTTGCTTCTGTTGCCCACTGAAAACACTAATTGCAGCAGGAGGCCGTGGCTGGGTAACTTTATTTCACTTCCTGGCCAAGTCATGAGAGGCAATGTTTTTCTCCAATAACCAGCACTTGTTAGCAGCTGCTCAATTTGAAATGGGTTATAAAGCTGTCAGTGTCTAAACTGCCTCAGTACAAAAAAAATCAGTGCATTTTTTTAAAAGTAATAATTTAAGAATGCCCTTGGAGAGTTTAATATGCTTGGCACTCTGTGCAGCTATTACAGATGAGGATGCAATGGTGTTAAGCATCAGCTAATTAAATGCACATGGATTTAAAATTGTGAACAGCTCAACTGTATTCAAGAGGCTGCTATATGTCTGCTGCAAGGCCACGGTCACGCCAATGATACAGAAATATCACATAGACCAATAAATTGGCTGCAGTTAGTTTTCTTTTGCACACAAACTGGTAATGGAGTTGGGCAAGAGATTTCAGAAACTTGCTTCACAAAGCCACCTAGTGACCAGAGCCTGCAACTACACTGTGACACTTGATGTCACAATATTTGAATTAAAGGCTTGCTCAGGTCAGGGGAAAAAAAACCCGACCCGAACCCGACAGGACCTCACCAGACCCGAACCCGACCCGAGCCCCACCCGACCACCGGAATGTTCCCTTTACCTACCTTGCGACTCCGAATCTGCAGGAAGCTGCAGCGTGACCGTGATGACGTCATAGAGATGCTCACTCGCTCACTGCGCAGACTCAGAGTTTCGCTCCTTGACGTCCCGGACTCCCAGCTTAGGCTTTTTACTTCTAACACTTATCAGCAGAGCAAAATGCAATTCTTACTTTGTGTGCCCGACCCGACCCGACCCGAGCCCGAAAGCCAGACCCGGAAGAGCAACCCGACCCAACCCGAACCTGACACATGTCGACGGATCCCGTCGGGTTCGGGTCGGGTAGCAGGCCTTTAATTTGAATGGGACATAAAAGCAAAATACTGCGGATACTGGAAATCTGAAATAAAAACAGAAAGTGCTGGAAATACTCAGCAGGTTTGGCAGCATCTCACAGTTTTTCTCTCTCCACAGATGCTACCAGACCTGCTGAGTAGTTCCAGCACTATCTGTTTTTATTTGAATGGTACATGCTGACTTAGCAATTTGCAATGGTAAATGTTGTCAGAGATGTGTGACCAAAAATTGTGACAACAAGAAGTAAGGTTGGTGAACATGAAGGTTGGTGTACCATCACGTCTGGGAAGTATTCATTCTTTGCCTGGATCATTATGGTTACGTAACGCCTGAGCGGGAAGGTTTAACTGAGATAGAAGATCAACCATGGTTGTATTGAATGGCACAGCAGGCTCAAATAGCCTATTCCTGCTCTTCTTTCTTATGTTTTCATGACATAAAAATATATTATTGACCCCTCCTCTCCTTTCACTAGCTCATTCCCCCTATAACTGACTCATTCCCCTTATCATTGACCTCTCCGCTCCTTTCACCAGCTCATTCCCCCTATTACTGACTCATTCCGCCTATCATTGACCACTCCTCTCCTTTCACCAGCTCATTCCCCCTATCTCTGACTTATTCCCTTATTATTGACCCCTCCGCTCCTTTCACTGGCTCATTCCCCCTATCATTGACCCCTCCTCTCTTTTCAGTGGCTCATTCCCCCCATCACTAACTAATTCCCCCTATCATTATCCCCTCCTCTCCTTTCACTGACTCATTCCCCCTTTCATTGATTTGTTTCCCCATCACTGATCCCTCCTCTCCTTTCATTGACTCATTCCCCCTATCCCTGACTCATTTCCCCTTTCACTGACGCCTCCTCTCCTTTCACTGACTCCTTCCCTCTTTTACTAACCCCTCCTTTTCTTTCACTGACTCACTCCCTCTTTCACTGACCCCTCCTCCCTTTCACTGACCTGTTTTAACTGAGAAATCTTTTTAAAATGTCACAGTAGTTATTTGAAAGTACTGAGGGCAAATTTTATCGTGTCCTCATTGCAAGATGTCACTAACCTGCAAATCGCCATTTATCTAAGGCTGTGTCAGAATCTAGCAGTGCAATCTTTGAGAGGCTAACTGAATGAAAGGAATGAGTTGAAATAAATTAATTTTGGGGAATATGTGTCTTGAAAATGAGAAATGTGGTGAGATGTTATAAATATACATGGAGTGTGATGTACTTGTAATTTAAATCTGAAACAGTTGTGTCTCTGTGCGCACTGCGGTGTTGGAGTACTCTTGGATCATTGATTTTGAAAAATCACTCGTGTTATGTGCATAGTTCAGGAATGGCTGTGATTTTTGCAAGACTGCTCTGGAGTTAACCTGTGAGCAATTTGTGTCCTTGGGCTGGCAGATTAAACAGGTGAGAGAGAGAGGGGGAAAGAGAAACAGCTCAGGCCAAGACAATACAGACCAGGAGACAGCCTGATAGTGAAGCACAAAAAGAGAGGTGGAGGGCTTCAGGCCAAGACCAAGGGCTAGATTTTCATTCCGGGTCGGGACCCCGATGCCTGGATAATTTCTGGGTCCTACCCCACACCACATCAGCTTGGCTTACGTGAGGCTGTCTTCAAATGTGAATGATCTAATTGAACCAGGGACCAGTGTGGTGAAAAATCAGTGGTGCCAGGACCAGCATGGAGGTGGGAAGTGGCTCCAGACTGCAACATCGGCAGATGGCAGCCATGACAGGAATCGCCATCGCCTTGCAGAATGGTGCAGGCAGCAGATCAGAGGGCCAGCAGTAGTACAGTGTAAACAAGTGGTCAGACGGGGAACAGGAAGGCAGGTCAAGTGCTATATTTCAATCCCACTTTTCTCAATTGCTTTGAACAATTATCGAGATCAAACGATGTCCAACCACAATGCTCCTGACAGCTAAGCACTTCTGTGCACTGGACCTGCTTGCTCCGCCTGCTCTCCTCTCTGAAAATTCCCTTCCACCTGTTAACAAGCTCCTCAAGGAGCATAACAGGCAGTTAATTGGAGTTGAGATGGCTTCCAGCTCCCCACCCCACCCCCTCTCTTTGCAACAGGTTTCGGAGGCACCTTGCGGGGATGCAATCGTCAATTTGCACCCACACCTGTGCTTGCCCCCAAAGCGCTTTGAGAATCCAGTCCCGGGAGACAGCCTGGAAGAGACGGGGAGTGAGAGAGAGGGAGAGAGAGAGAGAGAGAGAGACAGAGAGATCAGGCCAAGACCAGGAAACAGCCTGTGGACCTCAGCCAAAGACAGAAATAAGTTATTTTTTATTTCCCACCCGGCATCACTGACGTGGCAATTCTGCCGCGTTAGCTGAAGTGAGGCTGTCATCTGTAGGTCAGACCTGATTAGCTGCTCTTCTCTCTGTCCATTACTGTGCAGACTAAAGAGGATTTAAGGCTGAGCATGTGGATGAGAATATTGCTGCCTCACCAGAAGAACACAAGATGTGTCTTCTGTCTTCTGGCTGATGTCTTTCTGTTGAATGTGAAGGAGCCAGAATAATTTCCTTGGGCAAACCTGTAGCATCTAATCAGAATTGAAGTTTGGAAGTTTGGAGTTTAAAGAATCATATTATCTTTCCCTCTGAATTCAGCCCTCCTGTAAAATTAGAAACAGCTAGAATACAGCTTTAACAATCCCACTGATTATATTGGGAAGTGAAAATTGAAATTCTGTTGGTGTACTAATGGCATGAAATAATAGAAAAAGGAAGACTTGCAATTATATAGCGCCTTTCATTACCTCGGGACATCCCAAAGCGCTTCATGGCCATGCAGTACAAGTGTAGTCACTGTTTTAATGGAGGAAATGCAGCAGCAAATTTGCACAAAGCAAGATCCCACAAACAGCAATGTGATAATGATCAGATAATCTGTTTTTGCGATGTTAATTGAGGGATAAGTATCGGCCAGGTTATCAAGGATAATTCTTGTGCTCTTTTTCAAAAAAGTGCCATGGAAACTTTTGCATCCACTTGAGAGGGCAAATAGGGCCTCGCTTTCAAGTTTCATCCGAAAGACAGCACCTCTGACAATGCAGCACTCCCTCAGTGCTGCATGGAGGCTAGACTACATGCTCAAGTCTCTAGAATAGGATTTCAGGCCACAACCTTATGACTTGGATAGATGAGAGTGCCACCACTGTGCCATGGTGAATTCATTCCATGTTGTACCCTACTTTCTTGCAGCCTGTAAGTAGATTTTTGGGTTTCTGTATTGGACAAACATGGCGTGCAGATTATGTTCTGTATTTTAATCCACCTTGTGTCTGGACTGTGCACAGACCCATTTTGCAGCAGTTCTTTTCAGACTGTGACTGATCACCACAGGTTGCCAAAGAAGCTATTGTAACATCCAGATACCTTTATTATACTCGAGCTGTTGACCTCAATTATTCATTGAAGCACTAGCAGAGACTACGGTTCTGTCAGCTTCTGCTAACATAGTTGCCAAGCAAAACGATAAAAATTAGTAATGTTATATGTTTTATAGGAATATAATAGGAACATTTTGTTCTTTTTGGCATCTTTTACTTGATATATGATTTGAACACACCTCGACCTTATTACTCCTACATAAGAACAGGAGTAGGCCATTCAGTCCCTTGGGCCTGTTCCATCATTCAATCAGACCATGGCTGATCTGTACCTCAATTCCATTTGTCCACCTTTGCTCCATAATCCCTTGATAACCATTACCTAACAAAAATCAGCCAATCTCAACCAATCTCAACAAAAAATTGCATTTACAAAGCACCTTTACATAGCAAAATCATCCTAAGGCAATTCACAGGTGCGTAATTAGACAACATTACACACCGAGCCAGGTAGAGATATTAGAACAGGTAACCAGCAGTTTGGTCAAAGAGCAATTTAAAAGAGTGGATAGAGGTAAAGAGGTTTAGGGAGTGAGTTCCAGAGCTTAGAGCCTAGGCAGCTGAAATCATGGCTGCCAACGTTGGATCTCAGTCTGAAAACGGTCAATTGACCCACATCATTCACAACCTTTTGGGGGAGAGAGTTCTGGATTTCCACTACCCTTTGTGTAATAAAGTGCTCCCTGATTTCCCTCCTGAATGGACAAACTCCAATTTTAAGGTTATGCCCCACTTTGTTCTAGACTCCCCCCACCAGAGAAATTAGTTCCTCTGTTGAAAGTAAAGGTCAAAAATAATCTTTAATTCCTTCACTGCCCCAAATCTAAATTATAGCTCCAGGCAAAGCATTCTCGATGCGTTGGTTGGCACATTGATGGCATTTTTGTAACTGCTGGTATGGAGTACCTTAATCACTGACAGAATGGCGAGTAACATGCCAGCCCAGTGAATTGGTTAAATCCAAACTGCAGTTTCCATGATGATTCAAGCTGGGGTGGTTTACTCGGGCAGGGAGATTTACAATGCAATTTATCGCAATGGAACATGGAGCTTGCGATGCCCACAACACATCTGTGTCACTGGAAACATTGTACCATCCATGTTTTGTTGCTATGATGGCAGGCCAGTCGCTCTGAGCCATAGTGCAGTCCAACACATACAAACCACTTTTCTGCATGGATGACTTAATCTATTCAGCACTGGAGTCAAGCACTGGAAAAATACAACCAGAGTATGATCTCACCCAGGGTCAAGCTTCTGCTTGCAATCTGAACCCACCCAGATTGTTCTATTAATATTATTAGAAGGAAGATTTTGGCAGCAAGCGTCTCTCTTTCTTCAGGGTTGCTTACAAGAAGTACTACCAGAACAAATTGGATAGGTGTTTGAGAAAGTCAGCAGTTTGAGAGACATCGGGGCTGTTGCAATTGGTCTTGGACAGTAATGTGAATTGAATTGATCGCCCATTTTATACTGGTCCCATATTCTTTTCTGTTGACCTGAATGGGGTAAAGTGGGCGGCCACTTTTGAGATGAGCTTATGCCACGTTACTGGTGAAGACTAACTTCATCCCCATAGTTTCTGCAACCTGCTCAGGTGGATGGTGGTCTTTTCTGATCCCCTCTTGTTTCCCGTACTCCTATTTGAGCTCAATGGAAAGGCGTTTGGCTAGAGGGGTGTGGAATGTGGTCTGATGGTGGAGGGAGAATTCCTACCCATTATTAAAAAAAGGAAGCAAAAACTTATATTAATAAAGCACATTTCATGCTCTCAGGATATCCCAAAGTGCTTTCTCCAGTGAACTACTTTTGTAGTGTCTGTTGTAATGTAGGGAAATGCAGCAGCCAATCTGCACACAACAAGCTCCCACAAACAGAAATGTGATAATGACCAGATCGTCTGCTTTTAGTGATATTGATTGAGGGATAAATATTTGGTGGGATACTGGGAAGAACTCCCCTAGTCTTCTTCAAAATGCTGTCCTGAGAACTTTTATGTCCACCTGAGAGGGCAGACGGGGCCTTGATTTAACATCTCATCTGAAAGACGGATGATCTTTGTTCTTTGGTGTCAATTATTAAGGAACACATTACGTTTGCAACTACCAGGCAGACGTGGCAGCACATACCCTGTAAGGACGTGCTGGTAGAATGTCTGAAAGTGCTGCTTCCTCCAAGGAGAATTTGCTAACATTCTGTGTTATTGTGGTGAAAGGATGAGTACACTTTAACAGGTAATGGGCAGAATCTCCAGGTAGGAATGGAAAAAGTCACAAAAGAAAATTGTGACTGTGAGATGAAGCCAGCAGCTGTGTGCCCTCACCCAAGCTTAAACATAACCTGCTTCCACGCTTGCTTTGAAACCATTCCGTCACACCAGGTATTTGGCAAACACCTTCAGTTTATAACAAAGAAAATAGAAACATAGGGCTGGATTTTACTGACCCCCTGATGTTAGGTTTCGTGGGGGGGTGGTGGGGTGCTGGGAATTGCGTCTGGGAGAGGGCCACCACACACCCTGATGCGGGAAAGGCCTGGCCCGATATTACCAGTGGCGGCAAAGCCTCACAGTGCCCCCCCCCCCCCACCCCGCTCATCAACGGGACCCCAATTAGAATATTTAAATAAATTAAAATGATTGATTTAATTAAGCTCACGTCGCTGCCTGATGTCCCACTGTGATCTTCAGCCCGGTGGCCAGCATTGGATCTCTGTCCAGGGAAACGAGGCACAACACTGGTAGTCGGGGGAGGGGAGAAGTTAGGTTTATCAGTACGGACTGGGAGGGGAACAGGGTCAAATTAATGTCATGGGTGTAGGGGTTGGTGACAAGGGTTGTAGTTGAAAGTTTGTGCAGTTTGTGGGGGATAAGGTCAGATGGTAAAGGTAAGTGTATTTGGGGGGGAAGGGCAAAGAATTAATGTAGTTGTTATTGGGGGTGCGAGAGTGGCAAAAGAAATGTATTTATTTATTTTAATTCAACTTACCTTTAAATATTTAAATTTGCCAGTTGGGCTGACAGCTCTTTAAAAATGGTGCCAGCGCCTGCGCACAGGCAGCTGATGCCATTGCTGGGGGTGGACAGCCCACCCCCTCCACTCGATCGGGGTGGGGGGGGGGGGCATGGCCCGCCCCGGGGATGCAAATGAGCTCTTCATCTCGCCGTCAATAATTATAAAATCCAGTCCATAGGAACAGGGTGAGAACATTCAGCCCCTTGAGCCTGTTCTAACATTCAACTGGATCTTACATCCACTACCTTTAAAACCCTTGCTTAACATAAAGAGAGTAGGATTTCCTCTGTTTAGCAGTATAAGGGTTCCTTACAAAAAAGGTTTTGTTACACATGAGGCAGGGAAGAAATTTTTGCAGGGTTACTACATCAATTTGAAAAATACTTTGTGTATTCAATCAACACTATTTACAAATCTTTGAGGGCATAGTGCTGTCTCAAACAGGTTTCGTTTTGTTGCAAGGAACTGTGGAATGTGGAATTGGGAGGAGCAATGCTGCCCCTCCACACTCCAACTGGTCCTTCACTCTCCACCTGCCCCACCACACTCCATCTGCCCCCCAACCTCCAGCTGCCTCTCCACACTCGACCTGCCCCTCCACACACCACCTACTCTTCAGCTGCCCCTCCACCAGCTCTACCTGCCCCTCCATCTGCCCTCCACTCTCCAGCTGCCGCTCCACCTGCCCCTCTGTGCTTCACCTGTCCCTCCACCTGCACCTCCCAAACCTTTGATCTATATCACCTAGAAGGGAAAGGGAATCAGGTGCATGGGAAAATGACCACCTCCAAGTTCCCTTTTGTGCCACACACCATCCTGACTCAGGAATATGTCATTACTGGGTCAAAATCCCAGAACACTCTACCCAACAGCATTGTGAGAGAACCTTCACCATATGGACTACAGAAGAACCTAAGAAGTAGGAGCAGAAATAGGCCATACGCCCCATTGAAACTTCTTCGCCATTCAATAAGATCATAACTGAACTTTTACATCAACTCCACTTTCTCACTCTATCCCCATATTCCTCAATTCCTTTCATGCCCAAAAATCTAACCATCTCAGTTTTGAATCTACTCAATGGCTGAACATCTACAGCTCTCTGGGGTAGAGAATTCCAAGGATTTACAACCCTCTGAGAAAAGAAATTTCTCCTCATCACAGAACAAAATGGCCGTCCCATTATCCTGGAACTGTGACCTCTTGGTTGACTCTCCAGTCAGAGGAAACAGCCTCTCAGCATCTACTCTATCAGCATTCGAAGCATTCTGTCTATGCAATCCTTATAAACTCTAGAGAATATAGGCCCATTCTACAAGATTGCAGCAGTTCAAGAATTAGGCCCATGACCACCTTTTCAAGGGCAACTGGGGATTGGCAATAAATGCTGGCCTTGCCAGTGATGCCCAGATCCCGAGAATGAACATTAATTAATGTAAAAGTCCTGGGGTCAATTTGAGATGCAGGAGCGCTGTTGAAGTTTTTGTAAATTGTCAGCTGCTTAGCTGCTCTTCTTGTTGCCTCAACAACCTCTGGAGGTTATGACAAGGTGAGAAACCACAGTAGGAAATGACTGGCTTTGTTTCTTGTGTACATATAGGAAGTGTGTACTGCACACAACTTTGAACATATTATCGAGATATTTACAGTGATGCCCCTTTACCTGTTCAATACTACTATTCCCTGTTTGCCCGAGGATGTGTTGGATTGACATTATATGTGTGAAGAATGATAAAACCGAAGCCGGAGGAGTGCACTGTTTATTCTATTCCCACTTCTCCACAGGTCACAGAATATATTTACATTTTCCTACTTACCAATACAGCCAATCATATACTCTATTTTCCCCAGAATAAACACACCAACCAGGTTTATTTAATAAACAACAAAATTATCAGTTTATTATAAAACAAGGGTGGCACAGTGGCGCAGTGGTTAGCACCGCAGCCTCACAGCTCCAGGAACCCGGGTTCAATTCTGGGTGCTGCCTGTGCGGAGTTTGCAAGTTCTCCCTGTGACCACGTGGGTTTTCGCCGGGTGCTCCGGTTTCCTCCCACTGCCAAAGACTTGCAGGTGATAGGTAAATTGGCCATTGTAAATTGCCCCTAGTGTAGGTAGGTGGTAGGGAATATGGGATTACTGTAGAGTTAGTATAAATGGGTGGTTCTTGGTCGGCACAGACTCGGTGGGCCGAAGGGCCTGTTTCAGTGCTGCATCTCTAAATAAATAAATAAAAAATAAAGTCTTAACCAGTAATAAAGTAAACATACACAGCAATTGAAATATTAAAACCTCTTATTAATCTTTGCCCCTCACACACACATACATACACATTGGTTAACTGGGAAAAAAAGAAAAGGGATTCTTGTTTACAGCTATTCCAAAGACATAGAAGGAATGAAAAAAAAAACACTTAGGCTGAAAAGAAGGTATGGAAAGATGTCCTTTGTCTTGGTTAGGTGTCCCCAATGCCTGTCAATGGGATCTTCCCAGATCAGTTCTTTCCAGGCAATGCTAATGATCAGTTTGGGTAGGCTTTCCAAGCGATGCAGCTACAGAGACTCCAAATAGGTTTTACAGCAGGAATGCAGCAACTAAGGTTTCCATTCCCACACATTTTATGCAAAGCTTCCTTTGAATTTTCAGGGTTTCTTCAAATACAGGAGGAAATAGGAAACTGCTACACTGTATACAGGGCTTGTTTTCAAGAGAGAGAGACTGAGCTGTTAGATGTCTGGCGGGCAAAATAAACCAACTGGCTTTTTTAACAGTTCAAATTGAAACTGAAAACATTCCAGAAGTCAAGTCTCCTGACATCCATAAATCTTGGCCTGTCACTCCTTCGTAAACATCTCCCCAAGTCAAACACAACCCCTGCTGGGTTATTTGAAAACAGGTGCCTTCCAGTAACTGTTTACAGTTCCAACTCAGTCCAAACCTTCTGGTGATCTCATTTAAAAAAAATAAACATCCAAAATTCCAGCAGCTATGGAATCCTTTTCAGTTTTAAAACACAAATTCTCAAAATTTAATTAAAAAAAGAAACACTCGTAACAAGAAGGGTTGGAAGTGGTGCACTCCAAGGGTCACTGTGGGGTCCACCTTTGCTCCTGGTGTATATAGATGGTTTGGACTTAAATACATATTGGGATGGCACAAAAGTAGGAGTTTTGGCAAATGGTGAAAAGACTTCAGGAGACATGATGGGTTAGTGAATGGGCAGAGGGTGGCAAATGCAACTTAATGCAGAGAAGTGGAAGAAAAGCATGCTCAGTGGAAGAATTGTGGGTGCACAGAAAGAGCCAAGACATCAAATACATCATTTCCTGAAAAGTCAGAGTATAGGCATAATTAAACGTTTATAGGGGCCAACCAGCATTTTGGGCTTTATAAATGGGGGCTTTATAAATAACGTAGCCGAGTTAATGATAAATTTTTACAAGACAATGGTCAGGCCACAGTTGGAGTACTGTGTGCAGTTTTGGGTAGCCTATTTTAGGAAGGATTTTAAAGCCATTGAGAGTTTACAGTATTGATTCACTGGGATGATACCAGGGGTAGGAAATTATAGTTATGAGTGAAGACTTGAGATATTGCAATCGTTTCCACTGGAGCAGAGAAGGTTAAGGGGGATTGAAAGGAGATTTTTAAATCATGAAGGGTATTGATGTGGTGGATATGAAAGGAATGTTTCCTGTGGTTGGAGAGTCAGTGATGAAGTGTCATCATTTTAAAATTGTCACAGAGAGAGATCGGATAAATGTCTTTACAAAGGGATGTTAAAGGTGGGATGCTTTGTCACAGGGCGTGGGGATCATTGCATCTCTTAAGGGAAAAAGTATATAAATATTTGAAGCAGATTAAAGGAGAGATCAGGGCAGTGGGATTAGTTTTGTATTGCTCCCGCAAAGAACTGACACAAACACGAGCTGAATTTTTAAAAATTCATTTCATGGGATGTCAGTGTCACTGGCAAGGCCAGCATTTGTTACCCATTCCGAACTGCCCTTGAGAAGGTGGTGGTGAGCTGCCTTCTTGAACTGCTGCAGTTCATGTGTTGTAGGTACACCCACAGTGCTGTTAGAGAGGGAATTCCAGGATTTTGATCCAGCGACAGTGAAGGAACGGTGATAAATTTCCAAGTCAGGATGGTGTGTGGCTTGGAGGGGAACTTGCAGGTGGTGGTGTTCCCATGCATCTTCTGCCCTTGTCCTTCCAGGTGAAAGAGGTCATGGGTTTGGAAGATGCTGTTGAAGGAGATGTGGTGAGTTGCTGCAGTGCATCTTGTATATGTTACACACTGCTGCCACTGTGCGTCAGTGGTGGAGGGAGTGAATGTTGAAGATGGTGGATGGGGTGCTGATCAAGCGAGCTGCTTTGTCCTGGATGGGGTCAAACTTCCAGTGTGTTTTTGGAGCTGCACCCATCCAGGCAAGTGGAGAGTATTCCATCACACTCCTGACTTGTGCCTTGTAGATGGTGGACAGGCTTTGGGGAGTCAGGAGGTGAGTTACTTGCCACAGAATTCCCAGCCTCTGACCTGCTCTTGTAGCCACAGTGTTAATGTGGCTGGTCTAGTTCAGTTTCTGGTCAATGGTAACCCTCAGGATATTGATATTGGGGGAATCAGTGATGGTAACGCCATTGAGTGTCAAGGGGAGATGGTTAGATTCTCTCTTATTGGAGATCATCATTGCCTGGCACTTGTGTGTCGTTACTATTACTTGCCATCTATCAGCCCAAGCCTGAATGTTTCCCAGGACTTGCTGAATATGCACATGGACTGCTTCAGTATCTGAGGAGTTGCAAATGGTACTGAACATGGTACAATTATCAGCAAATGCCCCCACATCTGATCTTATAATGGAGGGAAGGTCATTGATGAAGCAGCTGAAGATGGTTGGGCCTAGGACTTTACCCTGAGCAACTCCTGCAGTGATGTCGTGGGACTGAGATGATTGACCTGCAACACAGTGGCGCAGTGGTTAGCACCGCAGCCTCACAGCTCCAGCGACCCGGGTTCAATTCTGGGTACTGCCTGTGTGGAGTTTGCAAGTTCTCCCTGTGTCTGCGTGGGTTTCCTCCGGGTGCTCCGGTTTCCTCCCACATGCCAAAGACTTGCAAGTTGCTAGGTTAATTGGCCATTATAAATTGCCCCTAGTATAGGTAGGTGGTAGGGAAATATAGGGACAGGTGGGAATGTGGTAGGAATATGGGATTAGTGTAGGATTAGTATAAATGGGTGGTTGATGGTCGGCACAGACTCGGTGGGCCGAAGGGCCTGTTTCAGTGCTGTATCACTAAACTAAACCACAACCATCTTCCTTTGTGCTAGGTATGACTCCAACCAGCAGTGGGTTTTCCCCCTGATTCCCATTGACTTCACTTTTGCTAGGGCCTTGATGCCACACTTGGGGCTGAATTTTCTGAGCCTGCCGTTGAAATTGGCAGTGGGTGAAAAAATGGCGGCTTGCCTGCGCGGGCCGCATACCACAGAGTCACTGCAATTCCAAGCGCGGTGGATCATTTAAGTAGCCGGGGTGGGCTGGCCCCTCTCGATCATGTGGAGGGGGTGGGCTGTCCGTCCTCAGCAATGGCATCAGCTCCCTGTCCGCAGGCGCTGACACGACTTTTAAAGGGCTGTGAGTCCTACCAGGAATTTTAAATATTTAAAGGGAAATGGAATTAAAATAAATAATCACTTTTACCCCTCTCCCACAACCCCCCAATACAATTACATTAATTATTTGCCCTTTCCCCCAAAACAATTACCTTTATCGGGGTGAAGGGTAGCTAATGTAACCCCACTATTTAAAAAGGGAGGTAGAGAGAAAGCAGGGAATTATAGACCAGTCAGCCTGACGTCGGTAGCGGGGAAAATTCTAGAGTCCATTATCAAAGATTTTATATCAAAGAGCACTTAGAGAACAGTGGTAGAATCGGGCAGATTCAGCATGGATTTACGAAAGGGAAATCATGCTTGACAAATCTACTAGAATTCTTTGAGGATGTAACTAGTAGAGTTGATGAGGGGGAGTCAGTGGATGTGATTTATCTGGACTTTCAGAAGGCTTTCAACAAAGTCCCACATAAGAGATTAGTGTGTAAAATTAAAGCGCATGGGATTTGGGAGTAGTGTATTGTGATGGATAGAAAATTGGTTGGCAGATAGGAAACAAAGAGTAGGAATAAATGGGTCTTTTTCCGAATGGCAGGCAGTGATGAGCGGGGTACCACAGGGATCGGTGCTCGGACCCCAGCTATTCACAATATATAGAAATGATTTAGATGAGGGAACTAAATGTATTATCTCCAAATTTGCAGATGACACAAAACTGGGTGGGAGGGTGAGTTGTGAGGAGGATGCAGAGAGGCTTCAGGGTGCAGATGCAGTAGGATGTGGATAAATGTGAAATTGTCCACTTTGGCAGCAAAAACAGGAAAGCAGATTATTATCTGAATAGCTATAAACTGAAAGAGGGGAATATGCAAGGAGATCTGGGTGTTCTCGTGCACCAGTCGCTGAAGATAAGCATGTAGGTCCAACAGGCGGTAAAAAAGGCAAATGCTATGTTGGCCTTCATAGCGAGAGGATTCGAGTACAGGAGCAGGGATGTCTTGCTGCAATTATACAGGGCCTTGGTGAGGCCACACCTGGAATATTGTATGCAGTTTTGGTCTCCTTATCTGAGGAAGGATGTTCTTGCTATAGAGGGAGTGCAGCGAAGGTTTACCAGACTGATTCCTGGGATGGCGGGACTGACGTACGAGGAGAGGTTAAGTCGGTTAGGATTATATTCACTGGAGTTCAGAAGAGTGAGGGGGGATTTCATAGAAACCTATAAAATTCGAACAGGACTTGACAGGATAGATGCAGGAAGTATTTTCCCGATGGTGGGGGAGTCCAGAACCAGGGCTCATAGTCTAAGGATATGGGGTAAACCTTTCAGGACTGAGATGAGGAGAAATTTCTTCACCCAGAGAGTGGTGAGCCTGTGGAATTCGCTAACACAGAAAGCAGTTGAGGCCAAAACATTGTATGTTTTCAAGAAGGAGTTAGATATAGCTCTTAGGGCAAAAGGGATCAAAGGATATGGGGGAAAGCGGGAACAAGTTACTGAGTTGGATGATCAGCCATGATCATAATGAATGGCGGAGCAGGCTCGAAGGGCCAAATGGCCTACTCCTGCTCCTATTTTCTATGTTTCTATGCTTCTATCATCTCACTATCCTCTACACCCATGACGCTAATTTGACCCTGTTTCCCCACCCCCCCACTCACTGATAAACTTACCTCTCCCTCCTCCCCACAAGAGCTCCACCTCATTTCCCCAGATGGGGATCCGAAGGTGTGGCAGTGCCAGCTGCCGGGCTGAAGATCATGGTGGGACACCTGGAGGAGATGTGTGATTAATTAATTCACTTATTTTAATTTTAATTAATTATTTAAATTGTGCCCCATTGCTGAGCGGTGGGGGGAGCCACCACGAGGCCTTGCCGTCACTGGTAATATTGGACCGGGTCCTACCGGTGTCGAGGTCTGTGGCCGGACTCAGCTATGGCCATCTTCAGGCCCCCCACTGCCATGGATCCCAATGTCGAGGGCTCTTTAAAATCCAGCCCTTCGTCAAATGCTGCCTTGATATCAAGCGCAATCACTCTCATCTTACCTCTGGAGTTCAGATCTTTTGTCCATGTTTGGACCAAGGCTGTAATGAGGTCAGGAGCCGAGTGGCCTTGGCAGAACCCGAACTGAGCATCATTGAGCAGGTTGATGCTGTTTAAGTGATGCTTCGTAGCACTGTCGACGACACCTTCCATCACTTTACTGGTGATCGAGAGTAGACTGATGGGGTGGTAATTATCCGGCTTGGATTTGTACTGCTTTTTGTGGCCTACTTTAGTGTTGTCGTCCCCTGTGCTTCCATTTTTTAAATTTTACTGTCATTCAAAGAGATACATAGGGTCACAAGCTAACCTGTTCAATGGGATCTTTTCTAACACCTCTCCTGATTTTACTTTCCAGTCTAGGTTAGAAATACAAGGTATTGTTTTTTTATAATCTCTGATCACATCCCTCCAAAACATCTCAAAGTTCTTCATTTACTGTGAAATGTAATAACTCTTTCTAGGCGATTGCAGCAGCCATTTGGTGTCGAGCAAGATGACGCAGAGGGCAGTGAGATGGAAGTTTTGGGTGTAGATTGCTGAGGGTGGATGATTGACTACCTGCTCTTGTACAAGTAGTGTCACATGTTTTATTAATGCCTAACTGGACCACCGCAGCAGCTGGGTAGGGCCTCATTTTCCTGGCACCTCTGACAATGTAACTCTCCCTCAGTAAAAATATTGTAAGCCCTGCTTAGCTGATGTGTTTGAAGCACTAAACAGGCTTGCACCCACAACGTTCAGATTCAGAGGTGTGAGCTACTCTCCAACTGTGGCTATGTTATTTGAACGGGGTATCTCAGGCACTTGCTAACCTTATATAGCCCACTCTTCTTTCCAGAGAAACCTTCTCACTACTCCCTTTGGCTCCTTTACCAAGGGGTCCAATATAAGATTTAATTTTTAATTGTTAACCCCCTCCCCTTTGAAGGGATTCATCCTGCTTCCCTGGCCTGGGCATTTTTGCATCATTCTGAAGACTGATATGCTTCCTCTGACAGGTTTTGTGTAGGCCAAGGAACTGTCAGCATTGTGCGGGTGGGGTTCTACCCTCGGGTTCCATTTCTTCAGCATCAGTGACCTTGTAATGGGTGAGCAGAGGCTTTGTCCCTTACAATCCCATTTCAGGTCCAGACCCAATATATTCAGGTCCTGGCCTGTTTTGGAGTCATTCTGCTGGACTCCCACCAGAGCTATGGTGGCAATCAGTTAGAAAGGCTGAGGGAATTTGGCACCAATTGTGTTTAACAGTCTATAAATTAACAATATGGAATTAAGGAATGTGATAACACACAACTTAAAGGATCAGAGTCAGAAAGAAAGAAACTGCATTTCTTTTGCACATTTCATGCTCTCAGGCCAGTCCAAAATGCTTCACAGCCAATTAACACTCTCTTAACACCCTCCTTAAAGGTTACCCCTTTGATCAAGCTGTCAGTCACGCCTTCTAATGTCTCCTTTGGTTTGCCGTGTCAATCTTCGTCTGATTGTGTCCTGTGAAGCTCTTGAAACATTTTTTATGTTAAAGGTACTTTATGTTTGCAAGGTGTTGTGCAGTGAAGTGTAGTCACTGTTGTTGTGTAGACAAGTGCAGATACTTCATACAAATAGAGGGGTATATGCTAATGCAATTAGAGAGGTGACAAAATATTTGACCACTGATCACTTCTGCTGGAACTAATGCTCTACTGGTGATGAAAATCTCCAGAGCCCAGTTTTATTCCTCCTGCAGCAGAGGTTTTGGAATCGATGGTTCCAACATACTGCTCTTGAATGCAGGCTATGCTTCCCACACACTTCAGTTCTGTTGCTTTGTGCAATTCTGGCTGAGTCTCTAGGAAGCTTAAAAAGGTTTCTATATGTTATGATGTTGATGTAGTCCTGAATACTTATGTTTCTGAACTGTTTATTTAATTCTGCAAAATTACATCTATTACTCAGTGACTTTATGCATTGACATTAACTATGGGGGACCACTGAGGAGTCAGTCTCTCTCCTCTTGCCAGGCTCCTTCGCCTTGACAGTCTCTCTTCCATCTCAAGCCTCCCATCTCTCTCCAATCCCCCTTCCTTCATTCGGCTCCCATCTCTCGCCAGGCTCTGACTTCTCACCTTTCTCCTTAAAGCCTGGCTCGGGTATAAAATTAAATCCCGACCCGGGCCCGACCTGACATCAGCCAACCCGAATCTGACCCAAGCCTGAGTCCTTTAATTTTTTTAAATGCCCGACCCGACCCGCACTCGACACATGTATTCGGGTTTGGTTGGGTAGCGAGGCTTTAGACCAAGTGATTGAGTACAGGTGCCAGTTGTTGATGTACCCGTGTTCAATTAACATCATAAAGTTTTAAAAAAAACAACAAACACTGATTTCCAGTAGGCGAAGGCGTTGTGACCCTGAGCACTCGCGGGAAAAAAAGTATCCACTTCAGGAAATCATGCAATGTAACAAACAAGCTTCTGAACTGTATCAAGTTCCAATGTCATTAACAAAAAAAATTCTCCGTGGAGAACTCAGGTTGGGAAGTTTAATCTCCCTATTTCCAGATAATTTTAAATCCTTGGGCCAAGTATAGATTAAAGCAAGAGCTCAGCTGATGTTTCTGTACTTACTGCAGTTACTGGTATCTTCCCCGGGCTTGTCAGTTTCTCCCGGACTTGATAGATTTCAGAGTGTAAGGGGTTGGGTTAATTTTACTCGAGTGCTTTACGTTGGAGCTTGTAACTGTTTCTTTCCCCTCCTCCCACCACCTCCCCCCCACCCCCACCCCCCCACTCTTCTCACCTCTGATTTTTGTTTCTCCTGATCTCTGTTCATGTCCAGCCCTACCTGACCTGAGCCCGAATTTTGGACCCGGAAGAGAGACCTGACCCGACCCGAACCCGACACATGTCATCGGGTCCCATCGGGTTCATGTCAGGTAGCCATGCTCTATGTCTCCTTCCCCTTGCCCCAAGTAAAATTAAAGACAATGGGAATCAGGGGAAAAAGTCTCCGCTGGCTGGAGTCATCCCTAGCACAAAGGAAGATGGTTGTGGTTGTTGAAGGCCAATCATGTAAGTCCCAGGACATCACTGCAGGAGTTCCTCAGGGTAGTGTCCTAGGCCCAACCATCTTCACCTGCTTCATCAATGACCTTCTCTCCATCATAAGGTCAGAAGTGGGGATGTTTGCTGATGATTGCACAATGTTCAGCACCATTTGTGACTCCTCAGATACTGTAGCAGCCCTGCCGCCATGCAGAAAGACCTAGCCACTATTCAAGCTTGGGCTGATACGTCAAGTAATATTAACAACACACAAGCAATGACCATCTCCAATAAGAGAGTGTCTAACCATCTCTCTTGACATTCAATTGCATTACCATGGCTGAAATCCCCACCATTAATGTCCTGGGGTTACCATTGACCGGAAACTAAACTGGACCAGCCACATAAATACTACGGCTACAAGAGCAGGTCAGATGCTTGGAATTCTGCAGCGAGTAACTCAACTCATGACTCCTCAAAGCCTGTCCACAAGGCACAAGTCAGGAGTGTGATGGAATACTCTCCACTTGCCTGGATGGGTGCTGTTCCAACAAGACTCAAGAAAATCGACACCATCCAGGACAAAGCAGCTCACTTGATTGGCACCCGATCCTTAAACATTCACTCCCTCCACCACTGACGCACAGTGGCAGCAGTGTGTACCATCTACAAGATGCACTACCGCAATGCACCAAGGCTCCTTAGACAGCACCTTCCAAACCCACAACCTCTACCACCTGAAAGGACAAGGGCAGCAGACACAGGGAAACATCACCACCTGCAAGTTTCCCTCCAAGCCACATACACCATCCTGACTTGAAACTATATTGCCGTTTCTTCACTGTCGCTGGGTCAAAATCCTGGAACTCCCTACCCAACAACACTCCAGGTGTATCCACACTGCATGGACTATAATCGTTCAAAAGGATGGCTCACCACCACCTTTAGAAGGGCAGTTGGGGATGGGTAATTCTGACCTTGCCAGTGACACTCACATCCTGTGAACAAATAAAATAAATCCTCTCTACCCTAGCCAGTGTGACACCTCTGGTTTTGCACCTCTTTGACAGCAGTGTGTGAATAAACCTGTGAGCAGGAGAATGGGATTGGACCTAATGGGTTCCTGTGGAGAAAAATAAACTTGATGGGCCGAATAGCTTGTTTCTGGGCTCTTAACATTCACTGATTCTAGAACCAAGGGTCTAGCTAGGAAAGGAAAGATTAGAAAATTCAGCAGATACCTATCTACAAATTCTGAGTGGAATAGAATGATGTGACCAGTAGCATTTAATATAAGGCCAAGAAAATTAATTAAAATATGAAAAGAATGGCCAGGTTGCAAGGAGATCAGTATGCAATTATTGTAACTCCATTAACCAGCTGTGACTGTAGCTGAGGTAGAGGAAAGAATGGACTTGTCAGCCATGGCTCAGTTGTAGCACTCTCGACTTTGAATCGGAAAGCTGTGAATTGATAACCCACTCCAGAGACTCAAGCACATAATCCAGGCTGACACTCCAAGTGCTGTGCTGAGGGATTGCTGCCCTCAGAGGTGCCGTCTTTCGGATGAGACGTTAAATTGGTGTTCTAAAATAAGAGTCAGATTTGCATTTATGTAACACCTGTCATGACCACCAGATATTCCAAATTGCTTCACAGCCAATGAAGAACTTTTGAAGTGCAGTCATTGTTGTAATATAGGAAACGTGGCAGCCAATTTGTGCACAGCAAGCTCCCTCAAACAGCAATGTGATAATGACCAGATAATCTGTTTTTGTAAAAGCAAAATACTGCAGATGTAGGAAATCTGAAATAAAATCAAGAAATGCTGGAAATACTCAACAGGTCTGGAATCATCTGTTGAGAGAGAAGCAGAGTTAACGTTTCAGGTCAGTGACCCTTCTTCAGAACTGACAAATAATAGGAATTTAAAAGATTTTAAGCGAATGAAACAGAGGTGGGACAAGAGATAACCAAAGAGAAGGTGTTGATAGGACAAGGTCACAGAGAATAATTGACCAGAAGGTCATGGAGTAAAGGCAAACGGTATGTTAATGGTGTGGTGAAAGACAAAGCATTAGTACAGAGAGGGTGTGAATGGACTGTAAAGCACAAAGCACTCCAAGCACAACATTTAAAAAAATGTAAAAAAAACAGAAACAGTGGGTAGGCACAATAGAAAAAAACTAAACACACTAAAAAAAACCTAAAACAAAATAACCAAATAAAAAAGAAAAAAGAAAAAAAACTAAACATAGAAATGGGGGGCTGTCATGCTCTGAAATTATTGAACTCAATGTTCAGTCCGGCAGGCTGTAGCGTGCCTAGTTGGTAAATGAGATGCTGTTCCTCAAGCTTGCATTGATGCTCACTGGAACACTGCAGCAATCCCAGGCCAGAGATGTGAACATGAGAGCAGGGGTGGGTGTTGAAATGGCGAGCAACTGGAAGCTCGGGGTCATGCTTACGGACTGAGCGTTTGGTCTTCCCAATGTAGAGGAGGCCACATTGTGAGCAGCGAATACAGTATACTAAATTGAAAGAAGTACAAGTAAATCGCTGCTTCACCAGAAAGGGGTGTTTGGAGCCTGGGATAGTGAGGACAGAGGAGGTAAATGGGCAGGTATTACACCTCCTGTGATTGCAGGGGAAGGTGCCATGGGAAGGGGACGAGGTGGTGGGGGTAATGGAGGAGTGGATGAGGGTGTCGCGGAGGGAATGATCCCTTCGAAATGCTGACAGGGAAAGGGACGGGAAGATGCATTTGGTAGTGGCATCATGCTGGATGTGGTGGAAGCGGCGGAGGATGATCCTTTGGATCTGGAGGCTGGTGGGGTGGTTCTCCCACGTGAAGCAGCGATTTACTTGTATTTCTTTCAATTTAGTATACTGTATTTGCTGCTCACAATGTGACCTCCTCTACATTGGGGAAACCAAACGCAGATTGGGTGACCACTTTGTGGAACATCTCCGCTCAGTCTGTAAGCAGGATCCCGAGCTTCCGGTTGCTTGCCATTTCAACACTCCCCCCTGCTCTCATGCTCACATCTCTGTCCTGGGATTGCTGCAGTGTTCCAGTGATTTCAACACAAGCTCGAGGCACAGCATCACATTTACCGATTAGGCACACTATAGCCTGCCGGACCGAACATTGAGTTCAATAATCTCAGAGCATGACGACCCCCAACACCCCTCCACCTTTCTATGTTTAGTTATTTTTTCTTTTTTTCTTTTTTCTTTTTTATTTGTTTTTTTTTGTGTGTTTAGCTTGTTTCTACTGTGCCTACCCACTGTTTCTGTTTTTTTAAAAAAAAAATTCATGTTGTGCTTGGAGTGCTTCGTGCTTTACAGTCTATTCACACCCTCTCTGTACTAACGCTTTGTCTTTCATCACTTCATTAACATACCATTTGCCTTTGTTCCATGACCTTCTGGTCAGCTATTCTCTGTGACCTTGCCCTATCAACACCTTCTCTTTTGTTATCTCGTTCCACCCCCCGCTTTACTTGCTTAAGATCTTTTACATTTCTAATTTTTGTCAGTTCTGAAGAAGAATCTGTTTTTGTGATTTTAATTGAGGGGTAAGTATTGGGCAGGACATTGGGAAGAACTTCCCTGCTCTCCTTTGAAATAGTGAAACGGATCTTTTACATCCACCTGAGAGCAGATAGGGCCTCAGTTTAGCATTTCATCCAACAGTGCAGCACTCCCCCAGGTACTGCACTGGAGAGTCAACTTTGATGTGCTCAAGTCCTGGAGTGGACCTTCAACCCTGATTCAGAGGTGAGAGTGCTACCCACTGAGTCATCGCTGACATCAATATTTATCTGTCAACTAACATCACTAAAGCAGATGTTCTGGTGACTATCACATTGCTGTTTGTGGGACCTTGCTGTGCATAAAATAGCTGCTGCATTTCCTACATTACATGAGTCACCTCAAAAATATTTAATTAGCTATAAAGTGCTTTGGGATGTCCACCGGTCATGAAAGAAGTTAGAGAAATACAAGTCCTTCTTTTGAAATTGTAATATTGTGTTTTTCCAAATTGCTTCACAGCCAATGAATTTCTTTTGAAAAGTGCAGTCACTGTTGTAATGTAGGGAAAATGCAGCAGCTAATTTGTGCACAGCAAGCTCCCATGAACATCATTGAGAAGAGAGCTATCACCGTGAGCTAACTCAGCAATTCTCACAAAATCAGGGCTGTATCATAGGAAGATAGGAAATAGACCCTTTGAGCTTGCTCCACCATTCAACTAGATCATGGCTGATCTTCTACCTCAAGGCCATTTCCTGTACTAGCCAATATCCCTTGATATCTTTAATATCCACAGTGAACGCTGTGTATTTTTCCATTTCTATCAAACAAACCTTATTGAAATGAATCGGTACATATTTAGGAAACCAACAGCTGCTTGCCCTGCAAGCCTAAAATTACCATCTGGCATATTTAGATGTTCCTCATTCACCATTTTATGCAATTTAGTGTAAACAGGTTACTGCCTCGACTAAAATAAGCCCAAGAAATGTCATGTGAATGAGCCCTCCATTAAAATTGCAAATGCAAATTTCTAGATTTTTTTTGTCTAGCCTGAATAATCAATCTTGAGCCTCTGGATTGTTTCTAAACCACTTGAATTTTGGCCTCACAATTTATCACTTTTTCTGCTGCTTTATAGTCTTGTATTGGAATTCCAGTTATCAGTTGTTACTCTATATTGAGACAACACTGTTGTGATATTCTGTGAAATAATAGCACAGAGATAACATCGTGAGCAACAAGACCTGTAGCCTACGTGGTCCCAGCAATCAGTTCCTGCCATCTCGCTTCCCTACGTTATCTATTGCTGAGATACATTTTTGATGGAGTATAAAGAGAGGGCCTTCCCTTTTAATTTAAGGAATATTTCCAGATTTCTAGACGGTAAACTCTAACAATAGTTTTACATTGGATATAAAAATTAAGCTTAACTTAAGCTTTTTGCCAAATATCCTGAGTATTCGAGCCATGGGCACCTTTCAGATACTCAGGATGTTCCAAAATGCTTTACAACTAATGAAGGACTTTTGAAGTGTAGTCATTTTGTAATGTAGGGGACGAGGTAATTAGACTGTGGACAGCAAGCTCCCACAAACAGCAATGAGGTAACTGAAATAAAAACAGAAAGTGCTGGAAGAAGAAGGGTCACTGACCTGGAACGTTAACTCTGCTTCTCTCTCCACAGATGCTTCCAGACCTGCTGAGTCTTTCCCAGCATTTTCTGTTTTTATTTCAGATTTCCAGCATCTGCAGTATTTTGCTTCTATTTTAATGAAGTAACTGACCTGGTCACCTGTTTAAGTTGAGGGCTGTTCCCCAGGCTTGTACACTGTTTTTTGCTGGTACCTGCTCATAGGCTTATATATTTGTTTATGTTGTGGTCTGTTCCACAGGCTCGTATGTTAGATATTGTTGGAATCTGTTTGTCGGGTGTGTATGGTGATTTATGCTAAGGTCTGAAGGACAGAGACTGTGTCCTGTACATAGGTATTATGCTGGGGGACCGTTCCACAGAGTGTGCTATATATTGGGCTGGATTTTGTTCTCCCCCAGGCGTTGGGTTCTGTGGCGGGGGGGGGGGGGGGGCCTGAAGATGGCTTGGATGAGATCCAATCCTCCCGCCGGCGAGGCTCCAAGACAGCCACCCACAGCACCCCCCCCCCCCGCCCCACCCCCGCTCCGCTGGGTGATGGACCACCATTTAAATATTCAAATGTATTAATTTTATTCATTTGAATATTTAAATTGTGCTTCCCCCGCCTTCAGATCCCCGTCAGGAAAAAAAACAGCACCACACTGGTGGGGCG